>NW_026652276.1:130239184-130453645 GCF_009828535.3 Hylobates moloch | reverse complement strand
TTGGTGATATGGTTTGGCTGTGTCCCCACCCAAATATCATCTTGAATTATAGTTCCCATAATCCCCATGTGTCATGGGAGGGACCCGGTGGGGTCAGGTACCCTCTTGCTGCCATTCTTGTAATGGTGAGTGAGTTCTCACGAGATTTTCTCCCCTTTTTGCTCAGCACTTCTTCTTCCTGCCACCATGTAAAGAAGGATGTGTTTTTTTCCCCTTCAGCCATGATCATAATTTTCCTGAGGCCTCCCCAGCCATGTAGAACTGTGAGTCAATAAAACCTCTTTCCTTTATAAATTACCCAGTCTTGGGCAGTCCTTTATAGCAGCATGAGAACGGACTGATACATTTGGCCATTTAAATGTAAGTGTAGAAAAAAAGAAACTTGGAGAGTTGCAGTTCTGCTGGACATAGGAAGAAAATACTGAGGATCAAAGTAGTAGAGACTATTAGCAAGAGCTTAAAAAGAAATCCACATTTTGATAGAAGGGAGAGGAACAAAAGAGAGTCACAAGACCAGAATTTCCAATGAGGGTGGAGGGTGGTCAGCCAGGAGTAGGAGGCTTGAATGAATGATTTGGAGGTAACAGAAGTTTGGATGATAACACAGCCCAAGCTGCAGTGGGAAGGATCACTCATCCTCCACTCCTGGCACTGCCTTTATTTGGAGTAGTTCTCTTTGTCCTTCATTCACCTCTACTCTGTGAGATGAAGAGCTTCTCTGATTGGTAAGCTGAGAGAAGAAGTTATTCATGAGTACCCAGTTCTGTTCTCCCTTGCACTGCCCCAAGGAGTGCATTCTGATCTGCTTTGCTGACTTTCTCCTGGAGAAGCCTGCACCCATTCAGCCAGGCAGATGCATTTAATTCTAGGGCCCTCTATCAGGAAGCTTATTGTTGGCTGCATGGCTAATTCAGTATCTGTAATAATGATGAGAAATTCATTTCCATCTATCATGCTCTTTCTTTATCTTATAATTGGTTCAAAACTTAATTAGAAAAGAGGAGTGGAATTATTTATGGCCCATCTTCAATCCAACACCATAATTTTTAGAGATGGAAGCTTGGGAAGTGTGGAGGGGAAGGCCATTAGAAATGGAGTGATCAAAGAACAGAGAGACGGGAGCTGTTCCAATAGATGTTGGAATCACTCAGGATGTGGGATTTGGGACAGAGAAGAGGGTTAGCAACCAGGTTTCACAATATTTAATCAGTGGGGAAGACTGAGCATGAGATCAGGTCAAGGGTATGGTGTGAGCTAACAAAGAGCTGAATTTTGTTTTGTTTTATTTTTTAAAACTTCTCATGTCTAATGTTTGGAAAGGGCAATGGGAACAAAGAGGAAACCAGCTCCATGACCTATAAACGGGTCAACAGCAAAGTCATGTGGAGCATGACAGAGATGATGGCATAGTGAGATTAACAGCCACGGGAATTCAGGCTTTGGAGCTGAAGGAACAACAGCAGGGCTTCCAGGCAGGGATGATTTAGTCTAACCAGTTTCTTTGAGTAGTCAGGAGTTCGCTTCCTCAGCCTGGAAACAGAAGATGAAAGGACTGATTTCCAGCAATTGCAGTCCCTACCCACATGGACCAGGATGGGGACCAACCAGGATGGGGACCAAAAAGCTGATAGTTTTTGTGTTCATGCACAGGTGACCCTAAAGTTTTCAGGCCTCATTCATGTGACTTGGGGAATTGGTCCCACAGCCTAGTGGATAGAGGTGAGCCCTGTGGCTGAAAGCTCATGATGCAGGCTATAGGCACCCCCTCCACCGCTACAGCCATCCTCACCTGTGTACCCATGCACCCAGCTAAAATAGAGTGCTGAACACCTCCAGATGCACTCTCCTTTACTAGGAAATTAAAAGAAACTTGTGGATAAGAAGACTTACCCATAAATCTTCTTAGTACCCATTACTTTTTGGCTCATCTTAGAGAAGGCTCTGCAGCCCACCACAACACGGCTTCTACCAAAAGGGCTTCTAACTGAAGTTATAAAGGGAGCTGAGGAAGGCAGGCCGGTGGCAAGGTTAGTATCTTCTACCCTTTAAACAGGGAGTGAGAGTAGTATCAGGTGTGTGACAAAACAGATGTATGCAAAGAAATAAAATGAATTTTTAAAAGCAAATCCCATTTCCCTTTATGCATACCCATTCCTTCTCAGCCATGGATAACTGGACATTGATCTTGTCTTTTTCTGCTATTCTATTCTCTCCTGTTTTAAAACTTCATCTCATTGAGGTAAATATTCCATTGAAGTGAACGATTACCTCCGTGGAAGCTCCTAGCTTCCTCACTCAAACTCCTTCCCATCCTGAGGTCTTCGCTCTCCTCTTATTGACCCCACTTCTATTTCCACAGGCACTGGTGTTCCCGTCTTTGGGCAGCATCAGGGAGAAGTGCCTGCTTCCATGCACTGACACACTTGCGTGGAAATGTGAGGGAGTCACACACATCTCCATTTCCATCCACATCAGCTTGGCCTTGGCACTCAACTGCAGCAGTTTCCCTCGGCTCCTTCACCCTAAATGTGCCCAGCATTGTTTTTCTGTGTGTGTGGCAGTTAGACTACTTTCAGGTACCTAGGCGGGCCCTCCTCCAGCCTCATCATTGGGTGACCCTCTGGAAACATAACCACTTCCTCCTGCATTCCAGTGCCTGGTGTGCCCTACAGCTTGAGATCACTTTGTCCGAGCAGGACGGGCTGCTGCAGATTCCATCTCTCAAAAAACAAACCCCATCAAGAAGCAAATCCTCGACTGTCTTGAGACAGATTCCCCAAAAGAACACTCTGAGATGAAGAATTGGGTGCACATGATTTATTAAGAAAATGCTTTCAGAAATAAAAAGGAAATAAACAAGTAAGGGAGTGACGGTGGGGAATGGGAGGCAAAGGGGAAGAATGCAAGCAAGGGTGAGCTTTCGGGCAGATTCCTGGGGAGGATGGCTGCAGCCTGACCCCTCAGGTGAACTCTGGAGTATAAATGAGCCTCAGAGATGCCTGGACCTGAGGCAGGGAGCAGGCAGTCATCTTCCCAACTCCACACCCACACCCACCAGTCATTGGTAAAGGGCCATCAGGTGGGGCACCAGCTCCCAGCCAGCTGGAACTCTGAGCTCCTGCAGAGAAGGCAACGCTGAGAGCATGGGGAAGTCCCCTGCAAGACACGCAGGTGCAGACCTTTGAAAGCAGAAGGATGCTTCCAACAATCCCAGGGGACCGACAGGGCAGGGGGGCAGGGCATGATGCTCTTCCCTGCCTCCAAAATCCTATTCCCCAAACTTTTCCTCATCTTCCAACTCTTCCAGCATAGCCCCATATCTTTACCTTGACAGGCCAGCCAGCAGCTCTTCTGGTGTGTTTACCCTCCCCAGGTCCTTTCATCTCAAAACCAACCTGCTCGCCATTGCCAGCTTTGTCATTTTTGTCACATCAGTCCTTGGTTTTGTATGTCTCGTGTGTGTCCAGGTATGGCCATATGCACACACATGTATATGTATGAAAGCATTAGTCACAGGGGAAGAGAAAGCAGAACTCACCATTTTTTGTTTCAAATTATCAGCGGTTCACATCTTCCCACAAAGCAGGAGCATTGCCTTTTTTGAAGCCCATCTATCACTCCACGTCTTCATTGGGTGCCAGCTCATCTTAACCCACGTTGCTGGGCAGGGCCTCAGATACAACTCACACACTCCCTTTAGGCTGCTCAAGCTTTTCCTCTGCTGTCTGTGCATCCTATCACGCCTACCACAAACTGTCCCAAACAGTTCTCAGTTTATTCCAGCCACACCCTGGATCTCCCTAGTGATGTGCTCATTTCTCTGAAAGTTGCCTTTAAGACACACCCATCACTCCTACTCACCCCTCAAATCCTCTCATTGGTTGAGGTTGATTCAATAGCAGTCATGCACTGCAAAACAACATTTCAGTCAACAACGGACTGCATCGAGGACAGTGGTCCCATAAGATTATAATGGAGCTGAAAACTTCCTATTACCTAGTGATGTATTGATCCTGACCCTGGGTAGGCCTAGGCTAGTGTGTGTGGACCTTCATATTTAATTTTAAAAGTTTAAAAGGTAAAAATATTTTAATAGAAAAAAGCTTAAAGAATAGTTATAAAGAAAATATTTTTGTAGATCTTTACAATGTGTTTGTGTTTTAAGCTACGTGTTAATACAAAAGAGTCAAGAATCAAAAGATTAAAGTTGGCCTGGCGTGGTGGCTCACGCCTGTAATCCCAGCACTTTTGGAGGCTGACGCGGGTGGATCACAAGGTCAAGAGATTGAGACCAACCTGGCCAACATGGTGAAACCCCCTCTCTACTAAAAATACCAAAATTAGCTGGGCATGGTGGCAGGCGCCTGTATCCCAGCTACTCGGGAGGCTGAGGTAGGAGAATCACTTGAACCCGGGAGGCAGAGGTTGCAGTGAGCCAAGATTGCACCACTGCACTCCAGCCTAGTGACAGAGTGAGACTCCATCTCAAAAACAAAAAATTAAAGTTTATAAAGTAAGAAAGTTACAGTAAGTTAAGGTTAATTTATTAGTGAAGAAAGATAAATATATTTTTATCAATTTAGTGTAGCCTAAATGCACAGTGTTTACAATTTGCAATTATAAATTGGAGTAATGTCCTAGGCCTTCACATGGTCTCACCACTCACTCACTGACTCCCCAGAGCAACTTCCAGTCCTGCAAGCTCCATTTGTGGTAAGTGCCCTATACAGGCGTACCATTTTTATCCTTTGTGCTTAATTTTTACTGCACTTTTTCTATGTTTATATATGCTTAGACACAAAAATGCTATTGTGTTAATGGTTGCCTACAATATTCAGTACAGTAATATATTGTGCAGGTTTGTAGCCTAGGAGCAATAGGCCATACCATGTACCCAGGTGTGTAGTAGGCTACACCATCTAGGTCTGTGTACGTGCACTCTAGGATGCTTGCACAATGACAAAATTGCCTAACGACACATTTCTCAGAACGTATTCCTGTTGCTCAGCAACACGTGACTGCAAATGTCCATTCTGAGTTAAAGGATCAGCCATAGGATTTCCCAAATCTGCCCTGTTAGTCACATCCTCTCTTTCCCCATACAAACACCATGTGCCAAAATCATATCCACAAGGGAGAGTAGCAGAACAGAAATTGAAGTGCCACTTTCGCTAATAGAGTTGAGGAGGGCCAGTGTCATAAAGCATTAGCTAGAGTGTTTCTTGTGTTTCCCTGTATTCCTTATCCTTAGCCATTTGGGCCACCACACTGAGACCTCCATTACTCCAGGGGGAGTCACGATGTCAGAAACAGCAAAGCAAGGCATCAGATTCTTAAATAATTCTAATTTTGGAATATCTTGTGTGCCTTCTGCAGCAGGAGAAAGCCATCTTTCTGACAACTCCTTTCTTATGATATTGGGATGTGTTTCTAGAGCCCAGATTCCTTCTGTTGTTTCCTGCTGTCTTTAAGCAGTCCCAGCTGAGTTTAAAATTTGGCCAGCTTGTCAGCTGGTCCTACTTTCTTTCTAGCAAATGTAAGGCTAACACTGGATACTGGACTAGACTGCTCTCTACTTCTTTTATTTTTGCTTTTGGAATTAAATATTTCGTTTCTTAACATAATCATCCATAATTTACCTTCTGGGGTTCTCCCCAATATGAAATATACACTTAGAACAAGTTCTCAGTCCATCTGAGAACATCTATTTCACAAACAAATTCTACCCACTTCTGCACTTCATATCTAAATGAGGTAATTGTATCCAGGAAACATCTTCCCATTACCCCATCATCTGACCTAGGCTGGGACTACATTGTTGTGCTTCAGCCTGGCTTGACTTTAATTGTGCTTTTTCTCCTCTTCCCTCCCTCTCTGAGCAGCCCTGATTCCCATAAGCAAAGTGTCCAGGCACACCTACATTTTACTTCTAGACTTTGAGTTTATAATAATTACATATGAGTCAGGATAGGCTAAGCTACACTGCACATCTTAGGGACTTGCAGGATAAAGGTTATTTTTCACTCACATTGTATGTCTTTTGTGAGTTGCTTCTGTTGCATGCCATCTTCATTTTTGGACCAGCTAGTGAAGCAGACTCTACCTGAAATATTGCCAGTTGCTGGGGCAGAGAGAAATGAGACATGGAGAATCACGTGCTGACTCTGAAAGCTTCTCTGTGACTAACATGCATTGCATCTGCCCTTATTTCATTGGTTAGTGCAAGTCACAGGACCACTTCTGAGTTCAACTGTGTAAGACTACAATGCTCCCACAGAAGCATCTAAGGACGAAAGTTAAAATATTTAACCTATGAGAATACAATTGATCAGAATGCACCTTAACTCAGAATGACATAGTCCTTGTATAATAAGGCCCTAGGCTTCTTCATCTATTTCTTTAAAATAAATTCCATCTCCCATGGTGACTGAAACCACAGTTTGAGTCATGAAATTTTGAACACACTAAAGGGTGAAATAATCAGCAACCCCAAGTCAAGCGGATACATGAAGAGAAGGAGGAGGTAAATCCAAGCCTGCACAGGCCAAATGAAGCCAAGAAGTGAGTCTCCCCGTGGCTCCTTTCTTGGCTCTGCAGACACAATCTGGGGATACAGATCCAGGGCCACCTGCCTCTGTGCAACACTAATGAGCCGAAAGCCCTGAATGTCACACACTTGAGCTCCAAGGCGGATGTGTATTGTAGCTGCTTTTTGTAGTTTAATGTCCCTGTGTGCTCTCCTGGCTGAGAAACAGATTAAAAGGGAAAACAAGCTGTGATAGCAAAACAACATTCTCCCCACGGCCGCCTGAAGGTCTGTTGGAAGCTCTGCCTTGTTTTGAAGGCATTCTTAAGTGGGACTAAGAGAATCTCATTTCCCAATAATCTCATCACAGCCGCAGCCACCCATCAGCCTGCACCAGTCACTGCACAGTGAGAAGTGGGCCTCCCCTGAATTATGCTGATCCTCAAGTGCTGGTTTTTGCCGGCGTCCTCACTTGGCCAAGCACCAGCAAGGCAGAATTCACAACCCGCTCCTCATTCTTTCTTTCTCCAGCATTCCCTCTGGAGGGGCCGAGGATCAATAACCAAACAAGGAGTATGACAATTTCATAAACAGCTAAGCCTATCATTTATCATCTAAACAAGAATGCTTTTGAGACCGAAGAAGCTTGCTAAACTAAATGGGGTATATAAATTGAAATATTCATTGACCCTCAAATAGTTTTATGATGATAAGTTTATAAAATAGTTCTCTGAAAGCTATTTTTAAAAATATTTTCTAAAAAATAAAAACATAGTCTCATGTACATGAAATAAAATTTTTTGTAAACTTTTATAGTGTTTATTTGAGCATTTAAAATAATGTGAGCAAAATGATTGTTAGCACATATTCACTTACTGTAATCTGCTTCTCAGCCACATCTGTTCTCTGTCACTGATACTTTTCTAAAAATCTTATTCTTTAAAATGATTTGATTTTTTTCCAGAACTTTTTTAAGTGTGCGTTTTATGGTTAGTAAATTTAAAATTCTTCATATGTTCACTTGACTCTTCTCTGTACACCATAATGTATATTTAAATTGAGAAAATGCTGTCTTTATGGGCACTAAAGTGCATCATTTAATGTGCTTATTGGACATTTGTATGTCTTTTGAAGAAATGTCTACTCAGTTTGCCCCATTTTTCAATTGAGTTTTTGTTGTGATTGTTGTTGAATTGTAGAAGTTCTTTATGTATTCTGTATATGAACCCTAATTCGGAAACATAATTTGTGAATATTTTCCCCCATTCTGTGAGTTGCCTTTTTACTCTGTTGTGTCCTTTGATGCATAGAGGTTCTTACATTTGATGTAGTTTAATTTAGTTTTTCCTTTTGTTATCTGTCAAAATTCATTTTAAAAGATAAACTCTGTAAATAACATGTACCTATGATTCCTTTAAAAGAAATTCAAATTTAGATGATGTAAAATAGTAGATATTACCTACAAAGCAAAGTATTGCAAAATATAATAATAGAATTTCAGAGTGAAATGTTACACTCCTTTTGAGCTCTCATTGTTTAGTTTTTTTCAGTTTCTCTATTGCTTTATTAAGGAAACATTTCAACAGTTTTTTGTCTGCAAGTATTGTTGTCAAACTGCAGTTTTTAAAAAAAAACTTCAAATGCTGAGATTTGGGGGGTCTACATTTGTTAAATATTTGGAACAAAATGCAGACAGATTTTAGATTACTTAATCACACAAACGTTCAATACCATTTGCAAGACACTACTTAATTTGATGTACAAAGTAATTCTTTAAAGGCTCAAACATTTCTAAACTTCAGTTGATGATGGACAGCAAAGGATAAAAATCTGTATTGCCTTTTCATTAGTGTTTTTAGTTTTCACTCTCAGCTTACATACACACATATAATGCAGTTCAATTATACTGGTATATACAAAAATTTTCACAAGTAGAGATGTTATTTTGATTGCAACATGTTTGAATACAATTGTAAATTACATGCTCTGCAGGTCTCTTAATTTAGTAAGAATATATATATTTTTTTACCATGAGTGCACTGCATAAAACTTTGTATTTATATTAGTACAGCAAAAGACAACTTATCCCTATCTTGGTTGAATTTCCTTGAGAAACAGACACTGAGGCTAGGATTGAGTGCACATAGTTCATTCAGAGGTTCAGGAAACCATCAGAAGAGTGGGAAGATGACATTAGAAGTGAAGGCAGCCAGTAACAGGCTGTTCCTAAGCTAGCTAACATGGTGGGCTTAGCCTTGTAGGAAGCTCTGGGTAGCCCTGTAAATAAACACACTGTCCCAGGCAAGGGACCAGGGAGGTGGGGCATTGATACCCCTCTTTCCTTTTAATTATTGGCTAAGAAATGCTCCTGAGGGTAGGGCCTTAAGTATTCCTGGCCTTATAGGTGTGGCAAAGTGAGTTAGAACAGCTGTGAATAGCAGTCTACTGACAAATACACATGTACCAGCCAGCACATAAACTGAGAAGGTTTGAGCGGGGCATTCACTGAACACTTCTGCTTCAATTTTTGATGTTGAATTTGTATCAGTCTAGATCAATCAGGAAGCAAAAAACACCCAGTAGCTTAAATAAAAGGAGTTTTATACAAGGGTCGGCAAACTGTGTCCACAAGCCAAAATTGGACCTGCTTTTATAAATAAAGTGTGATTGCAACACAGCCACACCCATTCATTTGCTTATTGTCTATGGCTGTTTTTGTGTTACAACAGCAGAAGTGAGTAGTCGTGACACAGATATATGGCCCACAGAGTCCAAAATATTTACTATTTGGCCCTTTACAGAAAAAGTTTGCCTACTCATAATTTAATACAAAGAATGAATAAGCTATGGTAGGACAATAACTATGAAGATTCAAAGAGAAATCTAAACTGCAGAGGGAAATATATAAAAAAGAACAACTTTGGGGGGCCCCTCCCCAAGGGTAGGTTCAGAATTCATTGACGAGGGTGTGGACAGTGGAGAGGTTGCTAGGTTGCCCAGGCCAGAGCTGGCCCACAGTGGCCAGGCAAGCAAGAACAACTGTTTATGTGCAGATGAGCCAAGGCTGGTGGGCCAGTGGGCAGAGTCTGGATGCCACCACAGGAGCGAGGCCTGGGGTATGTCGTTTTTCAATTTTGGGGGGCACAGAGTCAACCCTCCAGGCCAAAGGTGAGCCAAGGCTGATGGGGGGCACACAGAGGGAATCAGGCACCCTGAGGGAAGCAGGGCACTGCTGAAGTTGCTGCTGGAACTGGGAGCTGAAATGACCACCTTGTGTGGGAATCTACTGTACTATGTGTAAGGCTTGGGTTGGGCTCCATGGCCGGCTGGATGGGATAAAGTTCAGGCAGGCAGCTCACTAGATGACCATCCCCATGTGACCACACATATGCACATGGTTGGGGCTTAGGAAGGGGTGCAGGGAGCAGCGAGCTGGGTAGGCCACACTCTCAAGGGCTCCTGACTGCAATGCCACTGCTTGAATTGAGGGATGCAGAAAGCTCATGGCAAATGCAAGAGAAAGCTGCACCTGTAGGAACCTAGCAGTGAAGAAACAGAAAAAAAAAGTGCCCCATCCAGAAGTGGGTGAGTCACACTGGAACCAGGAAGGTAACCGCTTCCTCCTGCAATGTCTCTCCAGTGGTCTCTACTTACAAAGCTTAACATTGTGCCAGCCAGCAAAGGAAAACATATACAAGGCCCAGATCTATTATCAGCGAGCAGGCAAAAATATGAATCTGGAGCTTAGAGGCAAGAAATTGACAAGAAGCAAAAAGTTGACTCTTCTTCAGTAGCTGAAAATTCAGTACTTAATTTTTCATTAAATATGTACCTTCAATATTTTAAGCAACTGATACAAATGTTTTTAATTAAACAAATATTATTAAATAATAAAAATAAAATCACTGTGCCAAAACCACACAGACTTTATTCTATGTGTTCTCCAGCAAGACTACTCAACCTCTATTTCCTCTGCATATGTTCCATATCACCTATTTATTTTGATGACTAGTCACCTGGAAGTCTTTGTGCATTCTGTACCCCAAAACGTGGGCCAAGGCACAGCCCACTGGTACACGGGCATCCACATAAAATACTTCTCCACCACTGCAAAGAGGGGAGGAGGAAGTTGCCACTGGCTGCTTGTAGCTGAGAACACTTTGTTTTATCTGAAAGCAGTATGTGTCGTCATGAAAAAGGAGATGTAAATAATGTTGCATCTGTATACACATGGGGAAAGAGTAGTAAGTTATCTCTGATTATTTTCACTTGTTAATAAGAAAACTATGCTCACTGCACGGGCAAATCACCCATGCCTAGCTGAGATCACGGCAGCAGACAGAAATACAAAGTGCAGGTCTACCAAACCCATCCCAGCTTATTTTGATGTAACTACTAATAGCACGACTTTAAAACAGATATATTTAGCACAAAAGATAGGCTGGTCATGTTTTAGCCAGGTCTTTCCCAGGCAAATTCGGATGAAAAGTTACCCTACTGATTCCACACTTCAAATGCTGAAAAGCTGACATGGAGATTGTGGCTTAGACCTGGATGACCACACAAGACCTCATCCACCTATTCTCCCTTGAATCTCAGAGATCCTTTCATCCAGTCCACAGAGAAAAGGGCAGGTCTGTGTTATTCACCCAGGCACAGTGTATCAGAGACGATGTGGCAGAGCTGCAGCACTGTTCAATGCAAGAACCTAACCCGCTAGTGAAGCTTGGTCCAAAGAGTGGCTGCTCAGATCTGATTAGATGAGATCAGCCACTCTTTCTTCCACGAGGATGAGTGAGTGGAGGGACGGAGAGAGATGCAGAATTATGGGACAAAATATACCAACATGGCACCACCTACCTCCACACATTCACGTCTGCCTCATCCTCCTTCAGCACCCACATGCCTTACTACACATCTGGCGACAGTCCTGTCTCTCCTTCCTCAAAAACATACCTAGACTGTATTCCCATTCTTTCCATCCCTTTCCAGCTGCTGTGGTTTTGCCTTTCATTTTCTCCAGCCTGGACTCCTGCAACAGTTTCCTCACTTGCCACCACACTGACCACATCTGCATCCCTCTACAGATGTGATCAGCTCCCTCTGATGACCCTGTGCTATGGATGAGATGAAGCTCAAACTCGGTAGCCTGAAAGATAGTGGTTCCCGAAGCTGCACGTACATCCCAGTTATCTGGAGGTTGTCTTTAAAACTAACACATAGTGGTCTCCATCTCAGGCTCCCTGAATCCCCGGAGGTACAGGAATTGAATAATGCTGTCCCTACAAGGCCCTTCACAACACAGCACCAATCTCCTTTCATCACCTCCTGCAACCCTCCATACCCCAAAGCCACATGGATTATTTCCCATTTCCTACTGTGACATGTACTTTCATGCAGTGAGTTCTCATATTCTTTTCTAGAGTATCTTTTTTGCCCTCCTTGCCTTTATACTTCCAGATGCTTCAACATTTAGCCCCAATAACATCTGCTCTGTGAGGTCCTTACTCACCCACTGTGAAGAGGTGGGCTCTCCTTAGTGTCTTACAGCACTTATTACACTTAGCACAAATTGTATTTTTTCTTGGAGTTTTAAGGGGCACAGAAAGTAACATCACTCTTCCTTGCTTAGTTCAAAGAGAGACACATTATTGAATTCCTGTACCTCCAGAGATTCAGTGAGCCTGAGGTGAAGACCACTATTTGTTAGTTTTAAAGATAACTCCAGATAACTTGAATGTACATTCAGTGGCATCAGATGGAAATGAAAGTATCAGCTTCATTACTGATAAACTGCACTCTGGAAGGTCAGACTTGTGTGTGGACATGGGGGCTTAGTACCACACTCTTCTGTCTGAATTACACTCCCTTTAGATAGGCAGAACCTGCCTTACTATGCTGCTTACCTGGAAGTAGAGTAGCAGAGAGCTTAACAGTAGGCATGGAGTGAGGGGAGAGAAAGAGAGGCAAAGAAGCAAGTCCATTTTTCTCTTCCAAAGTCTTCATCAGATAATCCACTGTGACTGACCCCCAGTGAAGGGCTGAGGAGAGGAGAGAGGTGGAGAAAAGCCTAGTGTGGTCTGGTGGAAGTTCCTCATGGAAACATAAGAATTTTAGAATAAATGCTCCCTAAGAGTACTGTAATTATTTTTATATGATCATCTTACTCTATTTCCTAGACTTCTAGAATCCCAAAGATGGGATTTTTTCATTTCTTCTGCCTGATACTAAATTCAATAAATGTTTGTTAAATGAATGCTTAATCCTGAAGTGTTATTTAACACGTTAGATTTTAAAGACAGTGATAGCTCAAATTTTAAAATCAAACAGCTTCTAGTCATTTCAAATTCCCAGCAGTCTCTCTAACGTAATTACATGGTTTATTGGTTATGTTTGGACATTGTCTACAAGTGTTATTTGTGGTAGACTTTATCCCCCAGATAGCTGAGTCTTCCATCTATTTTTAGTTGCTTTCTTAATTTGAATTGAAATAGGACAAAAGCCAGGAACTGATGTCCTGCTGCTGTGTACATAGCTTAAGAATGATTTCTAAATATTTGCTACCTTTTGTAAGAGAAACAGACCTTGTGAGGCATCACATATCTAGATGGATTGGAACCAGATGAGAAGCATATGCTCGTTATTTCCAAAATCCTTGTTTGCATTGGAGAGGGGTTGGCAGTTGAAAGCTGAAACCTCTCCTGAATAACCAGATAAAGGGAAAGTGTCTGCCTACTCAAGTTGTGGAATAGTTTGGAAATCAGTAATGAAGAGAGGCCAAAACAGACCTCGGCTATTGGAGAGTAAAGTGGACAGAAAAAAGGCATTGAAACCAGAGACCTTTGGCTTGGAATGTCAGCAGGTCACTTATATCTCAGTACCAGTTTCTTCATCTTGAAAGGGAGTTAATATCACTTTTGCAAAGTTGGCTGTGATAACTGAGTGAGGCCAGGTGTGGTACCTGGCCAGGCAGACACCAGTCTCTGTCATTTATCCATTAGACTAGTAGCACACGAGCATCATGGAGCAGCAACTCTGTTTCTCTGTCAATGTTTGTGGAGACAGGGGTGGAGATGTTTTCTGAGCAAATTTATTTTTCAAGAACTCCTTCAGAGGCATTGCCCATATGTCCTATCATTGATATTTTTTCATTTGTGAAAATGTAAACACACGCTTGGGCACTTTCACCATGTTACCATTGCTATACTGTTTACCTTTTTTACTTGAATGCAAGCTGTGAGTTTCAATGCTCATCTGGTCTACTTGGCTAGGATGACATTTATGCTACTTAGGAATGGTTGACATTTAGATCTTAGCAGCAACTGCTGGAACACTTCCAGGTTAATCTTGGATAATTGGTTTAAATCCAATTCTTTTTGTTTTTCCCTGAGAGGAATGATAAGAAACTATTAACAGTGATTCCTTTTGGCTGAAAGAGACATGGCGGGAGAGGAGGCAGTCTCTAAGATGGCCCCCAAAGACCCCCACCTCCTAGTGTTCACCTCATTGTGCAATCGCCTCCTATCCAGTGTAGACTGGACTTACTAACTTGCCTCTAATGAACAGAATTCAGAAGAAGCAATGGATGTCACTTCCAAGATGAGTTTTTAGAAAGACTGTGACTTCCACCTTGGGTGTTTTTTTTCTTGCCTTTTCTCTCATCTGCTCACTCAGAGGGCGTCTGATTCCCATATTGTGAGCTGCCCTATGCAAGACCCCTGTGGCAAGGAACCAGGGGAGGCCTGCAGGAAACCGTCTATGAGCAACTCAGGCCCTTAATCCATTGCCTGTGATGGACTAAATTCTGCCAAAAACCAAATGAGTGAGCTTGAAAGAAGACCTTCCCTTAGTCGAGCGTTTAGATGAGACTGAAGCTCCAGTCAACAGGTTGACTGCAACCTCTGAGAGACCTCGTGCCAGAGACAACCAACTAAGCAGCAGCTAGACTTCTGACCCCGAGAACTGTGACATAATGAGTGCTTTGTTATATTAAGCTGCTAAATTTGTGGATAATTTATTGCACAGCAATAGATAACTAATAAAGGAAGAGATGATGAAAAGGGTAACAAAAAGCAGCTTTTACCTTTTATTTTATGCCTGTTTTACTGTATAAATTTTCTCATTTTATATATGTACAATATTTACTTTTTAAAATATTGTCAACAGGTGTTATTTAGGCCAGTAGATTACGGAAAATCTTGCAAATTGGCTCACTCAGTGCAAACTCCAACAGCTTCTATTGCCTTCCCGTACTACAGAAGCTAGCAAACTAAAAAAGAAAAAAAATTTAAAAACCTGCATTTCCTAGACTCTCTTGAAACTGAGAACCCATATGTGACCTAGTTTTTATCAAGCAAACATACTGCTTAGGTAAAACTTAGAAAGAATTAGCACTTAGGGATGATGGGATGTTCTAGCCAATCTGTGGGTAGAGATATTCTGCAGTAACTGTAGTGGAGGTTCTACAGTCTAGGTATAAACTAGACTCTAGTCCTCAAAATCAAAAGGGTGAAGGGATAGTGTGAAGTTGCCATGGAGTTTCCATAACAGCAGTTCCATAGAACTGCGTTCTATGTGGTGCCATTGTTCCTGTTTGGGCAACATCCAAGATGAGAACCTAACTCACTTAACACTTCTCCCTCCTCCTTTTCTCCTCCTTCCCAAATTTTATTTTATTTATTTTTTTGAGACAGAGTCTCACTCTGTTGCCCAGGCTGGAGGGCAGTGGAATGATCTCAGTTCACTGCAACCTCCACCTCCCGGGTTCAAGCGATTCTCCTGCCTCATCCTCCTGAGTAGCTGGGATTACAGGTGCACACCACCAAGCCCGGCTAATTTTTGTATTTTTAGTAGAGGCAGGGTTTCACCATGTTGGCCAGGCTGGTCTCCAACTCCTGACCTCACGATCTGCCCACCTCAGCCTCCCAAAGTGCTGGGGTTACAGATGTGAGCCACTGCGCCTGGCCCCCACATTTTAAATAATTAATTAGCATTAATTAATTAAATAATTAGCAATTATTTAAAATGCTAACTTAAATTTCTTTTGGTGGCTTCAAAACTGACAGTATAATGGTTACTATTTTTGTTCAACTAACCTTATCTTAACTTTCCTTAACTTCCCTGTAAAACTCTACCCTTTCCTCCAACTTTCTTCAGCCTTGCTTCCACCAAGACTTTTGAGAGTGAAAGAAGGCACTATTTGTAATTACACTGGGACAAGAGGCATAATTAAATCTTATATGTGCATGCCATATAAGTAGGATCATATTCCTGTCAGTTCTCTCCACCTGTCTGAAAATATATGCTTACAATCTTTTATTAATCAAAATGTAAGATCAATAAGTTCAAATATACAGAAAAATATAGAAGTATGCAAAAATGTTGGCATATTTAGATTCACCATGTAAGTGAGATCATGTGGTATTTGTCTTTCTGTGCCTGGCTTATTTCACTTATCATAATGTCCTTCAAGTTCACCCAAGTTGCTGTAAATGATGGGATTTCTTTCTTTTTTAAGGCTGAATTGTATTCCATTAAGTAAATATACCACGTTTTCTAAATCTAAAAACGTCAAACTCATAGAAGTAGAGATTAGAATGGTGATTACCAGGGGTTAGGGGTAGGAATTGGGGCGATGTTGGCTAAAGGATACAAAATTTCAGTTAGGAGGAATAAGTTCAAGAGAGCTGTCATACACTGTAGTGACTACAGTTAATAACAATGTATTGTATTCTTGAAAATCGCTGAGAATAGATTTTAAGTCCTCTCACCACAAAATAAGTAGGTGAGATACTCGATTTAACCATTCCACAATGTATACGTATTTCAAAACATCACACTGTACACAATAAATATATGCAATTTATTATTAATTTTTAAAAGAAATGGTTTAAAATGCTAACATTAGTCACTTCCATATGGTGAGATAATAGGCAATTTTTATTTCCTTCTTCTGCATATTTTTTATGCTTCCTAATTTTTGCCATTATCCATGAATTATGGATGGCGGACGAGGGGTTAAAATAATGTTTAGTCTTCTAGGCAGTGGATATTTAGGGCATTAAATCCAGGGACTGACTCCACCGCTGAGATGCTACTTGTGGCGATCATCTTCTCCCAAGCTCCACATTTTAGCTTTGTACAGAGTGATGTCATTGTAGACCCTGAAGTGGTTCATCCTGTGGTCACGGCGTTCCGGGTCGACCAAGGGCTCTGAGTCCCACCCAATTTCCTGGTTTTCAGTCTGTGCCTCCGGGTACTTCTTCGTTGGCCCCTGGGCAGCATGGTGAATGAGATTCAGATACCTGGCATCTGCAGGTTCCTCCAGGTTATCATGCCAAGACATAGGCTTCCTCGTAATCCTGTGAACCTTGCGCAGGGGATTCACGTGGTACTGCGTGTAGAGTTTCTGGGTTCGTAACTCTTTGAGGTACAGCTCCCGCAAGATCTGGTTCTGATGGACCTCATCTGTGACCACCCTCTCTTTCGGGTGTCCCGCCATAGCCTTGGAGCTGCTCGGTGGGTCCGGGGCTCTCTCGGCGTCCTCTTACCACTCGCTTGGCTGTGGGCCTTCTGCAGTCTCTAGGCAACTGCACCCCACTCCGTCTCCAGGCAACAGCGTTCGTATGATACCGCTCTGGCCTCTCGGAATCCAGCCTCTTTACTAGAACCGCCTCTGGATATTGCGAGGAAAAAGGCTTGTCATCAACTGGCAAACCCAGGACGTAATGAACATAAAACTAGACCTCAAGTTGGCCAATCACCTCCCTCTTTGAGAACAGATTCGATGCTTTTCACTCCCCTACCTTCTCTGCCCCTGGTCCTGCAGTTTGCTCTGTGGTTACAGACCAAGTTCCACGGAGAAGCCAGTTCAAATGCAGAGGCTTGTGCAGTCTGGCTGCCCAGGCAGGAGAGGAAAGGCGTAGGCCAGGCCGAATGTTCGCTTGGCATGGTCTTGGATTCCCAGGTCGTCTGCCAGGTCGCTGGGAATCCACAGTCCTGGCAATTCTGAACCACCTGGGAACTGCCCCAGTAGGAGGGAAACCATTTCCCAGGGTGGGATGTGTAAGCTGTCAGGTCTGGTTGGGGGTGGCTGGATAGGGAGTGGGGACTAGAGTACAGGGGACTAGAAAGAAGGGCTATGAGGAGGGTGAGGGGGAAAGATGGGGGGCCACTGGGAAAGGGGTGCCTGACGAACAGGGCGGCGGCACACGGACGCTCTGGCTATGGTAGTAACAGAGGAAGGGCTGGGCAGGAAGTTCCTTGAGGTAGGGTACTGGGAAGGGGCGACATCAGTCAGCTTGGGCAAACGGGTAGGGCGGAAAATCGAACAACCTGGACGGCTCTGGAGAGGAGGCTGAGGGCAGGAAGTTTGAGGAGTAACGGAGGGAAGGCAGACTGGAAAACGAGGGTGGGAAGGAACAGGAAGAATGTGAGGCTGGGGTTGAGGCCGAGAAATTGGAGGTAGCTTTCTAGTCATTTTTCCAAATAAGCGCTGTAGTAACTCACTTGTCCAAACGAGTCAAAATGAGTAACTGAGATGTGCTGAGACCGACTCCAGCTTTTATCCCCTCAGGACATTCCATCACGGAATGCCTATTATGAAATGTACATTTATCTCCTTAGGTCATTTCATCACAGAATCCCTATTATGAAACGTACATTCTCCCCTTTGTTCTAGTGAGGAGGCCCCACCAATCAGAGAAAAGATCTCAGTTTCTTGGTTTAAGAGTGATCATGGGAAATAGCAAAGAAAAGAAATGGGGCTGTAATATTGGTCCCTGTTCTTGGGATATTATGTAGTTTTGCCCTCGACAGGCAAAGATTGATCAAGGGGCTAACAGGGGTAGGGGCTTGGGGCCTAGGAGAGCAGTTCTGAAGCAGGAATTGGGAAAATGGGAAGTCAGTATCCTAGTCTCTTTCCCTTACTACATTGTTCAAAGCCCTTTCAC
This sequence comes from Hylobates moloch, assembly GCF_009828535.3. Taxonomy (NCBI): domain Eukaryota; kingdom Metazoa; phylum Chordata; class Mammalia; order Primates; family Hylobatidae; genus Hylobates; species Hylobates moloch. The sequence continues at coordinate 130,435,168 of NW_026652276.1, read as the reverse complement.
ATTATCTACCTCACTGCATGAATATGCATGATTAGAGATGTTATGTTCATTTTACCAGTGAGGACACTAAAGACCAGAGAGGGAAGGACCATAGGCAGGCAGTGGGTGGGTAAGCAGGCGGGACAAGAACTTGGGCCAAAAAGAGCGAGCAGGTAGGAGAGGCCACGAAATGGCACAAAGCGCTGACCAGCACCATTGCCTCCTCCTGTGTCTCTGGACAGGATCTTGGAGGGGATGTCTCAGAGAAGAGCTGTAGTTTTTGTAGCTTGCCTCTTGGTCCCTGTGCTCCCTTGGTTTGATGACTTAATCTTCACTGGAACCAGACACACAGGGTCCGAGCTGGCAGGATGACTGCTCACTCCTAAGCACCTAGTGACTAGATTTGGACTTCCTTGCTCATTACCTGAGATGCCTAACTCCATCAGATGATGAAGGAAGCTGCTGCCCTCCCCTCTCTTTTGTCTGAAGTAGCAACCCTCTCTGCTGAACATTCCTGGTTTCTTTGAATGCCATTCAGATCATAGGCTCCTTTGGTCACCTATTCTCTCCTGTGCTTGTATCATCACAAGATTCTAAATTTTCTCCCTTGGCCCAACACGCTTTTCCTCCCATGCTGCATAAAACTTCCAGTTATGCTTTGGAAGTCCAGCTACATGATTTTTAGCAAACTTCCCTTTTTCCATAGACTGCTTCTTTATTGAGAGTTCCTTGCCTCTCCTTGCTTTAATTGTAACTTGGATTTCTCTTAAGGACATTGCTTTTTATCTCAGGTAGAAACTACTTCTCTCAAACTCTAAAGTACTTCAGAGTAAGAATGTGGTTTATAGAGTCTCCTCGCTCCTTCTGACTCCTTGAAAACTGCACTGCGTTATTCCTCTCTTCATACTGGAAAATCTCTTGCTCCTTATGAGTTATCTTTAAACTAGGAAAGAAAACTTACTGGGAAATAAAAAAGTAACACCTTCCTTATAATCACCTAAATGAACAAAATGTTAATTCATAGTTCAGAAAACTTTGTCTATTCAGAAAACAAGTATGTTCTCTATTCTCACTGTGTATTAGTCTGTTCTCATGCCGCTAATAAAGACATACCTGAGACTGCGTAATTTACAAAGAAAAAGAGGTTTGATAAACTCACAGTTCCATGTGGCTGGAGAGGCCTCATAATCATGGCAGAAGGCAAAGGAGGAGCAAAGGCACATCTTACATGGAGGCAGGCAAGAGTGCATGTGCAGGGGAACTCCCCTTTGTAAAACCATCAGGTCTTATGAGACTTACTATCATGAGAAAAAGGAAAGACCCACCCCCCATGATTCAATTACTGCCCACCAGGTCCCTCCCATGACATGTGGGACTTGTGGGAGCTACAATTTAAGATGAGATTTGGGTGGGGACACAGCCAAACCATATCATGCTGATTGTAAACAACAGCCAATAGATTGCTTACTTTTGACCAGGTTGAAGGAAGAGTCAACATATAGTTCCATAGAGCATGTTGCAGGCAGTGAGGGAAGAGAAAGCACAGGAATTTTTGAAGATCTTTCTAAGGTCCCTTCAATTTGGAGAATAGCACTTAAGAATCTGGGAAAGCCAAGAAAAGAAAGGAGCTCAGTTCCCCACCACAGAATGACACTGGTGGCAGGATCAAGAAAAGCAGGTGCCTACATGGACTTTCCATTATGGAGACCCAGGTCCTGCAAGCAGCCTGACCCATGGCTGGCTGAGTTACTTTCCACTAAGTAGACCACAGATTTGAAAGAAATGTATGTGAGGATAAAGTTACCAGAGTGCCTAGTTTTCTTCCCAATCCATTAATTATTTGAAGAACTGGGCTCAGCAGGGCTTCTCCCAAGGTGCATGAAAGCTGGGAGAACCACCATGCGGGGAGCCACAGTAGAGGCCAAGATGTGGATAGTTTGGTGATTCTGCCTCAAATAGAGGACAGAACAAATGAAACAGGAACAAAAATATTCTTAAAAATATTTTAGAAGAAATTTTCTCTAAAATGAAGGAAGGTAGCGATCATCTGATCAAGAAGAAAATTTACAATGGCTGGCTAATGCCACAACATTCTGGAAAATTTGCTGAACTACCAGGTTAAAGATAGCCTTATGAATACTCCTGTCACCTATTAAGCTTAAAAACTGAGGCTGAACTCACTCATCTTCTAAGTAGCATTAAATGCTGGCAGATAATGGAGCAAGTTTCAGAGGAATGCCACTCGGATGTGGTCTGCAGGCTGGCAGCTTCAGCATCACCTGGGATCTTGTTAGAATGCCAAATCCTGGACCACTATCCTAGACATACTAATTTCAATTCTCTGGAGGTGGAACTCAGAAATCAGTGTCTTAATATGCCCTCCAGGTGATTCAGATGCATGGCTAACATATGAGAGGCACTGCTCCAAACTTTAGTAAAATAAACACATGCAGCTCATGAATTTTACATCATGCTAGATTGTCATTTGCATATGAAGGTAACAGACAGCCATCTCTTCTTTGTATAAAATCAGGAAGTATATTTCTCATGAGTATTTGAAACAGGATGAATTGCATAAAGGAATTCAGTTTCACTGTTGATGTAAGAGCTAAGATAACAAATGACATTAAGACACTTCAAGATTAGCCCAACAGCCAGTCCCTGGGCTGACTGGACAAAGGTGTCAGGCCAGGGGCCAGAGTTGCCTGAAGGAATCTGGAATCCTGGCAGACCTGTCCAGTGGGGATGGAGATAGTGCTTTAGACAATGAGGAGCTGGTGCCTGAGATGCTGACTGAGATGGATTGGGAGAAAAAGACTCCGCTTCACCTTCCTCCATCCTTCCAATTTCTTGCCAGACATTCCTGTTGGCGAAATCTAGATGAAAAATCAGCTGAGTCAAGAACCCATGGCTCAGGGCACAGCAGGGAAAGGGCAAGGAAGGACTCTGAGGGCCAGCAGGGCAGGGAGTGGTGCAAAATCTATACCCAGTCTACCAGATGATAAATCAAACTAAGTGACAAATAGGGAAGGGCATGAAAAGACTGGCAGCAGTGCCATCTTCCTAGGCTTAGGATGCAGTTGTAGAGGGCTTTGTGCTGAAACAGGCCTCAAGTGGCTTAATGCTCAGCTGTTGTCATCTGAAAATTCTTAATAATTTTTGAGGAAAGGCTCTACATTTTCATTTTGAACTGGGCCTTAAAAATTAAGTGGCCACCCCTGACTGAGACTAAACAGTAAGTTATTTAAAAATAGAAAAATAATGTTCATAGTTCAGAATGTAGATGTTATACCTATTTACAGAAAAGCTACATAATGTTAAAAATAACAATAATGACAAATAAAAATCCTAATATGTTCTGACACAATCTTAAAGCTTATAGAAGGAAGTCTAAGTGGGTAAGTGCCCTAATCTTCCACATGGAGAAGTAAGTAGATTTTGTTTTGCTTTATGAGGTTGAATGAAGATGACTTGGAATGTTCACTTTTAAGTATGTTACTTAAAGTTGAAGTAAGATCAGTCTTAATAATTTTCAAATTACCACAGGGAGAAGAGTGAGATGACCTAAAAAAAAAAAAAAAAACAGGCCATGTAGCAAAGATACAAACTAAGAAAGCACACTTACACAAAATGAGAGTGAAACTGTCTCTGGTAATAATACCTACAAATGGTATTTACTCATGTATCGAATCACAAAATTAAACCCAATGAGTTAATGTCAATATGAGATACAATTAAAACAGTGCATCTATTATTATTAGTGTCGACAAGAGATACTTCTAAAGCAAGTGCAATCGAAATTTTAAATAAACAGATGGGCAAAATATGTCAGGGGAAACTTGCCAAAGAGTGTTACTTTGTTGATGAGAAGTGTCAAACTCTGGAAAATATTTGAAAAGATTTATTTCTGAGCCAGATATGAGTAACCATGGCCTGTGACACAGCCCTCAGGAGATTCTGAGAACGTGTGCCCGAGGTGGTTGAGGTGGAGCTTGGTTTTATACATTTTAGGGAGGCATGACACATCAACCAAATACATTTAAGATATGCATTGGTTCGGTCCAGAAAGGTATAACAACTTGAAGGCGGTGTCATTAGGGGCGTCGAATATCCAAATACAGACAATGAATCCATACAGGTCTGCAGTAACCTTAATTCTTGCCTCCTCAGAAGAAAGAATTTGACTGACGGCTTAAGGCAGAAAAAGAGACAGAGGCAAGTTTCAGAGCAGGAGTGGAAGGGGTTTTGTTTGTTTGTTTGTGTTTTGAGATGAGTCTTGCTCTTTCGTCCAGGCTATTGTGAAGTGGTGCGATCTCGGCTCACTGCAACCTCTGCCCCGCCCCGGGTTGAAGTGATTCTCCTGCCTCAGCCTCCTGAGTAGCTGAGATTACAGGTGCCCACCACCAAGCCCTGCTAATTTTTGTATTTTTAGTACAGACAGGGTTTTGCCATGTTGGCCAGGCTGGTCTTGAACTCCTGATCTCAAGTGATCCACCAGCCTCAGCCTCCCAAAGTGCTGGGATTAGAGGCGTGAGCCACCACTCCCAGCCTGGAAGTTTATTAAAAAGATGTAGAGCATGAAAGAAAGCAAAGTACACTTAGAAGGACAAGTGAGGCATTTGACCTTTGGACTTGGGGTTTTACATGCTGGCATACTTCCCGGGTCTTGTGTCCCTTTTCCCATGATTCTTCCCTTAGGGTGGGCCACCACATGTGCGGTACCCTCCTTGTGCTTGGGAGGTGAGCACGCACAGTGTGTTTAAGAAGCTGTACAAATGCCTGCCTGAGGCTTTCTTCCCTTTTCTGGGGGAATACCCCTGGAAGGTCATATTCCACCTTTTGTCTCTTAATGTGCATGCCCCAGCTGACTTACCCAACTCCTGAAAGCTGCCGATTACCAGTCACAGGTGTTTCCTATCAACATAGGGAGATTGCCTTTCCCTGGTCACCTGACTTTCCTGGTAGGGGCGTGGGGGGAGCCCTCTCCTGCCCCACGCATGCCTGGCTAGCTATCTCCTGTAACGGGGGGCTTCCAGGTTATAGGTAGATTTAAAATTTTTCTGATTGGCGGCTGGGCGCGGTGGCTGACGCCTGTAATCCCAGCATTTTGGGAGGCAGAGGTGGTCGCGGGCTCCTGTAGTCCCAGCTACTGGGGAGGCTGAGGCAGGAGAATGGCCAGAACCCGGGAGGCGGAGCTTGCAGTGAGCCGAGATCGCCCCACTGCACTCCAGCCTGGGCGACAGAGCGAGATTCCTTCTCAAAAAAAAAAAAAAAAATTCTGATTGGCAATTGGTTGAAAGCGTTATTATCCATAGAAAGGAATGTCTGGGTTGTGATAAGAGGTTGTGGAGACCAAAACTGTATCATGTAGATGAGGCCTCCAGGTAGCAAGGCTTCACAGACAGTGGATTGTAAATGTTTCTTATCAGACTTAGGATGTGTGTTGCTGTTAATGCCGGAAGGTATAATGAGGCACATGCAACCCCAACTTCCCATCACAGCCTGAACCAATCCTTCAGGTTAACTTGTAGAGTGCCTTGGCCTAGGAGGAAGTCCATTCAAATGGTTAGGGGTCCCTTAGAATTTTATTTTTGGTTTACAACTTTATGTGGTTGAAGAGTCAAGTTCATAAGAGATTCCTAATTGTCATGAAGCCATAGCATCAAAACATCATGTGAGCAATTCTTTTTATTTATAAGCTATTCTTGAAAAATTTTATGAAAATGTAATATGCCAAAGCTGATAAACCCTTTAAGTTACAAAGCGAATTTCATTCCAAGAGAGCTACTGTGTGGTAATATTTCTAACTACACCTTACCTTCTGGGTCTGTGCCCTTCATTACAACAGCCACTGGCCATACGTGAGCACTGCAGAGTGCCTGAGAGCATGGCGCATCTGAAGTGAGACACGCTGTAAGTGTAAAATAAGTACCAGCTTTTTAAGGCTTAATATGAAAAAAATGTAAATTGCCTTATTAGTAATTTTTTATATCTATTTTATGCTGAAATGATGTTTCTGGATACATTGTATTAAATAAAATATATCGCAAATTTAATGTCATGTGTGTCTTTTTAATTTTTTTTTGTTTTTTTGAGATGGAGTCTCGCTGTCACCCAGGCTGGAGTGCAGTGGTGTGATCTTAGTTCACTGCAGCCTCCGCCTCCCAGGTTCAAGTGATTCTCCTGCCTCAGCCTCCCGAGTAGCTGGGATTACAGGCATGTGCCACCGCACCCGGCTAATTTTTCTATTTTTAGTAGAGACGGGGTTTCACCGTATTGCCCAGGCTGGTCTTGAACTCCTGACCTTGTGATCCACCCGCCTCAGTCTCGCAAAGTGCTGGGATTACAGGCGTGAGCCACTGTGCCCAGCCATCTTTTTAATATTTTAATGTGGCCTCTAGAAAATTTAAAATTACTTGTGTGGCTTGTATTATATTCCACTGGACACTGATGTTCCAGATAATCAACTTTATTAATATAGTCTTAATGTAGTTCATGTAGTTTCATTAATTTTGCTTTACTTTCGTAATAAATGACTGAAGGAAACTGAGGATTTGCTACTTGGTTACCTCTGATAAATTCCATCTTTATTGCATTAGAATTAATCTTATGAAAAAGCTACAGTTCTTACCATCAGCATCAACCCCTTTATGATTAGAGGTTACAATCATTTTTATAAAATAATAAAGGTGAGATCAAATTAATATTCAGATAATTTCATAAGACAAGAGAGTAATAGTATCAGAAATGAACTCTTAGCCAGTCATGGTGGCTCACATCTGTAATCTCAGCACTTTGGGAGGCAGACGCAGGAAGACTGCTTGAGGCCAGGAGTTTGAGACCAGCCTGGGCAACATGGCGAGACCCTGTCTCTGCTGAAAGAAAAAAAAAAAAAAGGAAGTGGACTGTTGGCTGGCTGACAGGCACCCCCACCATGAGAAACAACTCAGAGAGTTTTGAGGTCAGTTCATGTAGGAAAGTCTGAATGCAGCACATCAGAGCTGACGCAGAGGAATCAAAAGTCATTTAAAAAAGCTTAACTTTTATGAAAATCAGATGTAAAGAAGTCAAGGATTACCTATAAGAATCCTGCTGAAAATACAGAATGTGACAATAATACAAGCCTAGTAACAAATCTCTTCCAGTCATTGACAGATTACACAGTAAAAAATTGTTACAGCTGAATAATGCTATATTATATTTACTTACATATATAGTATTATTCATATATGTATAAATAATACAGATGAATAAATATAAACCTATAAACATTCTATCCCTTTCTTTGAAAATATACCTCCTTTAAGAAAAATATAAACATGTCTTCTGATTGGGCCCAAAGATTCAATAATGCCGAGGTGTTCCATTGTATTAGTCCATTTTCACGCTGCTGATAAAGACATAGCCAAGACTGAGTTAATTTATAAAGAAAAAGAAGGTTAATGGACTCACAGTTCCACGTGTCTGGGGAGGCTTCACAATCATGGCAGAAGGCAAAAGGCATGTCTTACATGGCAGCAGGCAAAGAGAGAATCAGAGCCAAGTGAAAGGGGTTTCCTCTTATAAAACCATTGGATCTCATGAGACTTATTCACTAAGAAGAGAACAGTATCAGGGAAACCGCCCCCATGATTCAATTACCTCCCACTGGGTCTCTCCCATGACATGTGGGAATTATGGGAGCTACAATTCAAGATGAGATTTGGGTGGGGACACAGCCAAACCATATCACCCATCTTCTCAAATCTACAAACACATTAAATGCAGTTGCAAACAAAAATACTTACTTTTGTGATTTGATCAAATAGTTTAAAAGGTCATGTAAAATAATGTATAACTGAGAAGAGCCAGAAGACATTCTAAAAATAAAAAATAATGAGATAGGTTTGCCCTTTGAGCATAGAAACACATGAAACCATAGCAATTAAAATAGTACAGGGAAAGGACTAGACAATGAATGAATCACAGAAAATTGGTATATGATAAAAGATCACTTAGAATAGGTGTGGGAATTCAGTCAATAGCAAACTACTTCAGAAAAATAAAGGCTAATTCCTACCTCACTTCTTAAATCCAACAAAAATACAAAATGGATCAAAGTTTGTATCATAAAAACGAAAATCATTATATATATATTCATCTACATTACCTTGGCTTACTACTATGGTTTGCATTTTGTAGCTTGTTTACATTTATGTGTTTAATCCATCCAGCGCTATCTATTTTTGTTCTTCTAGTTCTAAAATGCTTTTAATTTCTGCTATTCTCATTACTGTCTTTTTCAAACATTTCTTAACATTCTCACAGGTTTTCTTTCTGATCGCTCACAGGTTTATTCTTATATATTTACTTAGAACTTGTTTTTATTATGTTTTAAAAGCAGTCTTTAGGGATTTTGATTGGAGTTGTGTAAAATACACAGATGAATGTGGGAAAAATTGTACCTTTATAATTTGTCTTTCCAACCAGAAATCAGAAATATCACTTAATTTCATTGATTCAATTATGCACGTATCTCTGTAACTTTAGTTGTTTTCTTCAATATTCGCCTTTCACATTTCTTTTTCTTTTCTTTCTTTCTTTCTTTTTTTTTTTTTTTTGAGACATTGTCTTACTCTGTCACCCAGGCTGAAATGTAGCGGTGCATTCATATCTCACTGCAGCCTTGAACTGGGGTTAAGCGAGCCTCCCACCTCAGCTAGTGTTAATAGCTGGGAATATGCGCCATCACACCCAGCTAATTTTTAAAAAATTGTTTTTAGAGATGGGGGCTTGATATGTTACCCAGGCTGGTCTGGAATTCCTGGCCTCAAGCAATCCTCCCGCCTCAACCATCCAAAGTGCTGGGATTTAGAGGCATAAGCCATCACACCCAGCCTCTCATTTCTTTTTAAATTTGCTTCTAGGTGTCTTACAATATAGGTTTCTATCATATTTTCTTTCTTCCTTGGAGTTTGCTTGCAGAGGTTCGACTTAATCATGCTCCTCAGTTTTATGGTCGGATGGCTTGTCATTTTTGTGGGTTTGTTTATCCATTAGTTATTAGTTGCTGTGCCATTGGGGGTGCGTATGTAGGCAGTGATCTCTTGAATGCCTGCATCAGCCTTAGGCTTCCTGGTTTCTCACTTGCAACATGCACCTTCAGGTACCCTCAAATGCCTCAACGATGAATTCCATGCAGACTAGGAAACTCCTTCCTCTGCAAGTTCCCTTCACTTCAGGAACTTGGCTCCTTAATTCCTAGCTGCCTTGGTAGCCCTGAACAATTTGGGCCTGCTTAGGCTGGTGAGACCATATCAGCCTCTGGTTCATTTTGGACTCTGTTTGGCCTCTACACCTGCAGTGTGGATTGGCAAATGCTCTGCAGATACAAAGCTTTGGAGGAGGCCCAGCTCACCTCTGTGAGTTTCCTTTCTCTCTCCTAAGCCCTGACTACCTTGGTTGCCCTCTGATATCTCCAAACAGTTTTGTTTTGTTTTTTCATGGGAGTCCTGGAGGTGGCATTTTTTTCCAGCTTTCAGAGTTGAGTAAGTCATATTATCAGCCACTCTGTCACAGCCAAACACAAGCCCATCCGATCAGCTTCTAATTGGTTAAACTACACTGCATCCTTTCACTTCAGTTCTCAACTGTGATCACATTTTTATCAAGTGGGAAATGAAAGTTAAGGAAATAAGTGGTTCTAAACAGGAAACTTGAATAATGTAGCGAAGATAGCATGACAAGGCAGACATCTGTTTTCAGAATTTAAGGTTTTGAAGAATATTTCCTAATTGAAAATCTAGCTTGGTGGGGTGATTCTCTGCCTTCATGTCCCCACCAAATCCACTTTGTTCCATGATCCTGCAGGTACCAAGACTAGGATAACAGAAAGGGGCCTCTGACAGTGAAGAAAGGGACAATCACTCTATCACGTGGTAACACACAGAAGATATGCCTAAGGCTGGTTGCAGCTGCGAAGGACCTCTGTCTATTGGGTAACCAGCTCCCTTCACTTCTCTGGATCATTCCGACTGAACCAAGTGGAGCTGACAGAAGCTGTCCTCGAGTCCCCAGGGCATGGGTGGCAGCCGGTGGGCTCCAATGAGGCCATTTGGGGGAAAGGCAGAAAGAACTGGAATGGGTTTCCCTGCTGAGTGTGATAGGGAGGCCAGGTGTGATTGAAGGGATTAGCTTTATTTGGAGCTTTAGCTATTATACCTGAGTGTGACCAGGTGGCTTCAAATAGGAACACCCTGTGTTCCGAATCAAGCCAGTTCAGGGGTGCATCTGATTAGCAGGCTATAACTGCCTTGAAGTCTGTCTCAGAAAGGTAGGCTTTCCACAGTGGGGAACTAGTCAAATGTAGAAAGGGCGTTCAAAAGATTTGGAGCATTTGTGAATGATAGGACTCCCTGAGAGATAGAGACCCCGGGGACAGAAAGCATCAAAAAATGACTGTTTCTGATTAAAACACAAAGGAAGAAAAAGAAATCTTAAACACATCCAGAAACAGATGAGGCAATGACATTTATGACTCATTAAGGGATTATTCTGGGCCAACCTGTTTAAATCCTTACCACAAGTCTTGGAGGCAGGCATTGTTATCCCCATTTTATAGGGAGAAACTGAGGTGTCAAGAGGTGAAGTGAACTGTCCCAGAACCCACAGGTTATACATGACAGGGCCAGTATAACACAAATGTCTCCCTCTGAAACCTGAGCCACTCACTGCCACTCCATACTGTCTCTCCCTTTGGGGTAGATCTCAGTGGCTGGAGAGTCTCTCTGTTCAACGTTGGTGTTGACAATTACAACAAAGTTAAGTGAGGTTTGGCAAGTGGATGTCCCATATGTAGAAAGATTTCACTGGACATACTCTTTAAGATTTTTATGACTCCAAGGGAAAATACAAATTACTTTTTAAAAGTTCAGGTATGTGGACAACTTCATTTTTGTGACAAGTGAAAGAATGCCCTGAAATTGTATATGAATGCAAATCAGTGTGGTATTTTATATAAATTACATGACATGACTCAAATAAATACAGAAGAAGGAGTGACCATTTACTGGCATCCTTGGAAAATAGAAAGCAGTGTCCCTTGAACAAAATTTCATTTTACCTGGACTACACTTAACTAACAGCCAGCATAGGAATCACCTGGCAACGAGCCCGGGATCTCGAGATCGCAGCACTGGAACTACAGGAACTTTCTCAAGCTCTGTGGAAAAATCTGCCTGGTAAGAGCTAAAAATGTCCCATTGGTCCAATTTTAGAACTTACCCTCTGAGTCTTTTAGAAGTAACAGAAACCCAGAGGGGAAAGCAGGGAGAAATGGAAAGAGCTGTGACCCAGAAGTGGAGAGGGACTCCGTCAAGCCTGGGTCTGGTACTCCTTAGCTTGAGCAAGTCACGTCACCTTTCCAGCCTGTTTCCCTCTTCTGTAAAATACAAGTTAATATGACTATATAATTAATATATTAAAATATATAGAATCCCAGATTTTAATAATATCCTATTCAAATATATTAATATGCTTTTTAAATATAGTAATATGCTTGTAATGTTTCTCAAATTCATCTCACCACATGTCCCTTGTTTTCTGAGCTTGCTGGGGGATTGATGCTCCATGGAGCGCTGCTGGGAAACGCTGGAGCAGAGCCAGTTCCAAAGACTTCCTTCTGAAAATCCTAGGTTTGTTCTGCAGGTGTGGCCTAACAGCTCCCTCTTTTTGTGTTCAGAAACGTTCATCCTGTGCTATCACATGCGGCATCGCCTCAGGTAAGACAAGCAGAACAGGGAGCAAAGGAAAACTTTCATTCATTAACTCAACACACATTGAGTGCCTACTAGGGTCAAGTATGAGGCCCCATCTTGGCAATGGATTTTAGAGAAGACAGACAAGCAAGGGTCGGTGGAGAAGTCTTTCCATCTGTAGTTTCCAAGGAGTCCTGAGACTTGGATTCCGCTGCTGTGTTTGAAGGGTTTGCGCTGGGTTGAGGAGGAGAGTTTACCTGGACTATGCTTGTATGGAGGTGTATGGCAACAACATAATATCGAGACAAAGGAAGAGCCAGAATTGCTAACCACAGGCCAAGAAAACCAATGACATATCTAGGGGAAACTGGAAATATTTACTCCACAGTATTAACAGTGATTACCATGAAGTGTTGTAATTAGGAGCAGCTTTAAATTTTTTTTTTTTTTTTTTTTTTTTTACTTTTTTTTTGGAGACGGAGTCTCACCCTGTCACCCAGGCTGGAGTGCAATGGTGTGATCTCGGCCCACTGCAACCTCCACCTCCTGGATTCAAACGATCCTCTTGCCTCAGCCTCCCGAGTAGCTGGGATTACAGGCACGTGCCACCACACCAGCTATTTTTTGTGTGTTTTTAGTAGAGACGGGGTTTCACCATGTTTGCCAGGCTGGTATCGAACTCCTGACCTTGTGACCCGCCCGCCTCAGCCTCCCAAAGTGCTGGGATTACAGATATGAGTCATCACGCCTGACCACTTTTTTTTTTAATGAACATGGGTAGCTTTTGTGATCAGAGGAAGATAAAACAGCTATGTTTTATCAATACCTCTATGCTTATTAAATACCTCAATGTTCAATTTTTTAACAAATCATGGTCAAGACACTGGTCTAAGTGACAAAATCACTTCAGCCTCAAGAAGCTTCCAGGGAAAATAAATGTTAGGAAATAGACAAGTGATTTGACATTTAGTTTTTAAATAGTATAAAAAGAGACTACAGATGAAAGATTTGGAGCTCTCACCTGAGATCCTATGGGAGTGATTATACATGGCCATGCCAAAGGGCAGGCTGCCAAGGTGGACACTTAAAACGGTTTTCTCCCCAACAAGCGACATACGAGCTTATAAATGTCTACGTTTGCATGTACAAGCTAGACAACTTTAATTACTTTTTTCAGTTATAGCTCTTTCTGTGAAGTCTTACTTCAGTTGACAGCTGAAGTCACCTCAAGTGGGAGGGGCGGCCTCATGTGCCCACTCATGGGCCACACATGCTTGGCCTTCTCACTCCGCACTAGTGTAAACCATCTGCAGCCTTACATTGGATCCAATAGCCAACACTGCTCTGTTAACAGCCCAGCTCTCCCAGTCTTTGGCCAATAAGCACCGGAGAGAAAGTCACAGTCTCAGAGATGGATGGGCACTGACTTGTTCTCTGAACCTCATCAGGCTCCTCGCACAGCCTTGCATGGCAGCTTATCCTCCATTCTTTTGCAGCAGCCTGAAACTCTCAAACTTGAATACAGGGCCCAGCTCTCCTTTTCCTACTCTGTTTTTAACAAACCACATCTTCTTCTTTTTCTCCAAGAAACTAGCAGTCTTTGGGCAGAACTCACTCACCTTCCTGCATCCCCCTCTATCCATTGGTCTGTGTTCCCCACTCTCCCCACCGGGGAAGGGACGTCTCAGCACCTCCTGTGCCTGTCCCCTGGGCCACTCCCTCTCACTCTCGTCTCTGCAGGCCCTCACTGCATCTCTTCACTCTGTGTCTCCAGCCACTCCCTCTACTTGCCTCTTTCCTGCAAGCATTAAAGGTGCTCAAGCCTCCTCCATCTGAAACAAACTCTCCTTCAAGTCTGTGTCCTCCCCTGGTCCTTTCTTCCTTTGCCCTATTCTTTCTGTTTGAGACCTGGTGAGTTTGAAGTGACTGGGAAGGGTCACAGTGGATATATCTAGTAGGATTTGGATATGCGAGTCTGAAGTTTTGGAAGGCTACCTGGGCTAATGGCATGGAATTAGGTCATGGAATTAACTAGCAAACAAAAGATAATCATTGAAAATGTAAGAGTGAAGGTGATGGCCCAGGGATGTGGTTTAGAGACCAGAGGTCTAAGGTAGTGAAACCTCAGGTGCCACAACTTTATGAAGCTTGAAGCCACCTACACCAGAACTTTCTTAAATCTTTAAAAATTATAATAACATATATCGAGCAATAAATATGTACCAGTCATTGTCCTAAATGCTTCAGAATTTTCACAAACAATAGGTAGATATTATCAATGACTTCACTTTACAGAAGAGGAAAATGTGGCTCATAAAGGTTGTGTAACTTTGGAAGAGTTGCAGCTAAGCAAATAATGAAACCTGGCCAGGCATGGTGGCTCATGCCTGTAATCCCAGCACTTTGGGAGGCTAAGGCGGGCAGATCACTTGAGCTCAGGAGTTCAAGACCATCCTGGGCAACATGATGAAATCCTGTCTCTACAAAAAAAAAGCAAAAAACAAAAATTAGCCAGATTTGGTGGCGTGTGCCTGTAGTCCTAGCTAACTGTGACTACAGGCGCCTCCCTGAGCCTGGGAGGCGGAGGTTGCAGTGAGCCGAGCCACGGCACTCCAGCCTGGGTGACAGAGTGTCAAAATAATAATAATAATAATAATGTCCCAAAATAATAATAATAATAATAATAATAATGAAACCCATGTCATGGCATTCTAAAATCGGCTTGTGTTCCATATTCTATAAAATAACTTCTTGACAGGGAGCAGATTAGATGATATGAGAGGTCAAGAGAGTTTTTACTTAATTTGTGTGTACACATACATAGAGTTAATGATAACAAATGCTTTATAAATAATTGCTTATAAGGATTAATTTGCCCATGACCTTCATCAATATACAAACTATAAAGGATCATGAAATTATTTTAAAAATTATTTACAAATTTATTTAGCAACCATTTATTGAGTGTTTTCATAAGTCAGGTCTGATGCTGAATAGCACAAATATAAAGATGGGCTAGAGGCAGCCCCAGATCTCTGGGGGCTCCCTGCCTTGTGAGGGATACAGCTGCGTGCATACTGACTGCAATGAGGAAAAAGCCACAAAAGAAGTCACAAGAAGACAAGCAGCCTCGTGCTTGGGCTCCAGAGTCAGGCGGATTGAGCCTTTGTTGTTTTATTCTAACAGAAAAGGAATACTAAGTCTCATTGCATTGTTGCAGAGATTACAGGGGTTGGTACGCACAGACTCCCAAAGGCAATCCATGAATGGCAGTGGACGTTTTAGGATGATCATGAAAATAATGGTTAGTATTAAGTCAGTGTAAACATAATTGTGGTTTTTGCCATTGAAAGTAATGGCAAAAACCACAATTACGTTTGTACCAACCTAATATTTACCAACTCTTCCTAGAGAGAGAGTTAAGTAAGCCTTCTTGGAAAAGGTGACGTTTAGGCTGAGGCTAAAAAGTTAGAAGGAAGTTTGCCAAGCAAACTAGGAGGCTAGTTCATCCCAGACAGCAAAGACAGAATGTACAGGATGGCAAAAATGAGAAAGAACATTCCACATACAGGGACCTCAGGCAGTCCAACTTGCTCAGAGTGCAGGGAGTTGCAGAGGGGTTGGAGAAATGGCCTGACCTTGAAGAAAATTGCTTAGGAATTTGGATTGTTATCCTTTAAATCAGTGAACTTCAAAGTAAAGTGCATGCCCTCCTAAAAGTTAACAAAATGATTTACTGGTTTACTGAAAGTAAGATTAGAACCTCTGTGAGTACTTTAACAAATTTTTACCTTTTTAATGTTTACATTTTTTCCTGTTTTAAGATGAACACACTGATTTTGTATAGTAGTACATTTATGCAATTTATAAATAAATATGCATATTTTGGGGTGAATTCTAAAAACCTTTATGCAGATAAGGGTGTGTAAACAAAAATGTAGAAAGCCACTGAGGAGTTCCAAGTGGGAAAATGATGTGAACAGTTTTGGGTTCATGGTGAATCTCTCTGAGAGTAGGGAGGAACACAGACAGAATGTGACAGAAAACAAAGGCAAGGCCAGCCAGGAAGTGGCTGCAATAGGCCAAGCCAGGTTTCCAAATTCCCAATAGATTAGTCTTTGGGATTTGTGAACAAAACTGTGGAACTCCCTGGAATTGTCATGAATTCCTCAAATCATAAGCTATTCTGTAATTTTCAAAACATTTTATTTACCTGTTTTTAAATAATAATGAGTAAGCATAATAATATAGGTAAATTATTTTTTCTGGGATGGGTTATACACTAAATATTTTAATTTTCTGCTAAAAACAGATATAATAATAAATAGTTTTAAAAATTGGACCAATATATTGTGACAAGATTATATATTTCAATAATGTGTAAAAACGTTCTCTGATATAGTCATCTGATAATAAAACATTGTAAACTGAGAATATTAACATGCAATAAATGGCTGTTAAAATCACCTAAAAATTTTACAATACCGGCTGGGCGCAGTGGTTCATAATCCCAGTACTTTGGGAGGCTGAGGTGGCTGGATTACCTGAGGTCAGGAGTTCGAAACCAGCCTGGTAAACACGGTGAAACCCTGTCTCTACTAAAAAAATATAAAAATTAGTCAGGCGTGGTGGCGAACACCTGTAATCCCAGCTACTCAGGAGGCTGAGGCAGGAGAATCGCTTGAACCTGGGAGGTGGAGATTGCAGTGAGCCCAGATCGTGCCACTGCACTCCAACCTGGGCAACAGAGTAGACTCCGTCTCCCCCTCCAAAAAGAATTTTAAATACCATATTTGATATTTAAAAGTTATTGATTCTTAAAATGGAAATGTTAAATATACCAAACACCAATTGTCCTACTTAATAGCCTCAGTTTTTGTTTCATGACAAACATTCCAAATGTAGAAAAAATTTCTTTCATTTCATATTGACATTGGTTAATTAAGAATGCACCAAACAGCATCTTGAAGTTGGATATTAGGGCAGTTGCTGCTTCATTTAAGTTTAATCTTTTTTAATCCAACGAAAAGATTTTTTTCTTCGCAATGAAAATATTTGTCTCCTTGCCCTGATTTTGGTTTTGTTATTGAAATTTATAATTTATATTGCTTTGCTAATTCAGATTTTTTATCCATTTCTAATTTCCCAATGGAGCATTCCAAAACGATATTCATAGCTTCTTTTCTTTGCATTTCTTCTGTTAAAGTATTTATAAACAACTATAGCTTATAGTGAATGTTCAAACACTGGAAAACATCAGGAAATACAAGTGAGTAGTATTCAAATAACCTAACATTTGGATCTCCTAGCAAGGTTAACACTACTAAACAGAATCAAGTTTCAAAATTGCCAATTTAAAGACTTATTCTACATTCAAAATGTATTATTTCTTGGAATCCCCCTCATAAGGTTTGTGTAAAGTGAACCATAGGTATAAATTTCTTAATATTTATTTTGATTTGCAAGAATCAAATCCTCGTTTGCAGAATGGCTCCTCGTTTGCAGCAGATAGGACCATAGTGCACTCTTGGAATACAGCAACTGCTATGAGCCAGACTGTCGGATTAGATGAGGATGGCATCCCTGCTCCACACACCCATTCCCATTTCCCAAAATGTTGACCTTAACCTTTGATTCTCTTGTAGGGGTTTCCTGCTCTTAATGTCAGTGGATTCCCTTGAAACAGTAATGATATCTTTGTTGATTGTTAAGCTTCAATCATCATAGAATTATAATACTTTTTTCCATTGTCTCAATTTCTTCACTGAGTTTTCTCAAGATTTGCAAAAACCAATTTTGCAGTCAATCCTGAGAAAGAATTACTTCATGGGTACAGTAAATCCAAGTGTAAAGTCACAAAGAACTAAGCTAGAGCAGCAGTAGTGGGTTACAGAGGAGGGGTGGATTGGGGTGTTCCTTTGGAAGTAGAGACAAGAGCCTGTAGTATCTCCTAAGGTATTTGAAGAGTGAGGGACAGAGGAGATTGTTCTAGAATGACTGAAAAAAGAAAATGATTTCTGGCCGGGTGCGGTGGCTCAAGCCTGTAATCCAGCACTTTGGGACGCCGAGACGGGTGGATCACTTGAGGCCAGGAGTTTGAGAACAGCCTGGCCAACATGGCAAAACCCCATCTCTATTAAAAATACAAAAATTTGTTGGGAGTGATGATGTATGCCCGTAATCCCAGCTACTCGGGAGGCTGAGGCATGAGAATCACTTTAGCCTGGGACACGGAGGTTGCAGTAAGCCAAGATAGTGGCACTGCACTCCAGCCTGGGTGACAGGGCGAGACTCTGTCTCTAAATAAATAAAAAATTAAATAAATAAACAATTTCTGTACAGACAGACCTATCGTAGGCAGTGTTAAAGGGAAATGTGATTAATTCATGTTCAGGTTTTCTATTGCTAGGCAACCAACCATCCAAAAACTCAGTGTCTCTCATCAGGAAGATGCAAATCAAAACCACAGTGAAATACCAAATCATACCCATTAGGATTGCTATTTATAAAACAAAACAAAAAACAACCAAAAACACCTTCACACAATAACAAGTGTTGACAAGGATGTGGAGCAATTGGAACACTTATGCATTGCTGTAAGAATGTAAAATGGTGCAGCCAGTGTGGCAATTCCTCAAAAATTTCAAAGCAGAATTACTATAGGATCCAGCAATTCCACTCTGGGATATACCCAAAAGAATTTAAAGCACAGTCTCGAACAGATATTTATGTACTAATGTTCACAGCAGCATTATTTATAACAGCCAAAAGATAGAAGCAATCATCAATAAATGAATGGTAAGTCAGTCACAAAAGGACAAATATTGTATGATTCCACTTACGTGAGACACCTGGAGTAATCAAATTCACAGAAAGTAGAATGGTGGTTGCCAGGGACTGGAGGGAGGAGGGAATGGGGAGTTAGTGTTTAATGAGTACAGTTTCTCAATTTAGGATGAGGAAAGGGGCCGAGATGGATGGTGGTGATAACTGCACAACAGTGTGAATGAACTCAAGGTGACAGAATTGTACACTTAAAAAATAGTTTTGCCCACGATGATCCTGAGTGATGGGGAGGAATTTAACAATGCTGCTTCTGTTCCCAGTATAGAGTCTTCCCAGAGTGACAGCAGGAATGCTAAGCATGGGTCTTGTCCAGGTCTGTCCTGCTCTGGCTATGCAAGGTGGGCAAGCCATTTCCCCGCTCTAGCCTTAGTTTCCTCTTCTGGTGAACAAAGGGAGTAGAGTAGGGGGTGCCTCAGGTTCCCCCAGTGCTCACTTTTGTGCCTTTCCATGGGACAGACTACTATGAGGCTCCTGACTCACCTGGATTTGAACCCCAGACCTGCTGGCTCCCAGCCGGTGATTTTGGGAGTCACTCTCATGTGTGGTGGTTGATGCTGGCTGTCTGCTAGGGTCTTCGCTGGGGCTGTCATCTGCTCCACCTATGCAGAGCCTCCTTGGATGCAGTGCCTGGGCTGTCTTAGAGCTTGAGCATCTTGGTAGAACAAGATGGAAGTGCATGATGATTTTATGACCTAGCCTTGGTCACCTCTGCCATGTTCCAGTGGTCAAGGCAGTTATATTGTAAGAAAAACATGTGGGATATATTCTGGTGGCCATTTACAAGTCATTCTTTTCTCTTCTTCTATTTTCTTTAAGTTCTGTTATCCATGAAGGGCTTGAAGAAGTCAGAGAGAATCAGAGTCTTTCCCAGATCATAAATTACCGTAAGTATAACACTGGAGACCATTCCTATTTTGTATGTATTGCAGTGTGCCTGTTTTATTTAACAGCTGCTGCTGGTGGTGACATGTACATAAGGCTGAAACACAGCAAAAGGACAAAGCAGCTTAGAATTTCCACAGTTGGAACAGACAAAAGACATTAGACACATCCACATCGTTCCATATGCTGAGACCCAAGACCTGCTGTCAGTAATCTCAAAATCATTGCAAAGTGCTCTCTCATCCTACACCCATATCTGTGATCAGGATTCTGGAACGGACATTTTCTCCTTCCTCTTTTATTTTTATCTAACCATTTTTATAGATCTTCAGTAAATTTCTTTCAGGAAAATAAGATCACTGTTTAAATTATGATTTTGGCTGGCTGATGAAATTTTCTAGATTATCTTCTTTAAAAGACTACAGAAACATGATTTTACTTTCTCTTTTGATTTAGCTTAAAATTAAAAGTCAATTTTTTTTTTTTAATCATTGATCCTAACTACTTTTCCAGCATCCTAACACTGGTCACAAGATGCACAGATTGAGAAAATAAAATCATGCCTTCCAAAAGAAAGCCAGCCAAGTTTTGCCGCCTTCTTTAAAAAAGTACATCACCCACGAGCCTGATGAGATGGCAAATGCACAGCTTGAGTTGGTTCTAAGAAAAATGCCTCAGAAGATTCATTCTAAAAGTGTACTCTGACCTTACTAAGCAAGACTACAAAGTCACAGTGATACCTAACGACATCAAAATAGTAGCTGATATGAATATCTCCCTTTGGTGTCATTGAGAAATACACCAACCAGTGACACTCAACACAGAGTTCTTTCCAGGTCAGGGTGAACTTGGAATTAAACTGTTGTTAGAAGAACTGTCAAGACAGTTTCATTTCTTACTTAAGTAAAACACTGAGGGAACAGCTATAAATTAGAAGATACAAAGCCGTAAGGAATATTTGCTTCTAAGGAGAGAGTCAAAGAGATAGAATCTCCTTACTAACAGAAGGAAACTGATAACTGTAACTATAAACTATAACTGCTGATGATCCTTTTAACACTTTCTATAAATTTGTTTTAGTCATTCAAGTAATGTAAAAATATATTCTTATAAAAAAGTATTAGTTGAGCCCAGGGGTTCAAGACCAGCATGGGCATCATGATGAGACCATGTCTCTACAAAAACTTAAAAAATTAGCCAGATGTGGTGGCGCACACCTATAGTCCCAGCTACTTGAGAGGTTGAGGTGGGAGGCTCACTTGAGCCCAGGAGGCTGAAGTTGCAGTGAGCCATGATTGTACCACTGCACGATTATCCTGGGCTACAGAGTGAGACCCTGACTTATAAATAAATAAACAAATAAAGTATAAAGCCAAAGAAAACCTCTCTTTCCCGGTTCTTCCATCAATGCTCACTCCACTCCAGGTAACTTACCGCTGTTATTTCTATGCATTGTACACACAAACCTATGCATTTACTTGATTGTATACGTACCTAAAGAACATGATTGCTTTGTTTTATTGTCCATAAGTGGAACCAGCTTGCTTCCTTACCCTTTACAATGTCTTGGTCCATTTTAGTACTTGCTAGAATTTCATAGCATGAATCATAGTTTATGTGGGCCTTACTGATTGATATTTACAATATCACTGGTCATGGTTTTTTTTTTTTTTTTTTTTTGAGATGGCGTCTAGCTCCGTCACCCAGACTGGAGTGCAGTGACACGATCACGTCTCACTGCTGCCTCAACCTCCTGGGCTCAAGTGATCCTCCCATCTCAGCCTCCTGAGTAGCTGGGACTACAGGCGCATGTCACCACGCCTGGCTATTTTTTTTTTTTTTTTTGTAGAGATAGGGTCTGTGTTGTCCAGGCTGGTCTTGAACTCCTGGGTTCAAGTGATCCACCTGTCTCGGCCTCTCAAGGTGCTGGGATTACAGGTGTGAGCCACTGTGCCCGGCTGTCATGCTTTTTGTGTACAAGTGTGAGAACTTCTCTAGGATACATAGTTACAAGTTGAATTACTGGAATGAGGCTATCTATATTTTTAATTTTAATTAATGTTGTCAAGTTACCTTCCAAAAAAAAACTGTGATCAATTTACACCTCCAACCTACAGTATAGAAATGTATCTGTTCCCTGTCCCCCTGCCAACAGCCTGGCAGATTTTATTACATTTCCCTAAGTATTAGTGAGGTTGAGCTTTTTCTGTCTCTTGTTTTGCCATTTGTTTTTGCTGTACAGTGAATCGCTTCTTCCTATCTTTTGCCGATTTCTTACTTGGGTTATTTGACCCTTCTT
This sequence comes from Hylobates moloch, assembly GCF_009828535.3. Lineage (NCBI taxonomy): Eukaryota > Metazoa > Chordata > Mammalia > Primates > Hylobatidae > Hylobates > Hylobates moloch. Next base: position 130,413,427 of record NW_026652276.1, on the reverse strand, counting down.
TTCATTTTAAAAATTGATCCTAGTTGCCCGAGATATTTAGAGGAATTTCTAAAATTCTGGAAGGCAGGAATCACATCTTCATCCTTTTGTATTCCTTTGGACTTACAACTGTGCTAACTTATTTTTGTAACATTTACAAAATTAAAGATGGGTTTTGCTTAAGCCACAACTACATACAAGATTGCAAAGTGGCAAATACACACAAAATAGGCATAGAAACTAGACTAAAAGTTGATGTCTTGGAAAGGACTAGTCTAGCAATGTGTAGAAATATCTGGTCAGGGAATGAAAAAGATTTGGATACATTTTTATTAAGAAATTGGCATATCTTTTTTATTAGAAATTCAAGCAGGAACAAGAAAAAAAACTGAAAGAAGCTGTGTTCAAGGACAGACTCACAGATTGATCTGCACCATCAGGAAGCTCCTGGGTGAATGGACTTGAGCCCACTGGAAGGGTTTTAATTCTTGGTTGTCAAGACAACTCTATTCCAACGGACCGTGTCAGCAGAATTCTCCAACAATCCTCACCTTCCTGCTGCTTACAAAGGTCTCTGTGAATGTCTCCTTACTCAGTAGACCAAGCTTTTGCATTGCTGTCTGATTAGGAGGCGAGTAATAGGACTCTGCTCTGAGAACAACCCCTCCATCTCCCAGAGTCACCTTCCTGCACTCCTGACGTGCCTCACTCAGCCTCCCTTCCTGCTCATTGCCCCCAGTGCCCTCTTCCTCCTGCTCTGGCATCTCTACATTCCAAAAGGCTTCCTTGACCTTTCCAACCCAATCAATTTTCTATTCCAGCCCCACTAATCACTGAAGATTATGTTCATGCTCTCAAGCACTGCTGGCGAGAGGACCAATTGGTAGAGTCGTTCTGGAAGGCAGGTCTCCTTCTCAGGAGTGATTTGGCAAAATGTTTCAAAACACTTATGGGCATATCATTTGAGCTGTGAAGTTACTGGAAGGACATAATACGCTAAGACATATATAACCAAAAAGAGAATATGGGAAAAGGGGGTGGGGTAAGATGACAATGAGATTGCCACAAGATGGTGTCTTAGTTTCTCTTTGTTTAGCTTTTACCTTGAACCAGGGCAGGAAGGAAATGATACCAAAATGTTGATAATCTTGGACATTGGGATTTAGGGTGATTTTTAAAACAATTACACTGTGCATTTTCATGTTTTCCAAATTTTCTTCAATGAAAATATAAAAATATAAATTGCTTTATGATCAGAAAACATATTAAAAACTACCAATAAATAAATTCAAACAGGAAAAAAAGAGGAGGAGGAAATGTATAGATGAAAAGAGAGTTAAGAAATATATCAATGTGACTTACTTGGCTCCAGACTTGAATAAATTAACTATAGAAAACATTTGTAAGATAATCAGGTTAATGTGACCATTGACTGGATACTTGATGACATGAAGAAATTATTATTGTTTAGTTATGATAATCAGATTGTAGTTTTAATTTTAAAAAAGAGTTCTTATCCTTTCATGACATATACCTAAATATTTGCAAATGAAATAATACTATGTGTAAGATTTGCTTTAAAATGATCTGGTGGCGTAGGGGGAGGTAGGTGAGTACAGAGGAAACAAGATTGACTACTCAAGTAGGATGGTGAGTACATGAGGATTCATGATAATATTCTATTTTTGTATATGTTTGAAATTTTCAGTAATGAAAAGTTTTAAAAGATAGTAAAAATGAATAGCATACAGCCCCATGAAGCATAGCAGGAATAGGTAAAGGTGGCATTGAGGCAGGAGGCTGCACTTGGAAATTAATTCCCCAAAAGTCAATTTATTCATATATCTCTTTGTCTCTGGCTTCCGTCACTCTCCAACTTCTGGTGCCTCTCATGCTTTGCACCTCAAATTTGAAGCAATTTCATCCCCTGATTCTCAACCCTCTTGCTTCTGTCAAAGGCTTATAAATGATTTCTCTGTCTTGACTATGAGCCCCTTGGCCTGATGATCTGGAAAAATATCCCCCTTGGCAGGGCCTGGGGAACCCCATCCTCCCATCCTTCTCTAACTTCAGAAGAAACCCTTTCTAGACATAGTCCAGACCTACAGGATCTGCTCCCTCAGTGCTGAAAGGGTGAAATCAATGTCTCTTGTCCAGGACTTCCAGCAGTGGAATGTTTGTCCCAGCGCCTTCTCAATTCTCTTGCTATGTTGGGATTATGGTTAATGCATATCTGTGTTACCATCCAAAGGAGAATGTCCACCTTTTAAAGGTAGGCATTAGTGCTTCAAATATAAATATTGTGTCCAAGAATTCCTGAGCTTACCTGATGGTCTTAGTACAAGTGTAGCCATACACCGGGTACATGTTATTCCATCATCCAGCCTAAATGACCCAAAGTTCTCATATTAATTTGCACTGATAACAGAAGCAAGCAATATGTTTTCCTTATATACTTTTTTTTTAGTGTTTCATTCCTTTAAAAAATAATTACAAATCACAGATGGGATGGGAGCGAGAGCAAGATCTTTGCATCTCACTTCCTGGGCTTTGATAAATATGCTATATCACCAGCAATGTTAATCTTTAAATTGTTCATAAAGACCCATGTTTCTTGCTAAATATATTGAAATCTCCATTTATAAATATTATAAATATCTGCAGTATCAGTTTGAGTTGGACTATAGTTCTACAAGTGGAGCCAAACTCCTGTGGAAGATGGGCGGCCTCCTCCACAGGGCACTGTGATCAACACTAGGAAGGTCCAGGTCCCGAGGGCCTGTCTCATGCCTGGATTAACACTGACTTCACGGTCAGTCATCTAGTCCCTCCTAAAATATTTTCTCCAGTAGCAGCCCAAATGATCTCTGCAGAATATAGGGGTTGGTAAACAGGTCTATACCGGTTAAGTGTATTAAAAAATATATTCACCTTAACTTTTCCTCCTATTCCCAGCCTCCTCTCCCTTCTCAATCTATATGGATTGGATAGGACTGACTCCCATTTAGTGGCTTCAAGTGTCCACATGCAAACCAAGCTGGGCCAATCACAGTTAATAGAGACAATTTTCTGGGACCATTGGAAAAGGGGCTCTTTTTCCTGTGAGCTGTGCCTCTGATGGACTGTAAATGCAGTTTTAGGAAAAATCTTAGCTCAAGTCTCTTAAGGCCAGTATGTCTTTTCCATTCAGGAACCTCACTATTTGTTACTGGAAAAAAATGAGATTTCCATTATTTTTGTGGCCACAAAGAAAAATTAGAATCATAAAATTTCAGCTGTGGCTACTGCCAGTGACCAGGCTGCTGAGGTTATTAAAGCCATTTTTCTATCTTAAATGAATATAAGAAATTGTAGGCACTTTGGGAAGAAAACTACAATCTAGTATGTTTCCAGGGATCTTGAAGGAGCATCCTAACTATGTATTAAGGATGCAGCCTTGAATACAGGGTCATCTAAAGGTTATGTGGCAGGGAATAAAGATATTTCAGACAGGACTGAGGTTGCTACTGAGGTGTAAGGAAGAACGTAAGCTAAAAAGCAAGCAACAATTTAGTTTCTCTGTTGGTCTTCCATACTGGGCATCAAACAAAATGGTACCCCTTGGGAAACTGCCAATTTCATGAACACTTTTTGGATGACCATGAGGCCAAATCATTCTTCACTGTCTGGCTCTGCTTCTGGATTTGGTTAGCAAAATGATAAGATTAGAACGGGCCAGGCCTTACTTAGCAAAGTTGTGTCATCTCCCTTTGGGAGCATTTCAATCAAGAGATACATATTGATAACCTACTGTGTGCAAAGTACTTTGTTTTCCTGCTTCTTCTTTCTCCCTCTTTCCCTGCCTGCTCCCTCTTCCTCCTCCTCCACCTCCTTTTTGAACATCCTTATAGCATAGGAAGGATCATGCCAGACTCTTTGGACCACCTCAAAGCCACAATGGCAACAGCACTATTCTTGGCACTTGAACAGAGAAGAAAGGGAGACTGAATGCAGATTGATTCCACATTAGGCTTCTGTAGTGACTAAATGTGCTTCTCTGTCTTTAAATACTAGATTTGGGTCTGAGTTGCCTGGGGCTGATGCAGTTAACTCCACTGTTATCCTGCTAGTCAGTTGTCCTAGTCTGTTTTGTGCTTCTATAACAGAATACCTGAAGCTGGGTAACTTATTTTAAAAGGAGGTTTATTTGGCTCACAATTCTGGTGGCTGGGAAGTTCAAGATAGGGGCAGCTGCAGCTGGTGAGGGCCTCAGGCTGCTTCAACTCATGGCAGAAAGTGGAAGGGGAGCTGGCACGTGCAAAGTAATCACATGGGGAGAGACGAAGCAAAAGAGAGAAACTGAGGGAGCCAGACTCGTTAGCAATCCATTCTCAAGGGAACTAATCACTTAACCCGTGTCAGGGGGCATTTATCTATTCATGAGGGATCTGCTCCCATGACCCAAACACCTCACACTAGGCCCCAACTCCCAACATTACCACCTGGGGGATCAAATTTCAACATGAGTTTGGGTAGGGACAAACCATATCCAAACCAATCCACAACATCAGTGAACAGATATTTGAGTGTCTTTTACATATATCCCCAGACACTTAACAGAGGCACTGGGGATAGACAAATAATGGCGCTCCTTACTCTTTAGGAAATAATAGTCTAATGGGAACAAAATGAATCATTAAATTATTCCAAGGGCTCAAATATCTTTGGGTAACTCCAGGTTGCTATGGAGGCACTTAACAGGGAAGGTAGCCTTATCTGGAAAGGCAAAGAAGGCAATTCTGGGGAAGCAATGTTTAAACTGAAGGATGTGTAGGAATTAGCCAGAAGGCATCTAGGGGAGTGTCCTCCTTTCTTGCCATCACTTTCTCCCCTAATATTAATACCCTGCCCCTATTTATTGAGGAGTATGGCCCTGACTCTAGCTGACACTATTCACAACGGAGAAGCAATACATGAGAATGCAGCTCAAAGTCCTGGCTTAAATACTGACAAACTGCCCATCCTTGTGGTAAAACTCCTCTGGGCAACCAGTGGTTCTCCGAGGCTCCTCAGTTTGTTTATCTGGATTGTGCATGGATGGCAGGTTGTGGGTGACAACTCAACTCCAGTAAGTCAATCTTGCTTCCTCAGGCTGCACAAGGATCTCCTTTGCAGATCAAGCCCTGACATCACCAGAGTTCAGGAGGCCCAGGCACAACTCCAACCGTCTTGCAATTCCACTTTGACCAAATTTAGTTTGAGTTGTGTTTCTGTCGCTTGCAACTAAGAGTCCTAATGCAGTCATGTTACTGAACGTTTGTATATTTTATATATATATATATATATAGTATAGTATATGTTTTGAATCTAAATCTTAGGCTATGTTTTTTAATTGAAATAAAAATAAATCTTAAAGAAGCTACCTATGTAAAAATGAACTTCCAATCATGGTAATATCATTTACAAATATTTTATTAAAGCTCTTAAGAGCAGCTTTTCTAAATTTTTGGAATTAGAAATGTATGTTCTTGAGCCTTTTCACATTGTTTATAAGTAGACAATTCTCAGTTATACATTTTGGTGCAGCCTGGCATCAAAGCATAGGAGAGAAAGCGTGGAAAGTCATACCTGGAGAAATGATAAAGACACATGGCATTTTTGGATAGAGAGCCAATGTGTGAGTGGGCTCAGGTGGGCCCCCTTGTGTTTATCAGAAGTTCAGGCAGTAGCCCTTAGGACAGAAGTGGAATTCTGTTCCTATTGCTGAGACAGAGCCCAACAGCAGAATAAGGAATTACGTTGTATTAGTTTGCTAGGGCTGCCCTAACAGAAGACCACAGACTGGGTCGTTTAAACAACCGAAATGTATATTCTTAGAGTTCTGGAGGGCAGAAGTCCAAGATCCAGGTTTGGGCAGGTTTGGCTTCTTCTGAGGCCTGTCTCCTTGGCTTGCAGAGGGCCATCTTCTTGCTATGTTCTCACATGGTCTTTCCTTTGTGCACTTGCCTGTCTGTGTCCAAATTTCCTTTTATTTTTTTATTTTATGGAGACGGAGTCTCACTCTGTCTCCGAGGCTGGAGTGCAGTGGCCCGATCTTGGCTCACTGCAACCTCCACCTCCTGGGTTCAAGCAATTCTCCTACCTTAGCCTCCCGAGTAGCTGGGACTACAGGCACACGCTGCCACACCTGGCTAATTTTTTGTATTTTTAGTAGAGACGGGGTTTCATCATGTTGCCCAGGCTGGTCTGGAACTCCTGAGCTCAGGCAATCCACCCACCTCAGCCTCCCAAGATATTAGGATTACAGGCATGAGCCACCACGCCCAGCCAAATTTCCTTTTCTTATAAGGGCACTAGTCATGTTGGATTAGGGCCCACTCATATGACCTCATTTTACCATACTTACCTCTTTTTACAGGTCCTGTCTCTAAATAGTTATCTTGTAAGGTAATGGAGTTAGGACTTCAACATATGAATTTGGGGAGGGCATAATTCAGTCCATAACACTTGTGGTAACATACTCTTATTAATTTTCCTTTTAGAAAAGAACTAGCTTGTAAGAACTAGTAATATTTATCAGTTGAAGAATGCATTATCAATCAAAATAGAGAAGAAAGCTGCAAAATAGATGGGAGACACAAGTGGATCCTGCCTTGCGGGGAGGATAGAAGAAAGGACCCTGTAGTGACACTGAATTAATAAGCTAGCCAAAGATGTGGGTATTCAGACATAGAACAGATGGGCATAGGATCTGCATATAAAAATAACAGAGTGTGAGGGTAACTGATAAACCTGCTGTTTCTAGGGGGATTTAGGTATGCTTACAGTGGAAAGAGGCCTTAGAGAACAACTTGGCAACTCAAGAGTTCTGTCTGCAGCAACCTGACACATGGTCACCAGCCTTGGCTCAGAGCAGGGCTCCAGAGGGCACACACATCTGTAGATGGACATCTCCAAATGTTAGAAAGTGGTTTTTTTGAGATGGACGTTTGCTTTGTCACCCAGGCTGGAGTGCAGTGGCGCAATCTCGACTCACTGCAACCTCTGCCTCCCGGGTTCAAGTGATTCTCCTGCCTCAGCCTCCTGAGTAGGTGGGATTACAGGCACATGCCACCATGCCCAGCTAATTTTTTGTATTTTTAGTAGAGACAGAGTTTCACCATGTTGGCCAGGCTGGTCTTGAACTCCTGACCTCAGGTGATCTGCCCGCCTCAGCCTCCCAAAGCACTGGGATTACAGGTGTGAGCCTCTGCACCTGGCTGATTTTAGGAAGTTGTTTTATGTTGAACTTAAACCTTTGTTGCTACAACTTTCACTGATTAACCTCAGCAACTGGACTTCTGAAACAATGTGAAAAAATGCTATCTTCACTTTCCCCTTTGCATGCGACAAACTTCTAACCCTTGCACATTTAATGTCCTCAGTTTTCATGGTTTTGAAATCATGTACTATCCAATTCCTCCACTAGTTTCTCAAATTTTAAGATTTCAAATTCGATCACTCTCCTAACGACTTCTACTTTGTCAAAATCCTTGTTTTAAAAAAATGCCCTAAGCAAAGTGTTCTCAGAAGCAGAATGGAGAATGCTACTTTCTGTGAATAGGACGAATAGCCCATTAAAATGTTGCATTCAATTTTCATTTTTAGGAGTCACTGATGGTCCCTATTTGTAGTCAAGTAACAGAAACCAGGCTGATTATTAATGGATTGCCTATTAGTTACCTACTGCTGCATAACAAATTGTGCCCCCCAACTCCCAAATTTAGCAACTTCAAACATTTATCTCACACAGTTCAGAAGATCAGAAATCCAGGAATGGCTTAGGTGGGTGGTTCTAGCTCACAGTGTATCATGAGGTTATAGTCAAGGTTTTGGCTGGGATTCCTGACTGAGGATTTGACTGTAACTGGAGGATCACTTCCAGGTTCACTCATATGGTTCTTGGCAGGGTGCTTCCATTCTTCACCAAATGGGTCTCTTCATTCACAACATGGTTTCTTTCAGATGGCATGATATCAAGCTGCTGTCTCATTACCTAATCTTGGAAGGGATGTTCTGTCCATTCTGCCATATTCTTTTGGTCACACAAACCAACCCTGGTAGAGGTGGGGATCATGGGGACCATCTTGGATGCTGACATTTGTGAAGCATTTGCTATGTGCTAGTTACTCTTCCTGTGCTAGCACTAGCTAAGCATTTTGCATGCATCATCTCACCTAATGCTGTTAACATCCTCCCAAGTAGATGTTATTATCATCACCCCATTTTACACACGAGGCAAGCAAAGCTTAGAAATATGAAGTAAATTGTTGCTTAGTAAGTGACAGAGCAGAGATTAAAACTTAGATCTAACTTCAGAGGAAAATGCTCCAGTTTTCTTACCCAAGACCTCTCTTTTCATTTTGACTACTAACCAAATCTCTCCTTACTTATCCTTGTGTGAATAATTTTTTGAGTATAATTGCAGAATTTTGCATTTCATCTCTATTAATTGTGCCATATTAAAAAATTACATGGTAATTTTCATTCTTGAGTCTGTTACTTGTGAGTTCCCTTCACCCTTATTTGTATCATCTACAAATTCTCTTATTTTCATACAGAACATGATGTAAATGGATCATAAAGAAACCAGGAGGCACAGATGTGTCTATAAAACATAATACACACTAAGATTAGAATAAAATCCTGGTGACAAAATGTACGCAGTTTCTAAACTGAAATTATTGCCCTCTTTAGCCAAATTTTGTCAATAGAGATAGAAATGTGTAATTTGATGTAGCTGAGGTCACCCAGTCTTTTGAATCCATCTAAAATTGGCTCAATGCCTTTCTCCACTGTTCTTTGGGAAGACTAGTCTCTTGACATTTCTGCAGATTTTAGGGTTTTTATATTCTTCTTGTCTCTTGTGGGTCTAAATTCCTGTTCCCATTCGACTCCAGCTACTGCCTCCTGCTGTTCACTTCTTTCTGCTCCTCAGGGTCCCAGATGTGGAACACAGCTCCTCAGTTTTCCCTAAAAACTACTCAGAGATGACATTGTTTTTACACCAAACTTTACTGAACATTTGGGGAAGATGGAAGGGTTTAGCAGCAATGCAACAGAAAATTGAATATTAACCCTTCCCTTCTTAAAATGTCCTGATTGCTCAGGTTGCTTGACTTTCCCTAAAACCCTCACCTCTCAATTCCCCTCACTTTAGAAAGCTTCACTCTTAATCCTCTATGGAACTCTGGGCTAATTCCTGCCTATCTAAAGATTCAATAATTTGCTCTGCTTAGGAGCAAGGAATTTGAGGCTTTGAAGTTTTAGTGTTTCCTCTTCCTCTTCAGCCTCCATTCTCTTGAGCCACCAGTCTTTATAAGTGGAAGTGTGTAGTATAAATATTTCTTTTTTCCTCTGATATGACTTATACAATTTCCCTGAGAAGGCAGAACCAGTTTGGCTTTAAGTAACATTATTTTCCTCATTCTGTTACATGCAGTATTGCATCAATAGAACTACGCAGTGGAGACTGGATGAGACACTTCTCAGGTTGCCAGGAACAGTCATGGTTTCACTAATTTGCTTGGAGTCATTTATTTTTATTTAAAAAATATATACATTTAAACAGAGATGGGGTTTCTCCATGTTGCCCAGGCTGGTTTCAAACTCCTGAGTTCAAGCAATCCTCTCACCTTGGCCTCCCAAAGTGCTGGGATTACAGGCATGAACCATTGCACCAGGCCTGGAGTCATTTTTAATAATACACTTTACACTCTCAAAGTGCTCTGATTTGGATCACAAATTATATAATCACTCTAGTCAAAGAGGAGTTGATGGAATTTTGAAAATATGTCACTGACATGTCAACATCAAAGCAAAAAAGATTGAAGCTATCTGGAATAATTGGGGCAAAAAGATTAATTTTGGAAAAAAGTGTTTTAACTTGTATTACTCCATTCTCACACTGCTGATAAAAATATACCCAAGACTGGGCAATTTACAAAAAAAAAAAGTAAATAAAAAAGAGGTTTAATGGACTCTTGGGCATGGTGAGGAAGCAATAAAGATCAACTTGCATGGCAAAGTCTGCATTTTCCACCATCAGAGCCATGAGGCAGTTCATCAAGTTTTCCCAGCCCAGACAGAGGTGTGGCAGGAGCTTGTCAGAAGCAGCAGGGTTACTGCAATGACTGATGACCAGAGCCAGCTGGGACTGAAGACATCCTGGAAATGATGGCAGCAGATGAAGATGCTGGCGAGGGCCGGTGGGAGGCATTCCAGCCAATGCTGGCCTGGACAGAGCTCCACTGAGGACCACATGCCTCCTTCTAATTGATTCTGGGGCACAAGGAGACCATTCCTGCCACAACCCCCAAACTTCAGGCAACCTAGGAGAGAAGGGGGTGCCTAAACTAATCAAGAAAAGCCTGATTTAGCTGAGTTTACTATGAACTACATTAAGTTTATGCCACTAGGTAGAATGTGAACTCAAGAGAAAACTTAAAAACCTATTCATTTGTAGACCTGAGTTTGTGGACTAAGATTATACTTGCTTCACAGACAACTGCAATGCAGTGTGACAAGGCAGATGGGTCCCTGGGTACTATGTGAGGACAAGTGAGAGGTCTCCTACCCAGTCTGAGGATGTCAGGGTGAGCAAGGGGTCCCGTCTGAGCAGAGTATTGGAGGATGAAGGATAGCTGCAGTACAGGGGTGAAGGGAACCAGAAGTATACTCACAATGGCCAGAGTTCAGGGAGTGAAAAACGGAGGCTGCGAAGTTAAATGCAATGGGTTGCTTAAGCCAAGCCAAAGACAGCAAGCCCTTTCACACACGGGGCACAAAGACTCCCATGGGACTGGAGAAGGGGAATGGCATGACTTTGTTTTCATTAAGAACCACAATTCTGGGTAAATGTAAAGAAAGGTCTGGAGGGTGGCCAACTCTGGAGACCTGCTTTTGCAGGCTGAGTTTCTCATTCTCGCTCCTGTCTTATCTTTACTATGAATGTTGCATTGATCCTAATGACTCCCAAACCTGCGCTGCATGAGAAAAGAAGGAACTTCATTCCAGATTTCATAAATCAGCATTTAGCTAAGAGCGCCAGGAATGGGTTACAGTTCAGTACCAAAATTGGTGGTTTTAGTAGCCTGTGTCCTGATAATAGAAACCAGAATGAACTGATGTAGTATTTAGCACATAGAAATGTCTCCCACACACACGTATACACGATTTAATGTTACTGAGAAAGGGCTTTAGGAAAAACTGAGTAACGTGTACACTTTTATTTACCAATGTTTACTTAAAAATAACAACTGACACTGCTATGTGCAGCCCATGATCTAATGGTGGTGGGGCAGTGGTTCCCTGGGCAGCCCAGTTCTGTGGGGTGGCTTCGTGAATTGCTTGAAAGCTCCTTTATTGTTTCTTTGATTCCCATCAAGGATTTTGTAAGCCATTTAACACTTGTAAAAAATCCCGTTCTATTCCAAGAGTGGATTTTGCTTTCTAATCACTGACCAAAACAGCTCAAATAAGTTATGTTTTAACAACAAAAAAATCAAATACGCACCAGTTAAGATCAGGCACTCCGAAGGTGACTGCATGGGTTTGAATTTTAGCTAGGTGTTCCACTATCAGCTACCTGACCCTGGACAAGTTACTTAATCTTTATGTGCTTCAGTTTCTTCATCCGTAAAATGACGATGACGGTAATAACACCAATTTCATAGGGATATATTAATATAATTAAATAGTATAAGCAAAGTGCTTCTAATAATTCCTGACACATACTAATTACTCAATGCATGTTTGGCTTTTAATATTAAAATACAGTAGACCCTTGAACAATGTGGGGGATGAGGTGCTGACACCCCATGCAGTCAAAAATCCACATATAATTCCCCCAAAACCTAACTACTAATAGCCTACTGTGGACATAATAGCCTTACTGGTGACATAAATAGACCATTAACACATATTTTGTATTTTATTTATATTATATGCTATATTCTTATAATAAAGCAAGCTAAAGAAAATAGTAAGAAAATCATAAGGAAAAGCAAATATATTTACTACTCATTAAGTAGAAGTGGATCATCATAAGTGTTTCATCTCTGTCGTCTTCATACTGAGTAGGCTGAGAAGGAGGAGGAAGGGGAGGGCCTGGTCTTGCTATCTCAAGGGTGGCAGAGGCAGAAGAAAATCCATGTATAAGTGGATCCCTGCAGTTCCAACCTGTGTTGTTCAAGGGTCAACTATATATATAGCTTTACACTGTAACAACAGCAAAATGAACTAAAAATCTGTTGGAAACTTCTCAAAAATTCTCAAGGATGAACATAATTAAACCAGTATGAAATCCCTTTGGCTAAAAACAAAAGCAAACTAAAAGTACTCCAAAATAATTTTGAACCTGGCTGTTTCACACTTCAAGAATAGCTTTCTTGGCCAGGCGTGGTGACTCAACGCCTGTAATCCTAACACTTTGGAAAGCCAAGGTGGGCGGATTACCTGAGCTCAGGAGTTCGAGACCAGCTTGGGCAACATGGTGAAACCTCATCTCTACTAAAGTACAAAAAATTAGCTGGGCAAGGTGGTGCGTGCCTGTACTCCCACCTACTCCGGAAGCTGAGATGGGAGAATCACTTGAACCTGGGAGGCGGAGGTTGCAGTGAGTCAAGATCATGCCACTGCACTCCAGCCAAGGCAACAGAGCGAGACTCCATCTCAAAAAAAAAAAAAAAAAAAAAAAAATAGCTTATGAAGTGTGTACTTTGCAACTATGTTCTTCCCCAATACAAGGGGAATGGGTTTGCTTTTTACCTATATTTTAAATTGGGCTAGTCACACATGAAAAATAATTGACTAACACTTGGATTATTTTGCCATATTTAAGCCCTTATAGGTTGATGGAAAGTAAAAAAGTATTGAATATCCTTTAATAAATCACCCAATATTGTTTATCCAAAAGAAAAGTCATTCTAAGGAAGGAAAGCTAGTGTTTTTTATTAACGATAAAATCTATATTGTTCAGGAATTTTCCAGTGTGTTACAGAAATTTCTGAAATGATAAACGAACATATTTTATTATTTTCCTTTTAAATCAGTTACTTAAAAATGAAGACTGTTTAATCATTTTCTCCTCTTCTATAAGTAGGATTTTCTTTATGTCCAAATGGGACTTGGTAACTAGGATAATTTACCCCTGAAGCAAAATGACTTCACTGAAATTAGCAAATCCAATTGATGATCTTAAAGTAAAATTTTCTGGAAACGAGCTTGCTCAAATCATAAGAGGGGATTAATATAAATGTAATAAACTGAATCTTTAAACTGGTAATGTTGAAAACAAAAAACAACTGGGTAAGAACAAAACTGAAAACTAGCAGTGCAGCAGAAAGCGCACTAGTCTTGGGATAAGGAAATGCTGAGAAGGCTGAGGGATACCTTCTTTTGTGACTAACAAAAAAATGCTGTGTTGTAGAATTCTTAATCTAATGTGAACAAGTTCTTCCCTTGAATTGGCCTATGTGGAGAGACGGAGTTTTGCTCTTGTTGCCCAGGCTGGAGTGCAATGGCGTGATCTCAGCTCACCGCAACCTACGTCTCCTGGGTTCAAGCGATTCTCCTGCCTCAGCCTCCTGAGTAGCTGGGATTACAGGCATGCACCACCATGCCTGGCCCATTTGCATTTTTAGTAGAGATGGGGTTTCTCCATGTTGGTCAGGCTGGTCTCCAACTCCCGACCTCAGGTGATCCACCTGCCAAGGCCTCCCAAAGTCCTGGGATTACAGGCATGAGCCACCATGCCTGGCTGGCCCTATAATTTCTTAAAGGGATCAGGAGCCCTGCTCTGAAGTTAGGCAGTCACCTCTGTGACCTCAACAACATCTCTACATTTTGATTTCTTCATCTGTAAACCAAGGTGCATCAGATCTTCTTCCTGGCGACGCTGTGACAATTAAATGAACTGCTGCTCATGGGAGTGGCTGGGTGACTTCGGTAGCTGGCATGCTGTCAGTACTCACTAGCACCCTGTCCTTTCCCCAAAAAGACAGAAACAGAAAGCTGTATTTGTTCCCATTTATGGGACTAAGAGATCAGGAACAATAAGGATGTGTTTTGCACACTTTTACACTCATTAGAGGATGACCATATATCCCAAGGAAGATGAAGCCAATAACTGTAAGACACAATTACAAGTTTGACTTTTTTCCCTCTATGATATGCTTTGTTCCAGGAGGGCAATGGAGGTACCAGAGAAGGCAAGAGGAAGCATCATTAGTCTGTCCTTCAGTATCAGGTGGTCCCACTGCTCCCGACACACCCTCAGTTTTCAGGGTCACTGGTTTCCTCCCTCCTGGCAAACCCTAGCCACAAGCGCTCAGGCTCAAAGGTATTTAACTCTCTTTTCTTCCTTACAAGGGTGCCAGAATTCTTAACTGCATTTGTTCATCCCAGTAAAAGTGAGTCCTTCACAATGAGAAGAGCTAACATTTATTCAATCAACAAATGCTGAGTGTCTGCCACGGCCAGATACTCTGCCAGTCATCACAGCACACAGAACATGTGATGAGTAAACATAATGGTGCAGGACACCAGCCTGCTAATGTTATTCCCAAATGTCACCAAATGAGTGACAATTTGTACAATGTTTCATTAAATGCCTATTTAGAGGATAACCATAGTTGATGACATAGAAAAAGGCCAAACCCAGAATGCAAGAACGGTAGCCAGCAGAGCACATGGAAACAAGGTCCAAGTTGCAGGTAGTAGCTTGCAGGATAACCACAGTTGGCGACGCTTTCAGGCAGCTGGGAGAATTCTTGGTTGTCTATTTTATGGTTAAATGGTTTTACTAAGGTCTAAAAAATTCATTTCTAACTCCGACACTTATGTTTCCATCACTATATAATGAGCCAAACAAATAAATAACAAAATATTGACTATAGACCCCAAAATCTGAAGGCATGAAGAGAGCCCCAAATTATCTGTCAACTGCAAAGAGAAACCATTAGTACAGGAATAGATGAAGAAACTGTTTTTGAGCATAATATAAACATAAATCTCTTAACAGCATGAGTGTCAACATATGCTTTTGTTATTGCAAAAACAGTCTCAAAAAGAGTGGTGACGAGGAGACTGACAAGGAGAAATGAGCTATTTTTTCATCTCCAAAATTGCACTTCCTGGTCCACGGTTCTTAGCACTGCAGATGTTGCAGAACTGTGCAGCAGAGTTCTAAAAATGCAATTTAAAAACACAGATTTAAAAAATGATCTTCTTTTTCTACTCTCATATTCAGAAACACTAAGGTAGCATTAGTCAGGGGTGGAGAGGAAGTAATAGAATGTCACTCCTTTTTCTGGAGTTTATTTCTGGTTAACATAGGATTTAGTCTAGATCAGCTGTTACTCTGTGACTCAAAGGACACCCAACAGCAGAATACGTCTAATGTGACCTGGGGGAGTATGACGCCAAAAAAATGATAGCATCATGGAACACAAATCAGGCTGAGACACACATAAGATACACAATGGCTCTCTACTGTTGTTGCTCATCTCTACAGCATGACAGCTGTCAACTGGGCCTGAATGAATTCCTTCAAATGGGTATGCTTTTATGTTTACTATAGTACAGAAAACATTTCTAAATATTTTTACATTTGAAAACTAGATTAATTTTTGTTATGTGATATAAATCCACATTATAATTTTTTTAACCCATACAGCCATAAGGATGACAGGTTATAGTTTAAAGCACATTCCTCTAAGTATGTTAATTTCCCTCTAGTTGATAGGTGCCAAGCTGCCAACTCACCATGCTGGGCATGGGCAGGCACTCCTTGTGGAACATGTGCCGGCAATGGAAGACCACCACGCTGAAGGGCTTAGCTGCATCTGGCGAGGAGGGCAGAGAAAGGAGGAGAACTCAATGCAACAAGCAAGATCATTTTAAACCAATCCCGACTGATTGTCCAGTTGCAGTTTAATTTTCAGCAATAAGCTGCCTTTAGAGAATGGCTTATTTACAAAAGCATTCCTGAGGGGTGGTATGATCAGACACAAAACAGGTATTATAATCATGTTGCTATGCGATTCACAGGTTACTTGCTTAGCCTCTGTGTCAGTTACCAAGACTACATTAAGGACAACTGTAGGAAAACCAGCATGTGTATGTGCCGATGCGCCCCTAAACCCTATAATCACTATACACCAGAGCTGAAGTCGAGTCTGTGGCTTCATAAAAATGCTTTCGCAGTCCACCTGCTACCTTTGCCAAGATCACACACTGACTTCAGAGGCAGACCTGGGTTACAAGCCCAGGCTGTGACCTTGCAAAAATCTACTGCACTTCTGCTTGGGCAGATCCCCTCATCTGTTCCTGCTCTGTGTGGCCAGCTGATTTTTGGTAAGATTTAGTGTCATCAGCAGATTAAATTTTGAATTAAATCTAACTGTAGAGTGGGAATGTATGTGGTTCCTTTTTGCTGCAACACTGTCTGAAACGCTACGGAAGCTCACTTCTTCACCTGAGCCCACTGCAGTTTTCAACAGAAGCACTTAAACATCTAAATCTATTTCCTCTAGAAAAGAACCTAAGTAGAACAACTCATGCACTGCCCCATGAAATAATCCTTTAATGCTAAGTAAACATGAGGTCAACTAGGTTTCTTAGTACTTTGTTATGCTGCACTTATATTTGAAAAGCATTTGTTAGCATCCTGACAATGATGCTTTGTTAATTTCTGCTTTTGAATTATGCAAATTTCTTATGTCATAATGAACCTTAAGAAGGTGCTTTTCATTACAGATGAAGACATATATATATATATATCTGCCAAGAACTAGAAATAAACAAATGCTCATGTCTTTTAAAGACTCATAGTTCCAATTAGATGGCAGGTATTACGTATGTTTCCACTGAAATGTGAGATGACTTGGGCATGTAGAACCATGTATCAGAGAAAAAGATTAAAGAAAAGGGAATGCTACCTATAAATTTTTTTTCCCCGGACACATACATGGTTCTTCTACCTTGAAATTTAAATGCTGATAGTTAGTTTTCATTTTGTTTTTACCCTAGACTAGCAGTTCTAAAAGAAGGGCCCCTGAACCAGTGGCATCAACATTACCTGGGAACTTGTTAGAAATATACATTCTCAGTTCCTGCTCTGGAAGTTTGGAACCAGAGACTCTAGGAAGTCTGACTGGGCCAACGATCTGGGTTCCAACAAGCCTGCCAGGTGACGATGACTCACCCTAGAACTTGAGAACCTCAGCTCTAAGCGACGGCACCAGCATTCCACTGAACGGGATGCAAGCCACAACACTTCTCTCCACTGGGTTATTCTGAAAGTTACATACTTTTATAAACAGTAGTTGGCTAATTCCAAAATTTTGATTCCACTCATCATTAAAATACATATTTGGGGATTTTTTGGGGAAAACCTTCTTACCTGATGGAAGAATAGGGGAAAGGCATGACTCACAGATGTTCTCCTCTGTAAGAAAACACACACACTTTGGATTATGCCCTGTTTATACCTGCTTGGCCGTTTCTGAAAGCAGGGCATATGGTTCCATATGATTATTTCAATTTTACCCACCATCAACAAGAACACCTTTCATTTGAGTTCGGTGCATTTTCTTCAGTAAGGACAAAGAGTCAGCTACGAGAATCTTCTTGCAGCCTTCACGAAGCAGAATCTAATGCACACATTTTAAAAGAAAAGCCATCTTAAATAGACTCAAATCTGAGGGGTGAAGGGACACTGTACTGGGGATTCCAATAGCTGGCATGCTTGAAATACTCTAAAGGGGCACTCACTGATTCTCTTGCCCTCAGTACCCTCTTCCTGCCAAACCACTGCCAGGCTGACCTGGCCAGCCAGGATCCACTCATTATTCTGTGCATCATTTCATCATTTCTTCCAACCATACACTGGCTCCTGTAGCATTTGTATAATCAAACATAAATTCCAAAGTCTGGCAAAGAACGCCCTATATTAACTAACCCTATTGTTACTTCAGAGGGCTTCCTTATACAGATTCTCTTGGGCAGAGTTTGGCTCCTATGTCATGTGCTCATTCCATTCTTCAGATATTTACCCAGAATGAAAACCTGTTATTCAAAAATCATCCATTTATTTCACAAATTCATCTATTTACTGCACAAATAAGTACTGGGTCCCTATCACGTACAGGGTACTGGGTATAGATAATAAACTAAACAGATACAAGCTCTGTCTTAAATCCCCTCCAGGCTGCAACCTTTTTCTTTCCAAATCCAATCCAAACCATTCAGCATAGTGCTATGAATGTGGGGTGTGTGTGTGTGTGTGTGTGTGTGTGTGTGTGTGTGTGTGTGTGTGTGTGGTGTGTGTGTGTGTGTGTGTGTGTGTGTGTGTGTGTGTGTGTGTGTGGTATTAACTGACTACAATAACCTTCAAATTTGGTGACTTCTGGGAGGGCTGACAATTGAAAAATGATCATGGATACGAATATTCTGTCACAAGAGTCCTTTTCTTATTCTTCACCCCAGCATTACAGCTTTTGTTTCTTTACACATTTTTCTTATTCCTCTGTAGGCTTTTTACTATTTCCCCACTTCCTGCCTGGAGAATGACAAGAGACATCACAATGCTTTGGCAGCCTCAGAAGTCAGAAGCACACAATGGAGGATGATGCCCATTTCTGGCTGGTACCAAGGTTCTATTTCAGAACTGGAGGCACGACGGGGTCCAAGATCCTCCCCTGCTTTTAGGTGGGGAAACAGCAAGGGCAGGCGACACTTTACCTTTCATGCCTATTCTGTGGGGCACAGTGTGAGCTTCCACCCTTTGCTGGGTTTTCTTAGGTATTAGTAGGAAACTGAGAGGCTCCAGGAGGTGCACATAAGCCAGATGTCATTTTATTTATTATTATTATTTTTAACCAGAACTTGTTGCTGCTTTTTCAGAGGGAGAAACTCAAGGCCTGAAGGACAGAGACGCTCTGGGGCTGTGCCTGTGGCTTCTCCCTTCGGGCCCTATGTGTCTTATCATATGTAGTTATGTGCAGTTACACATGTCACATCACAGAAATTCACATAACAGCGCTGTCTCACCGCAGCCCAGCTCCAAGGCTGAGAAGCATGTGTCTTTCAGGGGCAAGTGCTACTGTTTAGAGTGGGCACTTCGGCTTTCTTCATACTGAAGTCACTCTCGACTCAACAAGCTAGATGGGTATTTCGCTTTCATAAGTTTTAAATTCATGCCACTGGGGAAGAAAAGTAAGGGAGCAGCCAGCCGCGGCCTTCTATCCTCAGTGGTTCACGTGTTCCTCTGAAAATCCCAAAGAGCACTGGCTTTGGCTGAATTCAGCCAAAAGCCTTTTTCCCCTAATTATACAAAGACAAATTAATATTCAGGAAAACAGAACTAATGTCTAGATTAAAGTTCTATGCCTGCCATTTCTAGTATTGATGAACAGGAAATTACATTATTTTAGTATTCCTACATTAATTGAGAAACTGCCTATGAAGTTTTATTCTTTAAAATTCTACCAGGAATCAATTTTTTTTTTGGATTTTTTAAAAAACACATTAAAATTTTAACAGACTGCATTAAAACATACAGGTAGAAGAGAAAAATAACAAATACAGTAAGAAAGATGGCTAAGAAATATTGATGTCAGGAAACTTTAGGTAAATTTAAAAGCAAACATATAAAGCTGCTTAGCCTCCAAGACAAAAATAAAAAACTTAAGAGTAATGGTTTCAACCACAACATCTCAGATAAAACAATTTACAAAAATGGCTCTGACTCTCAGTGGGTGCTCCAGTGAGCACCAGGCCCATGGCATGAATAATATAAGAGAAGGGCAGAGCCAGCAGTCTAGACAGAGGCCACTGTGTCTGTAAGCTAAAAAAGAAAACAGCAAGATATGCAAATCAGGAAGGAACCATCTCCTCAGCAGGATTACATTTTTCTAAACAGGTACAATCTGTCTGCCCGTAGAAAGCATTTTCTAGGAAAATTCATTATTCAGAGGCAAACAGCCGGGAGAGGGGAAAGCACATAAATACAGCTTACTGCTATTTCCTACTTTATTTGGTCAAAATCCAAGGCTCCAAATCAGAAAAACAGGAAAACATTTTAAGTTTCATTTATATGATCCCAGGCAGGTATTTCAAAATATGAGACTATCCTCTATAGAATGTAAGCATTTATTCTATAACATCTGTAATAATCTGTAGGCAATTAAAGGTGATAAGTGAAGGAAGACAGTACAAGATAATAATGTACTACAATCTACAGGTATTGCTTTCAACATCAGACATATGACAAGGCATTATGTTGACTATGGATTCCTAGTAGCAACTCCATCAGTGACTCATGAAAAATGTGCTGTTGTTCACATTCATTTCACCCTCAAAAGTTCATATTTGGAATTTCCCATGAGTGTCTTTTTTATAAAGACACTGATGGCCGAAGTCAGATGCCACAGCAGTTGGCGTAAACAGGTCATCCTCACCCCTTTCTGACCTTCACACTCATGATTTTGGATGACTGCCATGTTTCAAGGTCATCTTACCCAGCCTATCTTCCCAATCACAGACTATCATCACCTTCCCCATCTCCTTTCTAACTTGCAAATGTGATGTTCTTTACATACTTAGGGCACATGCACTCTCTTCTGTTATTCAGGTTTCAATGACCAGAATGGCACTGATCACTGCTGCTCTTGCTCTGAGCACTATCTTTCATTACTTTGTGCTATTTTTCTTTTTAAAATATGAAATATTAAAAAAAACTGAAAAGAAAAAAAGACCCAGTCCGTACCACCTAGATTTAACAAATCTGTTAATATTTTCCCACGTGCTTCAGATCTCATTCCAGAAAATAAAGTATTACAGACACAGCTGACACCTTCTTGCCCTCTACCATTCTTGCTCCTTCTTTTCAAACACAACTCCAACTTCATTTAGTGTGTGTCCAACTGAAATATACAGCTGGCTGGGGCTCATGTAACATAGAGCTGGTCAACGAGATAAACATCTAGCCTGGGAAAGCAGCCCTTTCAAATAAAAAAGCAAAGCCTCATTAGGAAAAAAAACCCCTTGCTTCCTGCATGTGCCATATGAAGTGTGGATGTAAAGCCTAGTGATATGGCACCTACTTTGTCACCAAGAGGCAACAACCCTGAGGTACACTCTCCTGTTAATGCATGTTGAGTTTATGTCCAGTTTAGGGCTACTAAGGAAATCCAAAGGACATTCTTGTACAGATTTTTTTATGGAACTGATTTTCATCTCTTGAGTAAATACCTACGAGTGAAATTCCTGGGTCATGGAGTAGGTGTGTGTTTAATTTTTCAAGTAAATGTCAAACAGTTTTCCAAAGTGGTTATATACCATTTTATACTCCCACATATTAAGTTGGATATCTAATAAAAATATCTTCCATCTTGAATAATAATCTTACTCTTAATTTTTATGTAAATGTTAGGACCAGTTTATCAATTTCCATGAAAAATTCTTTGGAGATTTTGATTAAAATTTTACCGAACATACAGATGATTATTTTAGGGAGAACTAATAACATTTATGATATGGATGTACTTTTAACAATTGAATAAATGGTCAAGTTCAATTTGCTATTATGTATTATTTTTGCAATTGTGTTTAAAAAAAAGGGGCTATAATTTTCTCATACTGCCCTCATATAATGCTGGTATTAGAGTTACACTAGCATCCCATAAGGAACTGAGGAACTTTTCCATTCACTTATCTGGAAAAGTAAATGTAAAACAGAGGTTGCTTGTTTTTATTTAGTTTTATTATTTTTAATTAATTTTTTTTGACAGGGTCTTGCTCTGCCACCCAGGCTGGAGTACAGTAGCATGATCAGAACTCACTGCAGCCTTAAGTGATCCTCCTGCCTCAGCCTCCCATGTAGTTGGGACCACAGGCGTGAGCCATCACGCCCAGCTAATTTATGTATTTTTAGTAGAGACAGGGTTTCACCATGTTGCTCAGGCTTATCTCAAACTCCTGAGCTCAAGCCATCCACTCACCTCAGCCTCCCAAAGTGACGAGATTACAGGCATGAACCACCGTATCCAGCCCCCTGTTTTTTAAAAGGATTGATAAAACTTGTCTCTAAAACTGTCTATGGAATATGTGCCTTTATTGTAGCTATACATTTTGACTACCAATTTAATTTAGTTAATGACTACAGGTCTATTCTATTTGCTTGAGTAAACTTTTACAACTTACTATTTTCCTAGAAAATTGTTCAGTTCTTCCGAGTTTTCAAAGATATTGATATAAACTCGTATTCTTTGCTTACTTTAGGTGTTGGAAACTTAGTCTGCACGGACTGTTTTTTACGGTTATGCTAGTTGTTTCCCCGTGCCTTTTTCTCAAACTTTATGGAATTTGCAAATACATTCTGTGATATTTCCTGAATGTTTATAGACTACAGAAGCTTATAAGCATGCAGTTTTGAAGATTATGTCCTCCTTCACACCAAAAGTAGTTTTTGTTTGCCAAAGTATGTCTAACTGGCCTTTCAAAGATCAATCATTTTTAACCCACTAAAAACTTTCTCACCTGTTTCCTCCTGTATTACCCTGGTTTCTTATTCTCTATGTTGGACAGCCTCTAATATCACTTTCAGAACTTAAAACTAGTTTGAAACATCTTCTCTATGAAATATCTCTACTTGGCAGATTAAACAGCACCATTATTAACCTTTGCTTTGTAATCTATATCTCTTATTAGAGTATCACTGACAATCGGATGGTTGTGGTAGTTCACACTTATAATCCCAGCACTTTGAGAGGCTGTGATAGCAGGATCTCTTGAGCCCAGGAGTTCAAGACCAGCCTGGGCAACATAGTGAGGCAAGACCAGCCTGGGCAACATAGTGAGACAAGACCAGCCTGGGCAACATAGTGAGACCCTGTCTCAACAAAGAATTAAAATAAAAAAATTAGCCAGGCACAGTGGCACATGCCTGTAGTTCCACCTACTCCAGAGGCTGAAGTGAAAGGATTGCTTGAGCCCCGGAGGTCAAGGCTACAGTGACCTGTGACTGCACCACTGCCACACTCCAGCCTGGGCAACAAAGTAAGGCCCCATCTCAAAACAAAACAAAAAGAATTTCACTGAGGATAAACCAATCTTTTCTTTCCTCAACTTCATAATGGTATTAATTTTCATCTTAAAAAATACTTGTAGGCATAGCTTAGAAAGTACAATATTATCTTTCAGAGATTTATTTTCCTTACGGGACTTTCCTGTATTTTCCCAAGATTATTCAAATCTAGGGGTTAATTTCTTCTTACATCCTACTCCAGGATTCTTGTTTCTTAATATTATTTTGTTTCCTTCCATAGTTCTAAGTTTTTCTAAATTACATATTTTATCAATGTGATCTTTATTCTTTTCTTTTCATCATTTTGAAGTCAACCAGCTATGGCTTCTGTAAACAATCTGTTGCATATTATATTTTGTGCTACTGTAAATTTAAATAAGAATGAATTTACAATACAACTGTTGAAAACCAACATGAGAACTTAGATTTGCCTTATCTTCCCCTTTTCTCCTTATTTCTCTGCAGTTCATCATCATTGATAATAATCCCAACCAAAAGCAAAACATCAGACCCATAGAGATTTTATAAAGCAATAAAAGACTGTATATCAGCAAAGTTATTATGGTTCATTAGAAACAGCGGCCATGGGAAAAATGCCATCAAAAGTTGCCAAGTTTCTGAAATTTTTATTTTAAAAGATTCTTAGAACACTAAACATTTTGCTGACATTGCCTTGTTCATACTGCAATGCTTTTCATTAGAATTGCAAATGACAGACAGCTACCTGGTTTTAAAAGCCCCCAATATGACATGGGGTTAGACTGAGAAACTTTTCCCCTCATTTCTAATCCTTCCTTTAGGTCACAATGCTATGGGACTTGAATTCTTCTTGAAAAAGCTTTGCTTTTGGCTGGGATTCTTACAAAAATGATGAACTGCAGAGATATACAAAAGGAAAGAGATCCTAAGGTCTTATGTTGGAGTTCAGAAACAATCTTATAAACACAATTGTATTTAAATTTCTAATGGCAAAAAGTATGGATGTACCAAATTAATTTTAAAAGCTGTCACGGGCCACCTAAGTCACCTAAAAGCTGTGATAAGGCAAAACTGAAATAATTTCAAAAGGAAAACAACAAATCTCATTTGGTCTTAAAAGTTTATTTCATGAACTTATAAATTCAAAAACTCTCTCTTAGAAGAAAATTAGGAGCTTATACACTGAGAGTCAAAAAAAAGACCATGTAGGCCCAAAAAAAGGTTAGTAAGAAAGAAGCCATTATTTCCTCTTATCCCATTTGGATTGCAAAGTAGAGATAGGGGAAATAAAGGACTATGGGGACTGCAGCAAATGCAAATTTGGGAAAATAACTTTGGGAGGCATGGAGATGTCTGAAATCAGTTTAGCGGTTTGGATGAGGTATGTGTGTGTACATGTGTGTGTCTTTGTGTGTGTACATGTGTATACGTGTATGTGTGTGTGTCTGTATGTACGGTGCATGCAGTTTAACAAAATGGAAGTGTTAAGGCATTTTACTTCTCCCAGAAACATCAATTCAGATCATGAGCTGCATGAACAAAGGGCTGCGTCTCGCTCATCTCCAGGTCTATGAGACCACCTGGGGAGGCCCTGTTAGCACATACTGTCTGACACAGGAGGTACTCATATATTTGAATAAATGTGTTTATAAGTCATCAAGTATATGGCATTTTGAAAACAACTATTCCGTGAGACATTAAGGCCTCTGATAGCCCCTGTTAAGAAGACGCCCATCAGTGTTGCTGACTTCATCTGAGAGGGGCTGTCCTGCTACCTAGCCCCAGCCAGGGTTCAATCCAAGGGGCAGTTGGGAGGAACAGGGCAGGCGAGGGAAGGGAGCCAAGAGATGGATAATTTGTCATTTTTTTCTTTTTTTTTTTTTTTGAGACGGAGTCTTGCTCTGTCGCCCAGGCTGGAGTGCAGTGGCGTGATCTCGGCTCACTGCAATCTCCGCTTCCTGGGTTCATGCCATTCTCCTGCCTCAGCCTCCCGAGTAATAAATGTCATTTTTAAGGCAAAAAAAAAAACCTGTGAAAAATAAACCCCAATTATACCTAAAAATCTAAGCTGCTTTATTAGATCCCAAATATTAAGGCTTACATTAAAATATTAAGTTAACATTAAATATGCAGCTGTATTCACTATGTAAAGACATATTTATAAAATGCCTCTGTTAAGAACTTTAGAAACAAAAGATATTTTAGAGATCATCTAATCTCAAGATTCTCAAATTTCAATACATAGACTAGTGCCAGACTAGGTGTGTAAGAAATATCAAGGTGGTTTAAGGACATGTTCCCTAGTCCTTCCCAAGAGAGTCTCATTCAGCAGATCTGGGCTGGGTGCCTGAAACTATGTAATGTATACAAGAATCCAGAGGATGCTGGTGTGCAGCCAGGCTTCACAAACACTGGCTTAATCTAATTGGGAAACAGAGTTCCAGAGAGCTGAAGTACCTTACCAAAGTCTCCATAGGCTTGTTAATGGCAAAGCCAGAACAGCAGCCCAGGTCTGCGAATACCATGTCCACTGCTCTTTAAAAGACAACAGTTGCCTATTTGTCTTCCATGCCAATTCTGTATGTGACTCTGGTATAAACTGCCAGTACAATGAATGCATCTCCAGAAACCAAATGGGCCCAGCAGTGAGAGATACACAGGATATGATGTGGAAGACCCCACAACAGCACTATGTAGATAGTCCATTTTTATCCAGAGATAACATAAATGAAGTACCACAAGGCACTCACATAGAACTTCATAGACACTGCTAGAATATAAAGGAGGATGAGTATCATCATTGTAAAACTGAAAGCATGAGCACCAAAAAGTTTTGGCACATATTTGTCTTATAAACGGATTACAAACAAAAGCATTCACAAATAGTTAAACCTAATCATAGGGAGTGGCAAATCTCATCTACAAAGCTTCTATCTCAAGAAAAAGAACAGTACAGGGTGGATTTTCCCTCCCTCATCAGGTGAGTTGACCTTACTTTCAACATGCAGAGATTCCACATTCGCACCACTTTTGAAAGTTGGTGGAAAAGGAAGTTGGGCAATGCTTCTCTTAAGATTGGTAGCTGGGGAGAGAATTATCTATCTTTAAAAAAATAAAACAAAAACAGGCCAGGCACGGTGGCTCACACCTGTCATCCCAGCACTTTGGGAGGCCAAGGCAGGCGGATCACGTCAGGAGATGAAGACTATCCTGGCCAACATGGATAAACTGTCTCTACTAAAAATACAAAAATTAACTGGCATGGTGGCACGTGTCTGTAATCCCAGCTACTTAGGAGGCTGATGCAGAAGAATCGTTTGAACCAGGGAGGTGGAGGTTGCAGTGAGCCGAGATCATGCCACTGCACTCCAGCCTGGCGACAGAGCAAGACTCCATCTCAAAAAAATAAAAATAAAAAATAAAAACAAAACTTCATAACCATAGTCTTGGTCATAGATATAGACAAAATAAAACATAAATCAAAAGCAAGAGTAATGGCAAGCATTACCCATGAAAAGAAAATATAAAACTGCCAAATCGCAGGAGGCAGAGCAGCACCAAGTGCACAGGCTTGGAATCCCGGCTCTACTGCATGACATGGGCAAATTACACAACATCTTCTAGCCTCAACTTTCTCATCTGCAAAGCAGGGGCGAGGGCCTACTGGGAGAACCACATGGCATGATTCTGCCAAATGTAAAAGGATACAAATATGGGGGTCAATCACCACAATAACACAAGTCCAGAGGAGTTTCCATCACAGTG
Source organism: Hylobates moloch (assembly GCF_009828535.3). Classification (NCBI taxonomy): domain Eukaryota; kingdom Metazoa; phylum Chordata; class Mammalia; order Primates; family Hylobatidae; genus Hylobates; species Hylobates moloch. The sequence continues at coordinate 130,386,597 of NW_026652276.1, read as the reverse complement.
GAAACTCCTGAGTGTTGTGTCCATCTTGTAAAGGCTAAGTCACAGGTTTCTGTAGTGATCTTTGAAATTTTTGTAATCAGGAGACCCAAACCAGTGCCCAAAGGTGAACATCCTGCTCCAGAGAGAAATGTAGAGAAACCTAACTAGGCAGGTGTTGGCCTAAAGGCAATTCAGCCTTGTACCTAATGCCTTAGATCGAGTTAGCCTTAGGAATGTCTGCAGCCCCTAAAGCATCTAAGATGGAGGTTTAATCTAGCTCCTGCTCCCTTTTATTTTTCTGGGGAAAACAGAGGTCCAAGGATGTGCAATGACTTGTTCAGGATCATCTGCTACTTTACTTAAGGGTTAGACTCACACCAGGGACTCAGGAGGCTTAGCCTGGTGAGATTTCCACCGCACCGTGACACCTCTTTAGAAGCAAGTTAAAACATGCTTGCTATTTTCTTTTCCCAAGAGGTGTTACCCATAATGAAAAAAACTAAGACCCCACTCTAATTAGCAGATTTTTAGAGATTACTTGTGGCTGTAAAAGGTAATGTAGTCATGGATTAAAAAAAGGCATGAGATTTAGTCAGATGATCTGTGTTCAAACCCAGTTCATCACCTTCCCAGACTGGCAAATCATTTAAGTTTTCTGAGAGACAATCTTCTCATCTGTAAAACAAAGATGATATTTCCTACAGAAATGTGAAGGTGAAATGTTTGTCAAATAAAACCATCAACAGAAGTGTTTAAGAACAAAGCTGCTGAAATTCTCAAGGGAAAAAGCCTCCAACTACAAAAAAAGACATAAACACTAAATAAATAAATGCTAAATTTATAATGTTTTAAAGACAGAAAATACAAAAACATTAGAAATTTATAGCATAAACTGGAAACTGGTCAGTTTATGTAAAAACTGGAGTATCATTGATACCACATTGTTTTGGAAGTAAGTTATATAAAAATAAGTGCTATTTGTCCTTGAAATCAGGCCTAGAAAAATTTAAAGTCTATGAAGTGCAATACATGCTACTTGCATCTTGCTGACTTCATGAAGCTTTTAAAATTTGTGCAGTGATTACACTAACAAGGTAGCCAGGTATAAAAACATAGAAAGTTAAAGAAATTAAACACTGCTGATGTAGTTGATTATACTATTTCCTTAAACTATGTCATGTCATAGGCATCTAACAAACCTAATGATGCTAACCTTCAGCTGAAGAGAGATGTTACATTTTAGAAAACGTGAAACTAAAAGCAGAAGAGTTACTCATTTCAACTTTTTCCCACAACATTCTCTAACCGGCTAATGAATGATCTCCCAAAGCAGTGCCCAAGTAAGTTTTAAATGCTGTATACTCTATTGTCAATCTCCCTTTAGAGATTCCCAATGCATACTAGCAAGAAAAGGTGCTGAGAAGCCCTGTGAGAACATTTCCCCAACATCTGACCATAGATCCCTACATTACTGAATGGTTCTTGATAGCCCCTGGGGTTACTGTCCCACCCAACCCCATCACACACACAGTCAGTTCCAGATTCCTGGAAACTGATGAACATGCAAAATTTCTCCCCAATTTTCAGTTTGAATAGGGTTGCTAATTTTTTACTTTGCTAGGTAAGAGTATGTGAAAAACAACACAGTTTTATAAAATACAAAATAAAAAAAGAATAAAATAAAAACATGCATGTGAAATCCTTCTGGAAATTGCAAAATGCTCTCTGGATAGATTTGTTTTCACAGTGAACCCTAATAGGTTGCCAGAGAAAGGAAACACATTAAGTGGTCATTGATATATTATGTAAAAAGAGCAGAAAAATATTTTAAACTCTTTATCTATGAGTGAAAAATAACACCTGGAATTCTTTGAACAACCTGCCCCCAGAGAGCATTTTCTATCTGCATTCTCCAACAAGATGCCTGAGCTCCAGTGGGGACTCCAGATGCAGCAGTTTCCACAGGCTCTGCTGCCTTCCCTGTTCATCTCTCCTTCACCCTCTGAGAAGCCATTCCTTGGTTGGGGGATTCATAGGCAACCACAGCTTTTTGGACCCACTGGCTAAATAATTCTGAACCTCCTTAACACATTACTGAACTACATACTTACATATCTTAAGGAAAAGCTCTAATTAAGAAAAAATATTGATTTAGCAGCTTCTTTAGTAGGTATTTTTGTGTTAGGCATTCATTTTGCATCTAATAATAATTTCATTTTTATTTCCAGTTGACTCAGAACGATGCAAATTTATTTATTAAAAATGAACGAACACTGAGACCACAGTGGTGCCCATGAGCTTGGTTCTCTGGAAGAATGACCTAGTCAGAGGGATGCACTATGTGGTTTTGCAGTCATTGCAGAGGCTGGCAAAAAAGAAAGGCACAACTTTTAACCTGGAGGCCAAGCTTCTTGCACTACAGCTGAAAGGCAGAGGGACAATTATTTACTACTTCCCTTGGGGGAGGGTTGTTCAGAGACACCTAAATGACTTCTCATCAAATGTGGACTTGAAACCTAGAGCATATCCTGGCATGCCTGGGGTTGGTAAGGGTCCATGAAGTACAGGTCATTATGAAGCTCACTCACACTCAGAGGCTTATAAGGTCTGACACTGAAAACACTTTCACCAAAGCCCAATTCTGACCTTCAAAATTAGTGACTTCCCCAGGCAGGGACGTCACCTTTCTGGATTCCTAGGGCGCAGCATAAAAGGCCAGCTCCTCACCTCAACTCTCTTTGCCTATTAACCCATTCCCATATTTTTACTTCCTTCTTGACTTTCTCATTCTCCTTCCAAAAACCTTTCCCCTGGGTCATCTGCAAACCTCCAAATCCCACTGGAAATAGATGCCTGTATATCGTTAAGCTTTTTGCAGAATAGGTAATCTACTTCTTTGGCTTAACGAATACCAATTTCTTTCTCATGAACCCAATTTCCCACAAAGCCCTCCTGAGTGAAGGCTCCATGATCTCTCATACCCCCACCCCCGTCTTTAAACTTCTTCACTTTTAAAGTTGTGTTGTCCGGTTAATACCACTGTCCCCTGTGGAGAAGCTGGGGCCTGGCTTAGGGAATCTTGTTTCTTCCTCCCGGCCTTCATGTCCATTAGGATGACTCAGAAAGGCTGTGGCCTCAGTTTCTCTACTAATTCTACACAAATGACCTTTACCATCATCCCACTTTTTGAACATGTATACACCATGACTCCACTTCAGAAACATTAATGACATCGCACTTTCTGGCACAACCTCTTGTCCCTGCAGCTCTGCCATCCCTTTCATCTCTTACATCTGTTTTTGATGCCACCAATGTTCATGCAGTATCTTCTCCTTTCCACCCTGCCTCTTACCTAAGGCTGTTACCCTGAGTGCAGGCAGACCTCTACTTTGCAACCTGCATGGTGAATCCTGGCCCAACAGATCTCACATCATAATGGTCCCCAGCTAATAGCCTTTTCTTTTGGCTTTACCTGCAAAAATTGTTTCTAGGAAAGCAATTTCATCCATTATTAACAAAACATCATTTTCAAGTCAATTAGAGGAAGAACAACAGTCTGAATTTTTAAGGAAATGTTTTCATTCAAGTTCTGTAGAAGCTACCAGCATCCTGAAAAATAGTAATTGCTAGAGTCTTTTTAAGGAAAAGATTAAGATGCTTTGTAATTAGTATAATAATTTATATGGAAATAATGAGTTCCACTGTTCTTATCACAAATTCTGATTTAACAAGGATAATAAAGTTGCACTATTCTAGAAAACAGACAAAAGGTTAAATAAAATCCTATATTTTAACAGCTTTCAGGCAACAGATTACTGAATGGCTTCAAGAAAAATTATTATCTTACTGAAAAACATTTTGTTAATTCCCTCAAATGGATACAATACTTATTCTCCCTAAAAACGTTGGGGTGGCCCGATCTAATGGCCACTATAACTGCTTTCATACTCGCCTCAATTCCATGTTATATTAACCATACAAATCTAAGAATGTCTGCTCAAAAACAAGTGAAAATTGGAGATAGCTAAAGAATCAAATAGCCTTCTTAAGGCCTTTAAGGTATTACTGGACAACACAATTTTAAAGGTGATGTTTCTAATTACTCTATTTGAACAGTTTTCTAAATATCTGGGCCTAAATAAAATGTAACCATAAAATCGAAAGTTTTTAACTGATACCTAACATAAACCCTAGAAATATTTATCCAGTACTAAGTCAACTAATTCAGATGCTCATTTGTCCAAGAAAGGATACTTACTTGCAAATTGTAGTCTTGCAGAATTTTAACCAAGGAATCTCTCAAATTGGGAATCTCCATTCCTTCCTTAATACGGTGAATCAGTAGAATTGGGTCAACATGTGTGCCAATGTTGTTTAACAAGCCAGTAATAAATGCTACAAAATACCACATAAAACAATGAACATATAAGCAACATTATAATGCAATTTTATTTGCACATAATTTGCATATAATGCAATTTTAGACCAAAAGTAACTCAAAGAAAAAATTATTTCCTTCAAAGTAAGTGTTAAAACCATTTGAATTTCTAAACTCTTAAGAATTAATCTTCTAAACTTCCAAGAACTAACGCTCCTTAAGACAAGAAGGAGAAAGTAAATAACTGTTTTAAAACAGTTGAACAAATGATTACTTGCCTTCAAAATACAGTTTTTAGCATCAAATGGGTGCAAATAATATTTATTGACAACTGACTATGGCTCAGGTATTATACGCACTTTCCTCAAATACTGTGCAAGGTAGGAATGCTGTGTCCCCATTTTACAGACAAGGGAAATGGGGTGTTTAATTTTTCCAGGGTCACATAGCTAATAAGTAATGTGCCCAAATTCACTCAGGCCAGCCTCAAATTTATATGTTCTGCCATATCACTTTGCCTCTTGAGATCCTTAAACTACTACTTTATCTTGCTAGTTACAAGTGAGATTCCTTATATTGTCAAGAGGATAGTTATTAAAGTCAATTTCAGATTAAGGTAGTTACATGAACATAAAGACTTCCTACCAAACTTAAAAAAAAAAAAAAGGAAAGAGGAAATTTCAAATCACTACTGCTAGTTATTTTCAAAAGAGCTGGGTTTCTGTTAGGTGACTGCTTTTGTTTTTTCCTTTCCAAAATGGGAGACCCAATGCAAATAGTCAAGCTGAGGACCAACAAATACAAACTCTGGGTGCTGTACTGATAAAAATAGTGCAGGAAAGAGGCTAAATACTACAACACAAACATCCAAATATCATCAATGTCCAGAACAGTTACATGTTTACAAAAAAGACTGGTAAGGTCTATACACTTAAACTATAAACACTCCCATATACAAGCTAAAAACAATAAAACCCACACCAACACAATCCAGATGACATTTATTCAGTTTGCTTGCAGCAGGTAAAAATATGCCTCATGGGGACACAATTAATAAACTGTGTAGCCACCTGTTCTTCATCACATTCAGGTAATGCAAAGTGACGAGGCTCCAGGTTTTCCAGCACCGGAGTAGTATTGGAAATCATTACAACACACCTGGCCTATTTTTATTGTAGGTACACTGCCATTTTTTTAACCCAATGTACCTTGAGATAGTTTTTAATCTAGACATAACTGGCGACACTGAGAGAAAAAAAAGTTATAACCACAGATGGCTTTTATGCTTACGTGGTTTGTCAATGGAATATAAAATCAAATCTTCCCATAGCTCTCCATCATCTTGCTCCTTGGCAAATTCGATTGCTTTATCAACATCATGTAATTCCTCCATAATCATCTTCAGGGCACTTCGGCTATTACCCATTCGGCCTAGGTGGGGTGAAGACGGGAGAAAGAGTTCATTTAAGGTATTTTAATAATTTTTTTAAATAAATTGCATATCTCTTAATTTGTTTACATAGTTGGAAAGCTAAGACAAGGCTATTTTCTCATGTGACACCAACATTTACTGTCTATAACATAGCAAAATAAGTATTTCCTATTTACTGGATATTTACTCTGTGCTGAGTTATCATTTAAGTGCCTCATATAAACGACATCATTTAACCATCACTACAACCCTATGAGGCATGTTCTACTAACACTCCTCTTTTATAGAAGAGGAAATAGAAATATTAGTAGCTTGCTAAGATCATACAGCTACTAAATAGTACACCGTGAATTTGAAGCCAGGTCTGTCATACTCTGACTTCCTTTTGATAGACTTATATATATTCTGGAGGTCAATACCTTCACATGCAGATATACTCAAGACGTTTAAAGGCCCTAAAGTCATTCTGCCTCACGAGGTAGCTGTGCATATCACTTTTCTGATACACTCTGTGCCAGTCGCAAACTCAATTATCAGAGGGCTACCTCATTTTCTTCTCTCCCATATTCAGGGGAAAGCCTTTCAATAACCCTCATGAGATGAAAGTATTTATCAACCATGCCTTCTATTGGCTAATCGTCTTTACATACTTTGCTCATTGATCTATGGCATTTTAATAGTTTAAAATTTTCCATGAGTTTTTAATAGAGTACATGTAAGAAAGCCTTACTCAGCGGAGGGACAACAACTGCCTGGTTGTAGGTTGTCACCCTTACCCCTATCTCTGGGCTTGCAGGAACTAGTAAAGGATCTTGAATCCTTCCCCCTGCACACGGCCATTATCAACCAATAAAAGCTGGCTTGTGAATGAAATGATATCCCATTTGATACCCCTTCCACAGCATTTTGTGTTTCTTACAAATAGTATTTCCACAGTTTATGTCTCTAAAAATGGTTATTTAAAATGTTTACAGGATTATCAAGTTTTTATAAAATCAGACTACATGTCTCTATAAGTCCTCTACTGCTTCTAAGACAATATGACAAAAATTTATTCCACCAAAATATTTCTTGGGGAGAACACTGTTTGGAATTAGTGAATTGATGAGCTACTTAAAATTGTGATTAGAACCCCAGAAACATGCTGAAGTAACAAAATCAGCCCCCAAAGCACTTCTCCTAAGAAGGGCAGGTGCTATAACTGGACAGTTCTGGGTTTGTGGCTGAGCACCCATGAATCTGCATACACATAAATGGGAATAGAAGATTTGGATTATTTTTCAACAGAGGCAAAGAGGCCAATGAGGGTGAGTGCTGTATAAGGGAAAGGCGTAAAGCGGAAAAACCCTACTGAGGTCAGCAGGAAAGTGACAATGGAGAAACACCAAATATGAATGTTATGCTATATGCTACATTATGCAATCCTCAGTACAACCCACGTTGTTGTCATGCACGTGGCTCATTTTGGAAGAATGTGAAAAGATGACAAGTTTTGTTTCTTGGTATGCATGGTACAAAAATTGTGACTCATGTGGAGGTAGGAGCCAGAAGACCAGGAACCCTGACACCTAGATTATATTAAAAAGCTCTCCTCTTTCTCCAAAACTATGGTATTCAATTGCATTTCCTCTAGTTATTTAGGGTGTCATTTCTAAAAGTGATTATTTATTTTCTACCAATATGATGGTAATATAAGCTGATTATAATTTTTTAAAAAATGAAAAAACTTGTCAACTCATCTACAATTTATTTTAATCTATGTTGTGAGGTATAAACTGATAAATTTTTATATGTTGATTATACATTACCAATATGTTATTTCAACATTTATTAAACAACTCTTCCTTCTTTACTGTGCTGTGAAGTCTGTTTCATATATTAAATTATTGTAAAAATAGGCTCAAATTCTGTGTTACATTGGTCTAAAACCTATGTCCTTTCTTACACAATTTACTTCATGTTGTCATCCCATTTCTTAGTTTATGGGGACCAAAATGAATAAAAGCTACTTACTCAGAAGATAAACTGTCTCTTCTACAAAGTTTCTCTGTTGACAGATCTCAAGAGCCTTCAATTAAAGCAGGGTAAAAATGTTACTATAGGCGACCAAATAAGAACAAATAGTAATAAAGTCATTTAAACTTACACTTGAAAGAATTTTTCCACAGCTTTTCTTTAAAAATAAAACAAAGCAAACAAATAAAGAACACATCTCCCTAGACTGGCTGCACTCAGTTACCTCTCAGAGGTACTGGACTCTACACAATTCAATTTAAAACATATTTGAAGCTACTTAGAACATTTCATGAGCAAGAGTAGAAAACAAGACACCAAATGAAAAGAAAGGGCCTTTCCCACTAAGCTTTCTCTCTTTACACTACTTCAGGTTTCTTTACAGCACTGCTTCCTTCCAAATCTGTAGTCATTTGTTTAAGCTCTGTTTCCCTCCATTAAGATGTAAGGAATGTTGCTCATGGTTGAACTTTCCTAGTATTGTGCATACCATAAGCTCAGGAAATATGAATTCATGCTGCATGAATGAATGAATGAATGATTGAATTTACTAGGAATATTTGTACTGCCAGATCACAGGGGCTGAAAGAGAACTCTGCTCAAGGATCTGTCAAAGGTGAGAAGGAAAAAAATACTTTTGATGATCAAGAAGGATCCAAAAAGGAGCAACTATGCAGATGAGAGCATTTCCATTAGTCTTAAAAAAAAAAAAAGACCTACTATATATTGATAAATTACTTACTAATTCTAAATTAATCAGGATAAATTTACTATATGCTCTGTGCTGGGTGCTAGAGGGTCAGGTTAGATAGAGATGCAAAGATGACAATAATAAAAATGTTAGTGATGATTATAGGTAAGAGGAAAACAAAGAAGAGAATAAAGGAGGAGGCTTAGTAGGAGCATTAGCAGCATGAGTCCACCCCTGGGAGCTCAGGGTCCAGGAAGTGACAGAGATGTGACAACACATTATTCCACGATTAGAGTAACATGAACAAAGGTCCATGTGTACAAAGGAGGGACACTGAAACTGTGTGGTCCTCTTGTGAGAAGCTTCAAAGGGAAGTGGCATCTGAACCAGGTGCAGTATGATGAATGAGTGCACCTGGAAAACCTTATCTCCTACCCTGCCTACAAAACTTTCTATTGCATTGCTCCACTCAGACTTAAAGCTGAGAATCTCTACCACGACTTACAAAGCATGCACAACCTAGCCCTGAATTCCTGTGCAGCTTCACCTCCCTCTGCTCATCTCTCCATTGCGTCCCCTTGCCTGAAATGCTTCCCTTACCCTGACTCTCCACTACTGGATGGCACTACCTTACATCATGAGGTCAAGGTCACCCAAGGTGGAGGAACAAGAGGAAGGAGCCCCAGTCTCTGACCCTGCGGCATGCTGCCCTCAGCAGGGCCATTCCACCAACACTTCCACGTGACAGAAAAAGAAACTGTTGCTCTGTTAAGCCACAATTATTTTGGGATTTTTATCACTTACAGTTGAATCTAATCCTAGCTAATACTGAGAAAATCTTCCTTTGTTTTGATTAAAAATATGGTTTACCTATTCCTATATGGTCTTGCCTGTCAATTATCATTGTAAATGATGAAACTTTCTTACCAACTCTTCACTCTCCTGCAGTGATACTACTGCAGAGACAAAAAACTTAAGTAAGAAGTTAAATAATAAAGCAAAATAGTGCAAATACATCAGAGGACATGGGATTCAAACAAAAAATCACTGAGAAGCCAACTGAGTGCCTAGATTTGTTCTGGGTGTTAAGATACAGAGAGTTTATAGTTTAGTGGGACTTCCATTCACAGATAAACAGAACACTGTAATACAACTGAATAAGGAGAATGTTTAGAGAAAGATAGTCTGACTAACGATAAGCATTCATGCTGCTTAAAATAATTTATTATTAAAAGGTATCCATGAATCAATTTTGTACTTGGAAATTCACTTACACACTTTAAAATACCATTCAAGATTTCAAACAGAACCATTACCCATTTTCTTCCGCACATGAGAATGCTTAAGAACATGCTAGTCTCAAACCACAAAGAGTTTGCAGTTTGAAGCCTCATCTGAGTTATCCAAGGCAGCAGCCACTTGCTCTATATGTCTATTTAAGTTTAAATTGATTAAAATTAAATTAAATTAAAATTCAGTTCCTTGGTAGCAATAGCCAGATTTCAAATACTCAATTGTGACATGTGGTTGGTGGCTACTATGTTGGACAGAGTAGATTATAAAACATTTCCATTGCTGTAGAATATGCCATAGAATAGCAAGGCTATAAGATCTTGTATATACTTTCAAAAAGGAAGTCATGTGGGAAGAAATGTCTGAAGGCAAGCTGAAGTAAGGAATGACATGGAATGCAAGCAGATGAGTATCACCAAGTTCAAAGATAATTTGAGTCTCTGAAATTTCAATTTCACATAATTTTAGATGTTTCATGAGTTTCTAATAGTATCTTAAATCATCCTCTTCTCACAAATGAGAAAATGGACTTTAGAAATCTCTAGAAATTTTGAGTGAAGTGGCCGGGCGCGGTGGCTCACGCTTATAATCCCAGCACTTTGGGAGGCCGAGGCGGGGGGATCACGAGGTCAGGAGATCGAGACCACGGTGAAACCCTGTCTCTAATAAAAATACAAAAAAAATTAGCCGGGCGTGGTGGCGGGTGCCTGTAGTCCCAGCTACTCAGAGAGCCTGAGGCAGGAGAATGGCGTGAACCCGGGAGGCGGAGCTTGCAGTGAGCCGAGATTGCGCCACTGCACTCCAGCCTGGGCGACAGAGAGACTCCGTCTCAAAAAAAAAAAAAAAAAAAAAAATTTTTTTTGAGTGAAGTATAAAAAAGAAAGCATTTAGATTCTTGAATGTTCCTGGACCATGGTGCTCCCTCTAGAGGAGAGAGTAGGGAAACTAAGATTTTTAAAGCAGACACACACACAACACATGCGCGCGTGCGCACACACGGACAATGCAGTGAAAACAGAAGTGAAAAGTCACAATAATAATAGAACTTAAGTAAAAAAGATGCAAAAAAAATTTTAATTCTCCTCTTTCTGATTTAGTATGAAGGTAAAGAATGAAGTTAGAGAAGAGGGTAACTAATAAGAATCTTATCAAATGTAAATTAAATAATTATTTCTACCTATCCTTGATCTCGTCATATTTTATCCAATCTTCTCTTTACATTTCTTTAATGAAAATCTGCAAACTTGGCATCTCTCAGCTTTATTCTTCCAAATTCAGAAATACTGCCACCTTGTGAATACTATTAGATATGAGAGCGATCACAAATTCCAGTATAAATCTGCCAAACTATAAAACTGATGATCTGCTCTTAACCACTCTAGGCACAAGCAAATCAGATTTGCAAAATGAAAACCAGTGCCTGATGACCACATCTGTAAATTACAGGACAGTTTAACAGTTAAAAAAAATAATCTTTCATGATTCTTGCAATACTAGGAAATACCTTAGTTACTGTTATTATTTCCATTAACTTTTTAAACCTGAAAATGATTCCCCAACATAGTGGAAAAAATACAGAGCCTAAAATTAAGTTCAGGTTCTACGTCTTGACCCCTCAACTAATTATTAGCTCTAGACTTTAGGCTTTTTTCCAGCTCCCTAAGACTTGGTTTGTCACGTATAAAATGACTCTATCCACCTAACTGCACTTTTTTAGAGATTAAATAAAACAATATACATGAAGGCACAGCATACATTATAAAGCACAAAAGAAATACAAATAATTTTTATTATCTTTAAAAATTGCTGTAGATGTTATAAATTCCCACAAACTCTGTATTTCCTTTAGAACAAACAATTTCATAAAAGTTTATGATTAATTTTTGAATTTCAGAGTCCTGGTGATTTTAAATCCTGAACTCTGGCCTTTGACAACTGTAACTAGGGCTTTTGATGTGACGTCAGGATCTTTCCAAAGTTTTGGGCCAAATACTATTGATTGTGGGATTTCAATCAATTCAAAATAAGGTTGACCTAGATTCTTGAAGATTTCAATCAGTTGCCAATCTGAAATCACCTCCTCTCAACAATTAGCCAATCCCCAGCAAAGGAAGACAACCAAAATTAGAAAGATATAGTGTTATTCTGCCAGAGGTAAATTATAAACAACAGTGCATCAATGGGTTCTGAATATGCCTTTGAAAGCTTAAACACTTCTCATTTAAAGTAGAAACAAAGAACAAAAAATCCTCTTGTACCAACAGAACTCAACAATCTTTAAATTCTAAGGAAGCAGACAGAAATTTCTTTGGGGAAAGGGAGGCATTATAATTTTAAAGTTCTCAATTTCATATTCAGGAGAAAAAGAGACCACATTTTCTACGTGTTGCTCTTTACACAAAACAGGCAGACAGGTATTCCGTGTCCTTTACTAGCAAGCTTGGGATGCGTTTAATTGGAGAAATCCACTTTGTCATTCACAAATTGGTACATATGATAGCTTTTCATGTCACATGTAAACATAAAAGGGATTTGTTTCTAAGATGACTGAGTATATACAGAATTCTTTCTTATTATTCTTTTTTATTTATTTAAAGAGAGTTTTGCTTTCTCGCCTAGGCCGGAGTGCACTGGTGCAATCATAGCTTACTGTAACCTCAAACTCTTGGGCTCAAGACATCCTCCTCCCTCAGCTTCCTGAGTAGCTATGAATACTGGCATGTACCACTACACTGGACTAATGTTTTTATTTTTGTAGAGACAGAGTCTTGCTATGTTCACCAGGCTGGTCTCAAACTCCTGGCCCAAAACTATTTTCCCACTCTCAGCTTCCCAAAGTTCTGGGATTATAGGTGTGGGCTACCACACCTAACCAGAACTTATTTTTAAGGAAAAAGGAGTAAGAATCTTGAGTTAGTAATACTGTCATGAACCTCTCCTTTAAGACAGCTTTGGGTACCTGATAGGGTAGAGTGCTATGTTTTCTACAAATATACAGATTTCCCACAACAGATCCTGACAAAGAGATAATCTCTTATGAAGAAGTCTCAATAACCTGAAACATGAAAATCTATTTAGGGAGTCCTAAAAAATATGGATTACTACTTGATTATCTTATAATGGTCTGTTTCCACCATTGCCACCTCTAATCCATGCTCAAAATTCTCTTTCAGTGGGACACATGAGATAAATTTTTAAAAATAACTGTGTCTAAAACATAATTGGTTTTACTATGCTTGTGCTGAGTTCTTTTACATTCAATATGTTGTTTTCAGTGGACAAGAGAGAAAAATTCTACAAGGTCTACACAAATGCTCTAAGCAAGCCACATGTGTAGGAAGCATCACATGCAGGTCTGCAACGTTCTGCTGCTCCCTACTGGGTGGAGCAGGGTGTCTTCCACTGAGTACTACTAGACCCGAAAACTTTAAACCAGGTGGGCATAAAGTGTGTGAGCGATATAGAGATACTGGAACCTGGGTGGCGCCTCTGCACCTTGTGCTTAGGGAATGGGAAGGGCTGTTAATCACCCACATGTGACCTCTCTGTCTCAGAGGTCAATAGGAGACTTCAGGAGACTGCCACATCCTCTCTGCAAATATACAACGTTTTCTTGAAAAGTGAGAAACAAATGAAGGAGCACTGTTCAAAGAATAAGATTCTCACTCTATTGCCAGGTTATAAAGTCCTATGGTGAGAGAAAAGGGTAGTATCTGTTTTTACTTTTAGAGTAAGATAATGAATTTCCAAATTAAGTCCTCAGAAAATGTCTTAGGGCCCCAAATATAAAATGCTAACGTTGTTTTATAAGTTAACAGGCAGGCAAGAATTTTTTCATTAATTGTGGACTTTAAAAATCCATTGAGCTAAATTGGTTCACAGTACTCCAATGCATTTAATCATCGTGGGCTAAGGAAGCATACATGGAAGTTGTAAGTGTACATAAACTGTGTTATCATCCAGCTTCTTTGCACATATCTCTAATGGGTCAAATATGTTTTTTATTTTGTTGGTCCACACAGCTGACTTTCAAAAGCATCTGGCCATCCAAATTTAGTCAGACATTTGTAGATGTTAGTGGTAGATGGTACTGAGAACTGTAGGACATAATACTGTTGGCTTTAAGGCTGCCCAGTCGTTAGCACATATATAGTTAAGTACTTCAGTTTATTTTGAAACAGCAGTTTCATAAAACTTACTAGTCCTTATTTAGCCTGAACTAGGACCTTGCATGTATATAATGTATTCATTCATTCTCTCACTCATGATGCAACACACATTTAGTAAATGTCTAATGTGTGGTAGGTACTAGATTTACCAAAATGAGTAAGGCAAATTCCTCGTCTTTGAAGAATTTCCAGGAGAGAGAGACTAGTAAGCAGATAATTATAGTGGAATGTAGGATGTAGGAGAAATAAAGAAAAACATAGGGTAGACACTTAAAGAAGACAGGATGCAGGACCTAAGCTATGACCTTGTTTATCAAACCTGATTCCTGACTGGAGCAACTGCTTCTGGCTTAGGACAGTCTGTGTCTCCCTCCCAGGCTCTGACTCGGAGGTGTCACTCTGATCCTGGGAGATGGACTGAGACTCCTAATATATCATTTTTGCCTGATGGTTGATTAAGTCCTAGACCCTGGATTAAAGTGTTCTTCCAATTAAACCTATCACAGAAATGCTTCAGCTCTTCACCAAAGTCTAATCCAATGAGATCTCCTTTTCTTGACAGAATGTCCCAGCCAAAAACCTACTTCTTTGAGAGCAACGGTCTTCCCCCTGGACAGGGATGGATGGACAGAGATAGGATGAGAAGAAAGACAAACAACTTACCATCAATGACAACCACTTCATCCAAAGTCTACAAGTGGGGGAGTCTGTGCCTTACCTTTTCAAGTGGGCAATGGGTACTGTCTCGGAGAAAGGGAAGTAAGTTTGGTCGATCATATTCAGCATAAAGACTGATCTGTTTTTCATGGTAACGCTGCCCCTTATGGTGGTCTCTCTTGAAAAGCTTATGCAAATACTAAAAGGAACAAAAGATAAGCTGTGATCCATTAAAATAAGAAAAGCAGTACCTGACTAACATTGCTATTTTTAGCTCTAAACACCTGCCATGGAGAGGTTGGGGGAGAAGCAGTCTTCAGGGAAAACCTCTAGGTGATGGAGAAGTGGAAAGGAAAACCCTTTGGGAGAGCAAAGGATTCTGATACTTTCTCTAGAAGGGCCCCAAAACCTGACTCTGCCACGTACCAACTGTGACTTTAGGCAAGTCACTAATCTCTCTGAGACTCAGTTTATCTACAAAAATTTTATTGAGTTACTGTGACAATTAAATGAGTTGCCATTACAAAATCACTCAGAACCAATGAACTTAGCATACACCAAGAACTACAGAAATGTTAATGACAGTAGTTGTCAATATCATCATTGATACCTGCTTTGGCTCAGAAATAAAAAGATGAGTGGTCTTCCCACATCATAAAAATTGTTTTACATAAAAGAGGGCAGAGTCCTGGGACAAGCATATGTTCTTAAAAACTCAAGTAGCGGGCACTAAACTCATTTCCATACATTCTGCATCTCCTCCTTGTTGACTCTTCAAATGAAATGCTGCCTAAACTGGTAACATCAAAAACAAAAATACAAAGTAAAAATCAAGAAGAATGCAGGTGTTCTGAAACAGTTTTCAAAACTGATTCCTTACCCTAGCTGTCTGAAAAAAGGTTAGTTGACTTCAGAGGAAATCAGTAATTCACTTTCTCCTCACAGGCAAGATTAAGTCTATCAATACAGTACTCAGAAGTGAGAAAACAATTCAATGTTTAGTTAATATTAAATGTAAACAAAAACCCCACAATCTACTGAAGACAGGAAGACTTAATCACCAATCCCGCAATGCGCATTAACACCTTGGGTGGCTGTTTCCAAGTGGATTGGTTTATAACAGACATAGAGCACCAGGCCGCCCTGCAGCTAAGACTGTAAATGCACTGATGTTTGTTATCGCTGTTGAATCTAGTCACGATGACACCTAACCATGGACACATGCACCTTACGAAACCAATCTTCAGGCTTCCTGTTCACCTCTTCCTAAGGCAAAACGGAGCAGTACAAGCAGTAGACTGAACTCATGTGCCAGGCAGAGGTCTGATGAACACCACTGCCAGTCCACTGGCACTGGGATCAGTGTGTTGAGCGGGGATACGTGGTGCTGTTTCCCAGAGTGCAAACAGGACGGGGAGGCCCTGTCACATGAATGCTGAGTCAAATTTATAGAGACAAGCCATTGCCTGGCAGGGAAGATGAGCCATGTTAGTGTGGGCTGTGCCACCACTTTACCATTGCACTGATTACACTGTCACACAGATAGCTACTGCCCGTAATCCTGTCTCGTGGCTTAAGCAGGTCAGAAATCACTACTTCATAAATGAATTCCCAAGGTGGCTAGCAGTGTGGAGCCTTGCTTAGGGAAGCAGATAATCTTGAGATTTCCAATCATGAACAATGCAGCAATAGCATCTGAGCAAAAGAGAAAAAAAGGTGCCTCTCATTCCCTTCCTGCAGTCTTCAAAAGCTTCAAAGCAGAAAACCGACTTTTGAAAAAAATGCTCTATTCCCTAAGCCTCCTCCTACGGTGCAATGAGATGGGCAAAGATACAAGCACACTTACTGTATCTGATACCCATAGTCCTACTGATATAATCCCTATGTGTGCTGAAGTTTTCTCTTGTAGAAGTTTTAAAGGACATAGAAAACAACTATTCCTGCTCATGATGATGCAATGCAGAGAATCGAAGTAGCCCCCTCAAAGAAATCTAGAATAACAGGCCTTAATTACACAACCACCAATAGCACACCATAAATATGGAATTAGCTATTGTCATGGTGAGGGACAAAAGAAATGAGGCTCTGCCCTTTTATCACTCTGTGGTCCTGGATATGGAATGGTTGTCTGACATTTCCTTAGCAGGAGAACTTGGTACAGTATCTGCAGTGCCATACTGGCCTTTACTGTGATGTATGCCATGGTTATATTTAATGGCAATTACAGAGGGAGAGTGCTTATTCCTAGACATGATGTAATACAAAAACATTCATTATAGTTAAATATATAGTTATGTTACATATATTTATATTATAGTAATATAATAGATTGGTAACTTTTTTCCATCACAATTCAATTGTGGGTCAAAATTCAAGTGCCTGATCTACAATTAATCCCTGACCTTGAATTCACAGCATATGCTGCATTTTGGTAATTACAGAACATTGTTTGTGGTGAAACCGCCAACTGGAATATTAACCTCCTTGAAGAATTCACTCCAGTATCCTCCTCGCACCAATACTGAAAGATGATTCACCCACCGGTCAATCAAAATGGCAAAAGGAGGAGACTGCCGTGCTCACCACATGCTGCAGTTCTGGTCTGTCTTCCAATTCTTCCACTACCTTTTTAATCTAGATAAAAAAGAAAAGTTTCAAGGTGGAGTCATGAGGACAGAAAGCCAGCTGCAAAATTATCTGATAAACTCTCTTCTTCACAGCTATAGGAGTCCCAGACGTTCATCTGGTAACACATATAAAAACAAATGACACTCACTGAAATTTTATCTTCATTGTCCAAAAGCATGTCAACAGCTTTCTGAAACATATAAAAAAAGCCACAGTCAATGAAATCCGTTATTTAAGAAGAGAAGACTAAAAACAATGCAGTGTAGCTACCACTGTTCACAGGTGGAAGGCTTATTTTGTATACTTAAGGAGGCCCTTAGCTTTACAATGGCTCTTATGGAAAATGATATATGTGAAGAAATGCATTTTCAAATGCATCTCAATCTGAAGCCTATGTGTTTTACATACCACTAAAATGGTGCTTTGCTATAACTTACCAAATACAAAACATCTTGACTGCCCATATCCTAGCCCCCCCGCCCCCCGACGTCTCGGATACCTTCACACCTTCTCATGAGACTCTCAGTAGTTATGGAGAGCATCTCTTTACCAGTATATCAAGAAAATGAGCTTTTCTTCTGGCTACTTCAACCTTGACCTAGTCTCCCTATGAGACTCCACAGACAGAAGGAGCTGGTTTTATGAGGAGAAGGGAATAAGAGCCAGAAAGAGAATGAGATACCTGAAGTTGCATAATGACATCAAACTTTTGGACTTTCAGAATTTACTTTAGCCACTTTTATCATTCGGGAAACACAAATTAGACAGTTTATGTCAAGAGGAAGAGGGAAAACAGCACACCAGACTGAGCCTCACACAGAACACCTGGGGGCCCTGTTCTGGACTCTGCTACTACCTAGCTGTCTGCTCCAAATGCTACTTTTGCTCTCTGAAATACGAGGGTGTTGGAGTAGATTATCCCCAAGGTCTCTTCTAACCAGAAGACTCTGATTCCTTACATCTGGATCACATTCTAGAATAGCAATTAGTTTCAGCTCATTCATCTTTTTTCCACAGCTACATATGCAAAACGAGGCTCTGGAGAACAATGGAGGGGGGTGCATGAGGGGAGACTAGATATGAGGAAAATGTAATTAATTTTTACATAAGCATCTCATCCTCTGCCAGACAAGCAGAGCCTCTCTACCTGAACTTCCTTGGAGCTACATAATTCTTTGTAAATCTGTAGTCCCTAAAGACTTCACTCAGTATTTTAAAAAGGGCTAAAGCATCTTTGAGAAAAAGAGGTAGCTCTAGGTCCTATCTAAATTAAGTTTAAGTTGGTGGAGATTAAATAGCACACAATATCTCTAAATACAGTACAATATAATTGAAAAATGCATTAATCTTTTTGGAGCCTTTAGGGTTCTACTTTTAGGTTTATCGAAAATTTCAATTTTTTGAATAAGAACCCTGTTTTATAAACCTCATTATTTCTGTCACAAGCACTTGTAATTAGATTTCACACACACATACACATACACACACACACACACACACACACACACACACACAGCTTGCATCACTTTGCAAGAGCCAATGTGAGCTGTGGCTGGTTCCACTCATTAGGTTGCTTAAATTTATTATTAGGTAATTCAATTTGTCACACAATAAAATAACATATTCCACATGTCCTGGACATGAGAATCAACTCAAACCAGGGGAAATCCCACATGCTGGATACGTGAACACCAAGAAATAAAATAGTAATAAGTGGGTCAAGACGGAAGTTCACTTAATTTTTAAATTCTGGAACACAGGTTAGGAGGGATAAATGAGTCAAAGTATATACCTGGTTTGTTTCTATAAATTATATGAATTGTTTTAGCAAGAAATTATTTTATACACGCACACACACAACTTTAAAAGTTCTCTATCAAATTTGAATTGCTTTCACAGAATAACCACATTAAGAAAAGGATTCCTGAATGCCAAACAACTAAAATAACAACATCTAGTGAGGGTGAGAGTGTTCTAAAGATTGTCAGCATACAGCCAAGTTATGTGATTCTTTCACCAATCCAGCATTTGGATAGATATCTAAGTATTAAATATTTGGAATAGTAAAAATAATTGACAGTACTAAAATAAAAAGCACATTACCTCTGAATCAAAATCCATTAATAAAACAATTTTATCCTTGATAGAACTGAAAAGATTATGCTTGTGGATCAATTGAAAAACGTCTTTATGTCTTAATGTTAAGTATATTTCCAGAGCGTTGCCATAGTTCTTGTCATAGGTGTACCTGGTAATACAAATTTTTTACATTAATATTCATCAACAGCTCTAATTAAAACACAGAGAGATCATGGTTCACAATATTAAAAATGGAAACACTCCTTTAGAGAGAAAAGTTAACTTTATTTCAAAAAATATTCCTTGGGATTTAACTATACATGACCAATAAGTATTTCTTTCTCAGAACTTTGCCTCTCATGTTGCCAAAATTTCAGAAAATTCACAATATTCAAGTAATAAAAATGGTCTTTTTGGGGGGTCTCAGTCTCAAAAGTTTTACAAACATCCATACAGCAAAGAAACTAGGATCCAGGATGAAGTTCTCATTTTAGTAACAGAAACATCCGTTCCAATTCTTACAAGCAGTATTCAGCTGACAAATGGCTAATATTCCAAAAGCTGATTTTAAGGGGGCTGTGTCTAACTGAAATGTGTTTTTCCATTGAAACAATGTTTTTCACATTAAGTCCCTAAGTCAGCTCTTGAGAGCTCACTGAACTGAAGCTGTACTGTTGGTCCATTACGAACAGTGCTGCAGACTCTAAGGGGCATCTAACAGGACAACGTTTCCAAGAGAAAATGATTAGCATTTCAACTTAGAATGCCATAAACACAACCTCCTCTGTGGAAAATCCAATACGTCCAGAGTTCTAGGTCATTTTGGTATACCTTTCTTGGTTTTGGGCAAAAGAAGAAAAAAGAAGGGAGAGGAGTGGTCTAAGGTGATGGGGGCACTGAGGAGAGGTGGATGCAGGGATGGTCGTCTTGGCTAGACCTGCAGTATACTTCTTGTTTCCCTAGATGGAAGGTACTTGAGAGCATATCTTATCTATCTCTGTATCATAAGCATCTCGCACAAAGCCTGCATCATTGAATGTGCCCAAGAAATATGAAAAATATTAACCAAGCTGCCATTTTCTGAGCCCTGACCCAGGGTCAGGGAGTCCTCTATTATGACATCTCTTTTATAAAAAAGTTTAAAATTATCCCATAAGGAATTGACATTTGAGAGATTCAATTAACTGACTTGAAGACCCTAGAAGAGCAGAATCCAGAGCCTCACTCATTGGGAAACTGTTATGCTTGAGTGATCTAAAACTTGGCACCCTTTTGTTTCCCAACCACTGCCTCTCCTAAGCGCTGTGCGTTAGGGTTTCTCTTCTCTGGGAAACAGATTACATTGCAATTGTACAGTTTCACACATGTCCTTACCTCCTACTCATTTGAGGTTTATGAAAGGTTTTTACTAAGAGGGAATGTAGGAAAATGGTATAAAATGCATCCTCTCCACTTGGAGTTTGCCAAATCTAAAGTATGAAAAACTTTTCAACATAGACTGATATGGAAAAAGAAACATTTAAGTATACTCACAATTCTGCCAGGGTTTTAAGTAAAGTCTTGTTCTGACTATCTTTCTTCAGATGATCCCGAACTGCTTGAACTATGACTGAATTATTATACAGATCTCCAGGCCATTCTCGGATCAACGTGGCAAAACCCTAACCAAAGGTGAAAAACAGAAAAAGAACACTCATTCAACAGAATAATAGTTGTGATATTGTGAAATATACATTTGGTCTTCCTTCTGTTTCCTGGCATATAACTCTTAAAAACCTTAGAATCTCCAAAATGATGTGTCTTCTTGCATGCTAATGAGCTGACTGGTGGCTAGCAGCCCCTAGATAACTTAAGGATGGGGTTGGGCACAGGATAGACCGAGACAGGATTAAAGGGTTGGAACTTTTCAGCCCTACCCCCACCCCTGCCCCATAACCTCCAAGGAGGGGAGAGGGGCTGAAGGTTACGCCGATCACCAATGGCACAATGTTTAAATCGATCATGTCTAAGTAATGAAGCTTTCATTAAAACCCAAAAGGAGTGGCTTTGGAGAGCTCCCCAAGAGCTGAACACCTGGAGGTTCCTGGAGGGTGGTGCATTCAAAGAGGGCCTGGAAGCTTCATGCCTCTTCCCACATACCTTGCCCTCTGCATCTAATCCATTTGGCTGTTCATCTGTATCCTTTGCAATATTCCTTATAATAAACCAGTATATGTAAGTAAAGTGTTCCCCTGAGTTCTATGAGCTGCTCTAGCAAATGAGTCAAATCTAAGGAGGTGGTAGTGGGAATGCCAGTTTATAGTTGACCAGTCAGAAGTACAGGTGACAGCCTATAACTTGTGATTGGTACGTCTGACGTGGGGGCAGTCTTGTGGGCCTGAGCCCTCAGCCTGCAGGATCTGATGCTATCTTCATGTAGACAGTGTCAGAATGAACTGAATTAGAGGACACCCAGCTGGTGTCCACTGCAGAACTAATTGCTTTCTTGGTGTGTAGTGGAAAAACCCAGACATTTGGTCACAGAAGTGTTGTGCTGTGAGAGTATAGCATGAGAAACTGAGTTTGGTTTCTCCTAAATTCTCAAAACAAACTGAACAATTTAAACCATCCCTAAAAGTATTCACTTTTAGTCACATAACAGACCAAACAATTATATGATTAAAAGTTTGTTCAATAAATATTTCATCAATTTTCAGACTATGGGTTTGGGTGTGGTGAAGAGTTGCAGGGAATATTATTGTGCAATAAATCTCCATTTAGCATTCCTGGGAGGCAGGTCATGCCATCTACTTCTGTCCTTAGTTTTACGAAATGTACAACTAAGAAAGGTATCCTGTTCTTTCTATAAAGTGCATGGACAAGAGTTTAGGTTGGACTTGCTCTGTCCCTATTCTGGACTAACTGTAACATTTGGATGACAGCTTTAACATCTTACAGATATTGCCCAAGTCAGCTACTTTCCCCACCACCAAGAGTCCTCTAATGCACTTAGGCCTGGGCTGCTGGGTGCAACTGGTTATGCAGTTGTGCACTGTACAGCCAGCACAACTGACCGTGGCAGTCTGCTTGGGGCAGGGCTGCTCCCACAATGAAACTGCCCAGCATTCTATACCTTTAACAAGTCACCATCTTGGTCCTCCTTCCACTCTGGCTTCTAACGCCAGTTTTATGTTGGAATTTAGGACTTTGGCTCAAGTCTTATCCCCTGGCTCTTACCCTGGCTATCTCTAGATCTCAAATTTTGTGGTTCCCTAATTTGATCCTGTTTCCGTCCCACAGCCGATTCTGGGCCAGTATCTTGTTCAGTCTCTACCCCCTGATTCCTGACTTTAGACTTCATGTTTTATAACTCAAAGTATGATGGAGCAGTTTACTTACTGATCCTTGACAACGTTTAGAACAAAAACATGTTCATAAGACAGTAAAGAGAATTAAAAACGTCCACGTTATTAAATGTGAAAGGAAAATAAATTATCAGGACCCCCAATTCACTAGGCCAAAGGGAAAGTTAAGGGAACTGAGTCATGCAAAAATTGCCTTCCTTTTGTTCCTAGAGAGCTGTCATTTCACATGCTTCCTTTATCTCATGTCAAAGCTAGATCTACTGAACAAGAGATGAATGCATAAATTGACTTTTCCCCCACTTCTCTCTTTTTACATGTAAAACGTAGATTCCCTGAGCTAATCAGAGCATCACTGGAATGTGACCACGTGCCTCATTGCTTACTCTCCCCCTACTTATTTATTTATTTGTTTTTAAAATTTCCTCCTTGCCTCCTGCTTGCTCTTTCCCCTTTAAATTTTGAAGTCCTCAACACTCTCTTTGGAAATAGCACAGGACACAGACCCTGTTTCTTTTCCCCAAGTATGTCCCTAACCTTGGCAAAATAAACCTTTAAATCAATTGAGATCTGCCTCAGTCACTTTTTGGTTTATATAAAAAATAGTACATTATTACTATTACATAACTCCATTAATACTTTATTGAACTACTGTGAATTTGTTTAAATAACATTTAGAAGTGAAAACAATGTGATAGAAGCTGCTTCTGTAATGCACCAGGATTTGGTAAGAAAAGTGCAAAAGAATCAGTAATACAGTTTTCATTAAAGTTCCATCCAAATTCTACCAAAGTAACCCCTGGAAGGATGGCAAGAGACCAGAACAAAAGACCACATATTTTCCATTTAGATTACAATCTTCTTATATACTAATGTGACTGAAATTTTACTTCAGAAATTTGGGGAATGGATTCAATCAGAACATTAAAATGTTTGTAGAACCAAAATAATATTTCAGATCAAGTTTCTTTCTTTTCTTCCTTCCCTTTGTTTCCCTTTCCTTGTCCTTCCTTTCTTCCCTCCCTCCCTTCCTTTTCTTTCTCTCTCTCTCTCCTTCTTTGCCTTTCTCTCTCTCTCTTCCTCTCTTTTATTTTTCTGAGGTGGAGTCTCGCTCTGTCGCCCAGGCTGGAGTGCAGTGGCGCTATCTCGGCTCACTGCAACCTCTGCCTCCTAGGCTCAAGCGATTCTCCTGCTTCAGCCTTCCAAATAGCTGGGACTACAGATGTACGCCACCATGCCGGGCTAATTTTTGTATTTTTTTTTAGCAGAGACGGGGTTTCACCATGTTGGCCAGGATGGTCTCCATCTATTGACCTTGTGATCCGCCCACCTCAACTTCCCACAGCCTCCCAAAGTGCTGGGATTACAGGGGTGAGCCACCATGCACAGCCTCTTTCTTTGTTTTTGTGAGAAAGGGTCTCACTCTGTCACCTAAGCTGGAGTGCAGTAGCATGATCACAGCTCACTGAAGCCTCAGCCTCTAGGCTCAAGTGATCCCCCCACCTCAGCATCCGGAATAGCTGAGAATACAGGCGTATGTCACAGCACTCAGCTAAGTTTTAGTTTTTTATAGAGACAGGTCTCACTATGTTACCCAGGCTGGTTTTGAACTCCTGGGCTCAAGCAATCCTCCCACCTTGGCCTCTCAAAGTGCTGGGATTACAGATGTGAGCCACTGTGACAGCCCTGTTTTCTTAAGACTATATAAGATAAAATAGTCTGTAAAGATTTCTACCCCAATACCAGCAGCTCACAGTAGCCCCTAGACCATTAATAACAATGCTCAGGGAAAGAAGAAATTTTGGCCCCATTTTTTCTTTTCCCTATCATGCAACAGCCTCATGGTACTGCCAACTTCGAACACAAAATAAAGACAAAATAACCAGTCATCTTGTGTGATAAAAGCATGATGACCCTACCATAAACTGAAATAAACATCTATCATATTTCATGTTAGGCTTCCCTCTGTTCAACTGGCTTTGTGTACCCTTGAATAAATGTGCTACCCAAGAAATATTTATAAAATCTATCTGTGGCCATTATTACTAATTAGAGGACACAGGTACGAGGGACCTGTTATGATTGAATGAGCAAAGTTATAGAAAACCTCAGTACCTATTATAATAAGTAAAAGTCTAGAAAGTACTCATGAAATGAAATGCCACAGAAATCATCCCATTTTTGACATGCTTATACATTTGTCATTAATATTAAACAAAGCTTAACTGTTTAAAATAACTCTGCTGGGTTGTAAATTAATAGGCAAAGCTATAGGCATATGACTAGAAACCCCATACAAAGAGGTCATGAAGCATCTTTACCTCCAATATTACTTCATATCTTTTAGGGAGAAAAAAATTGACAAGTCAATACTCCAGAGAAGTACAGTTTGTTTTTTGTAATCTGACCTTCAGTGCTCTGTTTAGCAACGCAAAATTTCTCTCCACATAATATGTGATCAAAAGTGTTGTTAGGGAACACAGCTATTTGACTGATTATGTGACAATTTAATTCAAAATTAAATAATTAAGCTGAGAATAAGGGAAGGTAAAATACGAATTATTTGTAAGAGCTTATGAAAATAAAAACAAATTATTTACAACCTCCTTAACAGTACTGACCAGACAGACATCCTAAAACATTCAGGAGAAAACATCTATAATCTCTAAGGTTAAGTCATGCTTCTTTCCATCTCAGTAAAAAGTGTTCCAGATATGAAATCAACAGGGTAACTTTGATGATACAGGATTTTTAAAAGTTTCATGAAAAAATAAGAGTTCAATCATGTGCAAGAACTGTAACAGATTCATAAAAACAATAAATTTTTTTAAATGCTTAAATTACATTACTTTAAAAATAGGAAAATTATACTTCAGCATTTGTAAAGAAAGTTTGTACTCTTCTCCATCATTTTCACAGAACACTCATAATTCTCTTTCTTCTGGGATGATATCAAAGATGGAATAGCAGCTGCTATTGTATTTATGAAATCCACAAAATAGCACTTAGCTCTTTCTCTTTAGTTCTAGAAAGAAGGTAACTTTAAAGAATTCCTTAAAATGCACACAGACTAAGTGTTTTCACGGTCTACATAAACATGAGTTATACTGGTGTTTCTCTAGCTCAGTTTCACCTGCCACATGCAAACTACAAATCTGTTTCCTTTACAGGCATTGCTCCATTGTATTCCTTTCTAGATTTCCTAACACTTCCAATTGAGAACAAGTAAATATGACCATATCAGAACACCATACCTCATAATCACTCTCCAAAAATTCATGTAAGATCATTTCATAGATGAGTGGTTTCAGAACTGGATCACCTCTTGGCAAATAAGAACTAATAGCCTAGGTAAGGAAAAGGAAAAAAAATCCTTTAAAAAATGGCAAAACAAAACTGCATTCCAATTATGCAGAAAACATGAAGTATATTTTTACTTTAAAAATGTGAGACAATACAGTACTCTGAAAAAAATTTTCTGAAGAGAATTTAAATGAAAACTACTTTCTAACAATAAATTATATTTTCAAAAGTATCTACATGTATGAATGAATTTAAAAATTGCCTAGGTTAATCTTTATCTCTCTGTTCTTCCTGATGAGTTAATAGAAATCTAAATAATAGGAGGGAGAAAGTCACAGAGATGAAAAAAGTCGACTTCTTAAGTAATCAAGGAGTATAGGCAATCTATTCATCTTTCTTTCCTTCAACTGGAGTTTATCAACCTTTACCAACTCATAATCATCTTTTGAAATTAGGAAAAATACATCTTGTGTTCTTCAGATATTTTCAGTACTGTGTTAAAAGTCAAATTTACAAATACTGTTCAATGACCCTATAATGCCCTACGATCCAATCACCACGCTTTTTACTGGGGACAGACAGAGAAGGTCACCATCCCTAAGGAGCTCACAAGTCCTAGAAGAAAGATATGCAGACAATTAAACAGACAATAACTGTATTGTGTGGTAAGTGTTACAAGAGAGGGGTCAGCACAGTGCTGCAGCAGTAGAGGAGAACCTTGCCTACTAAAGCCCTGGGTTTCTCAGAAAAAAACAAGAGAAGGGCAGGACATCTGGCAGGGGGAATAGCATGAGCAAAGGCATGGAGCCATGAACATGCATCTGTGTGCAGGGAGGTCAGAGGAGCCCAGAGATGCGAGATGGCGTCACAGAAGACAGATGAGGCTGCAGAGGAAGGGGAAGTGGGGTCTTGAGAGGAATTCCGATTTTATTCTACAGGCAGGAGGGAAGCAACAGGTACTAGGGAAGTGAGAGTCCAGACTTATTTTTTATGCAGATAACTCTGGGCTAGGGCTGCCCACAGATCTATCAGAAGGCATTTGCAATGGCTCAGGCAAAAGTTAAGGCAATGGTACCACAGGGGAAGAGAAGAGCCCCGATTGGTATTGACATAAAAAAAATGACAAGAAGTGGAGATTAAGCAGAATGAGGAGGGGTGTAAGATGTTCTAATCAAGAACAGTCGCTTTGAGCTAATACGCCCTGGGGATTGGGTATATTGTGTATCATAAACACAGACTCAATGGAAAAGGACTGAATGTGGGAAGGAAATTGATTTATATTAACTTGAATTATCATCATCAGCAGTATATACAAGGAGAAACGGCCATCACATGATATTCAAAAAAGAGATCCGAGTTACACAGCCATTAAAGTAAACAGGGAGGCAGGACTGGATAAAATCCTCCAGAAACCATCCAGTAAACCCAATGAGAAGTGTAACATTTACAGGGCAGACAGGAGGAGTCACACGGTTGACAAGATGATTAACTGGGAATTTTTAAAGCATATTTATAACTCCAAGAGAGCATTCAAAAGGTCGACAAATAATGAAAAATTTTTAAATGTTTAAAACAAACACAGGAATACTTTATTGATTGATTAGGATGTTGTGCACTAAGTTGAAAGATTTAAAAAAAGAAATATCAAAATTATTCATTAGAGCTAGGTGGTCAATTTTTTCCATCTGTCTTTCAGCAGGTAAAATATTACTTGAAAAATACATTAATTATTCAGTAACTCTAAAAAAAGTCTTATGCTTTATAACCTACTGGATGAGATTACACCTATTTTCAAAAGTCATTAAAAAGAGCATGAAAACTTCATCTAAACACAGAGAGAACCGGAAAGAGATAAGTGAACGCGTTGTACATGTAATATATATATAATCTTATATATGTTTTTTTTACACAAGGCTTATGTTTTCAAACTGATCTCTAAAAGTTTGATTTTTCTTTCCATCTGAGATAACAATCAAGTCCTAAAAAAGAGCTGAGTACCATTATCTTTGCTTCTATTGCAATATCAATATACTACTTGCAGAAACTGAGAGTTAAAAATAAGGCTTTGCTTACCTTAAGCTGTCCAATTTCTTTAAATTTATAAACTTCATATTCCCAGAGTGCTGCATTTTTCCCAAGAATTTTCTGGCATTTGCTGGCAGTAAAAACATCCCAGGGAGAAAGAAAGTATAAATTAAAAAAAAAAACAAAAAACAAACAGAGACAGAATAAGTAGACATTTTCCCCAGAGGTTTAGAGAAATCTCTCTTCTCAGAGTTTTGATGAATTTCTATCTCAAGTACCAATGAACATAAAGGTATTACTGTTACTCATTTGGTTGCATACATAAATTAACACAACTTATAAAAGTTAATATAAAATGCTTATAAATAAAGATGACTCACTTTCAGAAGACTACAACTAGGGACTTTCCCAACTATCTGCCTGTTCTAAGTTTCCCATTTACCCAGAGGAGCACTGCTGGTTTCGGGGGACCTTTCTTGCCTTGAAGAAAACTCGTCATACCCCAAAGTGCCAGATCCTTTCTAAATGGCTTTAAATTATGCACTACAAAATCAGACTTCGGAAAATTAGAATCCTATCCTACTATATAACCTGGAAGACTGATTATGTACGGATGAAACCTTACTTTACACATCAAAGAAACACATTTTCTTAAATAACCTCAGGAGACGAGAAGCAGGTTTGAGGGTACTCTTCCAGAGCTGCCATGCAGTCATGCAGTGGGCACTGCCCAGTTCCAGTGGGAACCACTCACACAGACTTGCACACCACTACATAACATTTATGTGTTCTGCCCACCACAGACCTCTGCAACCCAGACCCTGGGGTCTGGTCACTTCTATTTAATTGCCATCCTCTGGTTGGGAAAATTCTCTTTGAATCATAAGCAGAGGCACTTTGTTCTGGACTATCTTCCAAGGATGCTTATAAAGCAAACAGCTCTAGAAATGAGAGGACACAAATAGTGTCTCCCTCCTGAGTAAAGGGAAGGTTTCTTACTGCCCAGTACAATAAAGATAAAACGATGCCTTTAGGACAAAAGGCAGACAAGGTGATAGGGTTTGGCCGTGTCCCCACCCAAATCTCATCTTGAATTGTAGTTAGCATTAATCCCCACATGTCATGGGAGGGAGGAGGTGGAGATAATTGAATCATGGGGACGGTTTCCCTCATCCTGTTTTCATGATAGTGAGTTAGTTCTCATGACCTCTGATGGTATTATAAGGAGCTTCCCCCTTCATTGGGCTCTTGTTCTTCTCCTTCCCGCCTGCCTTGTGAAGAAGGACACGTTTGCTTCCCCTTCTGCCATGATTGTAAGTTTACTGAGGCCTCCTCAGCCATGCTGAACTGTGAGTCAATTAAACCTCTTTCCTTTATAAATTACCCAGTATCAAGTATGTTTTTATTAGCAGTGTGAGAATGGACTAATACACGGGGTTCCTGGTCACTAGAAAAGATTCAGATACCCTAAGCTCAGGGGTTCTCTTCTGTATCACAGACCACTGTGTGGGCAGGATCTCCATGCCCACCCTCTGTTGCATTGTGGGAATTGGGACTCGGGGATCGGGGCAAATGTTGACACTCTAGTTGACTACTATTGTTGTAGCAGTACCTTGGCTGGTACTATTGCCCAGAGAGTCCTTTAGCTCTGACCTGGGAGTCTCTTGTCTTCTGCCAGCAACCAGGGAAATGACGGGCTAACTTGTTAGACCGTAAATAGGTAAAGTCTGAGATCCTTCATGGTTCTTGATACCTTTCTCATTAAATAATGACAAAAACAATTCTCCTTTGGTAAAAATGAAATAATTGGGAAAATAATATACATTAACTGATTCTGTGCTTGAAATATTAATATTCAAAAATTATAATTTAAAAATAATATTCAAAAATTACCCTCGTTAGAAAGATGTACAAAAATAAAATGTCAACTGCAAAGAACGGCTTATTTTTATTGTTAGCAATGCTCAATTCTATTTATATTAACAAATAATTGTGAAGATGTCATCATTACCGTGCTGCTATGTCATAGTCGCCTCTCTCCACCAGGTGATTTATATATGCCAAGCCAATATCCTAGAGAAAGCCAAATGAAGAAATGTCAAAATTTAACTGAAACAACTGAAAAGTTGAGTCTCGGTTTCTGCACAGGGCACAACATAAGGGTCCTATTAGCACTACTGACTATAACCTGTTTATACTCTTAGCTTGCTTTATGTAATTATGCTTGCTTCTTAAGCATATTCATATTTAAATGTATTTATATTTTCATACATTTTAGAATTCACAGGTCAGGTCATTAAAAAAAGTAAATAATGCTAGTATTTTAAAGGCTCCTAATCTGCCCCCTTTAAGACATTTTTTCATAAAGGAAGTATTCGATATTAGAACATGATCCGACAATTCCACTTTGCCAATGTATATAAAATTGTTTCCTGTGCCTTCATCTGTAGAATGCAAGCTACCTACTTCTTCTACCCCAAGTCTGAAGAGAAGTTATAAGAAAAATGAAATAATGACTATCATACTAAAGGAAATAGGGAATATTAAAGTTGATATGAGCTCAGAAAAACCTATGATTCAAACTCATCAGTTTATAGAAGAAGAAATTGGGGTGAAAGCAGGGAAGTGACTGGCTTCAGAGTATTCATGTTTATTCGCTTATTCTACCTCGGTTCTGAAAGGATTTGGGGTGGCCAACATCACCAGAGGCATGGGAGGACAGCTCTTGCTTGATCTCCCCACGACTCATCTTCTCATATACTATTTGCACCTATAAGTATTTTCACCAGAAGCTTAAGCTTGACATATATAACAAAAGTTGGGTTTTAATTTCTACTTTATGTACAAAAAGGTGCATATGAAATACCTTCTTGGCAAAAAAAAAAAATGGCAGGAGCCCATTTCTTCTCTGCATGTTTGGTATGAAATTACATCATGCTAAGAGAAAAAAAATCTATTCATAACTAATGTATAGGACGAATGTATAGGACATGCCCATTTCAAGAGTAAAGGAAAATACCCATCATTTTTTTTACTTTAATAACTACTATTTGAGAAATCATATTTCAAGTCTATAGGAACACAAGTGAAGAAAGAGTGTCTAACTTCCTTATTTTTCTGGAAACAGATCACACATAACACTTCTACACAGGATCTTTCCATCAAGGTTCAGAGAAAGAACGTCTCCTTTTCAGTCAATCCTTCCAACCTTTCTTCTCACGTCCATGCTTCTCCACTGTGGAGCTTATCCTGCACTCCTCCTCTTCCTTTTATATCAACCTTTTATGTCAACTCTATTTTACCTCTTTTCCCTCAGCATAAGCATGTTTAAGTGCCTCTCTTACACAAACTACCCAAAAACCACCATCGGCCGGGCGCAGTGGCTCACGCTTGTAATCCCAGCACTTTGGGAGGCCGAGGCGGGCGGATCACGAGGTCAGGAGATCGAGACCATGGTGAAACCCCGTCTCTACTAAAAATACAAAAAAATTGGCCGGGCGTGGTGGCGGGCGCCTGTAGTCCCAGCTACTCGGAGAGGCTGAGGCAGGAGAATGGCGTGAACCTGGGAGGCGGAGCTTGCAGTGAGCCAAGATTGCGCCACTGCACTCCAGCCTGGGCAACAGAGCGAGACTCCGTCTCAAAACAACAACAACAACAAAAAAAAACTACCATCATCCCAGGACGCCATAGCCCCAGCTACAGCCTTCACTCTCTTCCCCTTCACAGCTAACCTGATAGTCTATACTCAAAACCCTACTTTATAATCTCCTATTCACTTTTCACTACCTATAACATGTTCAGAATAAATAATACATATATAGAAAATTCACTACTTTCATATTACCAAATCCAGTGTACAAATGACCAGTTGACCTTGTCTTACGCTTCTGACCTGCTTACTTCCACTACTCAAGCATTTAACTCTCTTTACCCTGGAATTCTCTCCTCTCTCAGCTCCCATGAAATGACCTTGCTCTGGCTGTTCCAAATCTACTATGTATGCATCATCCCTTGAATGACAGCATTCCTGATGGTTCCATTCATGGTCCTCTGTTCATGACACTCACTCTAAAATGTATGAAAATATAAATACATTTAAATATGAATATGCTTAAGAGCAAGCATAATTATATAAAGCAAGCTAAGAGTATAAACAGGTTACAGTCAGTAGTGCCAACAGGACCCTAATGTTGTGCCCTGTGCAGAAACAGAGACTCAACTTTTCAGCCCA
This sequence comes from Hylobates moloch, assembly GCF_009828535.3. NCBI lineage: Eukaryota > Metazoa > Chordata > Mammalia > Primates > Hylobatidae > Hylobates > Hylobates moloch. The sequence continues at coordinate 130,354,378 of NW_026652276.1, read as the reverse complement.
AATTTCTTTCCTGGACTCTACTACGATGTCCCACAGATGCCTAAAACTAAAGTGTTTAAAATAGGATTCATCATTTCTCCCAATCCTGCTCCTCCTTCCACAGGGTATCTCTATCAATCGGTAAATGGCAGCACCAAACCAGAGACCCAAGCCCAAAGCCTGGGAGTCAGCCTAGATTTTTACTCTTATTCTGTCTTCCACACAGAGTCAGTCACCACATCCCAAAGATTAAAGTTTACTGTATCTTCCATCTATCTTCACCTCTCCAATCCTACTGATTCTGTGTAAGTCTCATGACTTTCCACACGGATTAGGAAGCCTCCTGATTGATCTCCATCTCAGCTGGCCCTCCTCTGGCCCCATCTCCATCAGAGAATCTTTCTAACAGGGAAATCTGATGTCTGAAAGCTTAAATTGACTTCTAGATGTTCCAAGAGAGAACCAAGCTCTTAATTACAAACGGCACTTCAGGATCTGGCCTTTGCTACCTGTGTAGTAAACCCCTCAACTGCTGTGTGCAGTGGCTCATGTCTATAATAGCGGCACTTTGGGAGGCTGAGGCGGGCAGATCACCTGAGGTCGGGAGTTCAAGACCAGCCTGACCAACATGGAGAAATCCCGTCTCTACTAAAAATACAAAATTAGCCAGGCGTGGTGGCGCATGCCTGTAGTCCCAGCTACTCGGGAGGCTGAGGCAGGAGAATCGCTTGAACCCAGGAGGCAGAGGTTACGGTGAACCGAGATTGTGCCATTGCACTCCAGCCTGGGCAACAAGACCAAAACTCTGTCTCAAAAAAACAAAAAAAACGAACAAACAAAAAGCCCTCAACTGCCCACATAACCAAGGAGGCCAAGTTGTGGCACCTCTCTGCATCTTCACATATATTAACTACTCTAAGGGCCGGAATGCATTCTCTTCCATTTCTAGAGAATCCTTGCTTATTCTCCACAATTTTGGCTGGATTTTTTTTTTTTTTAAAGATGCTCTGGTTTTTCTCTTCTCCTGTTATTCCTAAATTATTTTGCTTCTGCACTCTCTGACAATTCAGGCTTTCATGTGGAGTTTTACAGAGAAGTTTATAGCAGGGAAAATGTAGGCAGAAAGAACTTGCACTGAAACCCAAACAGGCATAAAAGACTGAGTTTCCAGTTTTCACCTGTAAAAAAGGGAACTAGGCTAGATGGTCTCCAAGGACCCTTCACATGTGAAGGATATGAGTTCCTCTCTGCTCTCCATCTGCACATTCACTGTCACAGTTAGCAAAGAAAGGGGCTCTCAGTCACTCTATTTTTCCTGAGTCCAAAATGTAATAAAAATGTATTTGATATTCTAGATTAGTTTCCATAACAAAATCAATTGAGTCTGTTATTATGGAAACACCAAAGCAATGCAGTTTTAGGAAACCTCTCTTTTGATAAATTTTGTGATAATGTGATTTTTACCTACGATTTAGAGAAACTTTCATACACATAACTAGAAAGCTCTGTATTTAAAGTGTTTTTCACAGATACAGTTTCCAAATTACCTAAAACTGCCTCCTAGCAGGTGTTCACGTCTCTTGTTTACAAGCAGAAACTGATTCAATAAAATATTTTGATCTCATAGGTCAGGGAATTAGTTTAAAATAAATTCTCAAAAGATAGGAAAAACCTGTTCTTTTCAAATTATTTTCAGTCTCACTATAACTTATTGAAAGATAAAGTTATGTTTCAAATAACAAATTGCACACTTACCAGAATCTTATGTCTTTTAATATTTTTTTGGCTAATTTCAGCTGCCATCAATGCTTCCTATATTTCAAACATAAGGGTGATTTAAAAAAAAAAAAGGCAGAAAAGGAGGGAGGGAAAATGGGAAAAGGTGGGAGAGAAACATATTGAGGTTATAAACACTATAGTTATTATGGTTTAGCATTCTGCACTACACGAATAAAGCTCCATTTTCCCAAGGCTTTTGCTTGAAGCACTAGAATTGTTAATACTATGGCTGAATGAACCTCACTGAATTCAAACTCAAAGGCAGTCAACCAAAATGAAGATTTCTCCCACTTCCATTTGAATTCATTTCCTCATTAGGACATTAGAATCACATTTGAGACACAACTCAAAATACAACAAAGTCTCCTAGTCTCCATACAAAAAAAGGCAGCTGTCTTCTAAATCTTTATGACACATATTGATAAAGGAGCATTTTGCCTTATGTTTCAATAAAAAAGTGAACTATATGCATATGTTTATGTATATCTAAAATTAAGTTTTTGAAAAATCTCTTTATTTTGGAAAGTTTACAAATACTACTTTCACATAAATGTTTAAAACATACAATTATTTCTTTGAGAAACTACTGGATTTAAAGTAACATGGTAATTACTAGGTTATGAACTAGGTATCGATACCTGTACTTTAAATAGTTTATAAATGAAAAATAATTTTTTTTCCAAATCCTTTCAGATGGTTACAAACTTAATATAACAAATATTTGTTTGTTGTTGACGCTGTTTTAAATTAGTATATAAGCCCATCTACAGAACGTAACTTTGTAGCTATTAAAGTTGAAAAATGGTTTTTTTATTTTTTTTTTTTAAGCGATACTGGGAATTATCTATTCAAATTAATCTAAGCCAAACCTCGATGAAGTGGACAACATCATTCTATCCAAACTGGTAGTTCAAACCATCCTAAGTGAGTACCAATGTGATAAGCATAAAATAAATGATTTCATTAAATCCAAATAGACACCTCCGAAATACTGGCTCTATTTTAATTTCTTTGAACAAAATCGAAAAATAAAACTTCCAACAGTCTAGATCTAACTCACCTCCTCCCTCTACTCCCAACTCCTCCCCCACTTAACAGTAAAGCCAGTCAATCCATTGCAATCTTTTGGTTCCCTAATTTCTGAAGGGGGTACTGGAAAGTTATTAACTTCCTACATATTTTTGGCTTGGGGTACTCTACTTTGACTATGTAAAAGATTTATTACAAAAATATTTTATCCTCTCTATGCTGTAGATTAGTCAATACTTTCAATGAAGTAAAATCAAGGGTACTTCATATTTCTTCTTTTCAAGGAGCCAGTCAATGTGATCATCTTGGTCTCGTTCCTTAGCCACTACAACATCTCTCGGACTCACGATGTAAAAAAGTGATTCCCCTTCAGAGTATTCTGTAGGTGAGAAAAGAGAGGAACGACTTGGTGACTCAACAGCAGAAAACTTGGCAACGGTTTCAGAGGACCTGGTTAGGTTACCCAACCCAAGAAGGAACAGAAAATGTGTCTATCTTTGTTGTGTGTTTGGCTCTGTTGGAAGGTAAGTGTGGGAGACAGGGTAAAGAATGACAGAAGCGTATTTCAGTGCTTTTAAAAATATTTAAGTGTAAAAATACTTGATAAAAAAGCAAGGGAGTAAAGGAGAGGGACGGGAAGGGAGGGAATGACATACTAAAAAACTTGAAAAAAAAGTAAGGTGAGTTTAAAATTCTACGTTTAATACATTAACACTCTGACTTCAGCTGAAAAAGTGTTAAAAATTCTCCATGTCTATTGCATATTAGAATTCATCTACTGTATATAAATTTTATTTATGGTCATTTACAGCATTGTTCTACTTTTACAGAACAATTACACCCCACAGTCGGCGATAAATGTTTCCTCCTCATCAAGGTCAAGGCCACCTAAGGCATAAATGACAGATGCCCAAGCCCTAGGGACATAATCTATCATTTCAGCATGTTGTGCACAATGCCAATCTGAGGGTTTCCTGCAGAATTCAATTATAAAACTTGTTCTGAAGGGTTTCTAAGTGTGCAGCAGAGTTTGCTCTGAGCCAAATACCTAGATTGGACACTTTCAGTTGTGAATCACAGTTGCTTTTTGCCAAGTCTAGAATATACTCTTACGTTTTTCAACAGATTAGGGTCTTCATATAAGAAAGTTTAAACATATATAGAATATTTCTTCATTTCCTTTGGCCACAATGAGAACTGAAAATATTCTCAACAAACGTCAATTGTGTTTAAAGTAGTACAGCATTCCTACAAAGCTTAACTGTTCTATTTTCATTAATATATTTTACAAGGGTATGATAACAGCCAAACACAGACGTCTCTGGTATGACTAAATATTAATGGTTCTCCCTGTATTTATGAGCAGTGACTAAGTGTATTCCTCTGTGCACTCAACAAATATTCGCTGAACACGTCGAATGTGCCAGAAGTCTTTCAGGCTCTGAGCACTCAGTTACAAACAAGAAAGACAACTTCTCTGCCACTCCAGAGCGAACTTTCCTGACACATAAAATGGGAGTGATATGACAACCATGGAGCCATGCGGCTTGACATTAAATTATGTGTCACATTAAATAGTTAGGACAATAGAAAAAAATACAAGAACAAAAAACAAGGAGCCCAATCCTCCCCCGGGTCCTGGTCTGAACTCTAGCCTTCCCTTTTGCTATGGGAGCTTATGCAAGTTCTGCAACATCTCTGCATCCAAATGTCCTTGTTTTCAGCATACACGGTCTACCCAGGTATTCTCTTAAGATTCTTTCAGCACCTTAATTTAAATTCCATTTAGTGCAAGTAGGAAGGGGGAAAAAAAAACATAAAAAAAGCATATCAGCCAGATCTTTGATATCTCTTACCTAAATGATAATCTCTACATTCATTCTCCTGAAAGCCTCTGACTGTCAAAGCATCAGAAGAGATCTCTTCACAAGTCTCAGAAAGTGGCTGGATGATGTCCAGTCTAGGCCTGGCACAGTATTCTCTTTCCTAGTGGGGGAAAAGAGAGAAACATTAATTTAAATTACATTTCTATATATTATACAAATTAATTCTAGTTAGCCATACATATTAGTTTCTTCTCACATTCCTATGAAGAAATACCCAAGACTGGGTAATTTATAAAGGAAAGAGGTTTAATTGACTCACGGTTCCACATGGTGGGAAAGGCCTCAGGAAACTTACAATCAGAAAACATTCCAAAAATAAAATAGCAACTATAAAAGATCAACTAGTGAAGAAAAATCTATCAGATCTGTGGAGAAATTATAAATTGCTAAACTCCGAAAAAACTGAAAAAAAAAAATGGAGAAAACTGAAATATATTTAAAAATTGACCACTGTAACAATAAAAATATCAAAATCAGAATAGCAAAATAAAAAATATTTTGAACAAAATAAAAAGAAAATCGCTTCACTAGACCATAGAAAAGGCTCTTTTATATGTGTAAGAAAAGCATCAGCAATGTGAATCTCATTTTATACTTTTGTTCCCTGGCCAAACAGCCCTTGCCTATGAACTCCCTAAGAGCAGAAATCTGGTTTTGTTGATCTTGGATCCCCAGCGCCCAGCATAATTTCTAACACATATGTGCTTTATCAATGAATGAAAGAAAAGTAAAATACTAGGAGAACACCTTAATAAATTAAAGTGTACCAAGCAGATGGAAGAGTACACAACCACTAAACACAATGATGGTGGAGAGTACACAGACATACGCAGGGAGAATGGAATAATGCTCATGGAAACAGGGCAATGCAGAGTAGCATGTGACTATCCCTGCAACTATGTGAAAACATGCATGTATGTGAAAGGTATCACGTGGATATCTGGGGGATAATATTTGGGGGATAATACTGAATGATATAAAACAAATTTTATTCAATGTCGCTAAACCACCTTTTCAGTATGAAAAAATAAAGGGGGAAGGGAGCTTACCTCTTTGTTCCTTTTGCCTTAATTTTATGAGTTTCTTCTGTGTTTAAGGATTTAAGGTGTACTTTAATGTTCTATAAAATGAGTATCTACATACACTGGCACACACATTTTCCAGTCATCTCCAAAACCCTCGCTTCTTCTTCTGGAAAAAGTCCATTTTCTATGTGCTCTATGAGGCTGGCCTGCCTTTGGCATTTATTCCCTTCAAATACTCTTTTATTAACAAAGGTTTCCTTTCTTTCTTTGCTCAGTTGTTTATTAGGCTTCTCCTTTTTCGTTTTACTGCTTCTTTCTTTATTTCTTCCAATCACATTCTCAAACCTTCCTGCATTCCTCCTCAAAAAGCATTGTATTTACTCCCCCAGGAGCCACTGCTTTTCTTTATTTTCAAAAAATAAATAAAATAATAGCAAACTGATGTCCTGCAATAGGGCTAGAAGCCAACCCTATTGATTTTAGTAGGTCTGAGTGTTCACTTAAGCCTATAGCATTTCATTGCCTAGCAACATGGGCACCCAGAGCCTCAGGTTACTATAGTGATGGCTTCCTAATGCAAGTGCTTGCTCAGAGAAACGCTCAAGAGCAGCTACCACTTCAAAACCAGGGCTCCCAGGGTTTTTTCCCCCATTTTATTTCTTGCCATTAAAAAAAAAAAAAAGGATACAAACAAGGATAGCCCACTTGCCTACTTACTGTAAAGGACTAGAGAATCAATTACAATTTCTTTTATATACAGCATCCAAAAGAAAATCCTTTACAGTATGCTCTCCTTGTTTATGCCTCGAAGCCACCCCTATTCTTGTGCTGGCAGGACCCCTGGACTCTCATAATAAAGACAAGCTGGGAATGGGGCCGTCCTCAGCTTCAAAGAGAGACTGGGTGTGGATACCCCTCCACTGGGCAATATCTAAGCTTCTTCCAAAGACATGCACAACAAAATTTAGATCATCTGCTGCTTTTTATTAGCCACAGATTTTGACGTACCATTATTTGCACTGATAACTGAGATTTCACAACAATCCATTTCAAAGCCATAATCAAGCCACTCAGAATCACCAGCCCACTGGGAAGTAAACAAATATGTCTGGACCAAAGAAAATAATGAAATGCCCTTTCTGTAATTCCCTCTGACCACAGTGCCCCCTGTTGCTCCTGCCGATCAACTTCATTGCTGTCATTTCTGCTAATGCACAGTGTCAGCTTAGTTTCTTCCCCTTTCAGCAAGAGGAATCCTTCATTCCTTTTGACTAATATACCAAGAGAGGTTGAAAAAAAAAGGAAAAAAAATGACTCTTTTTTTGGGTCAGCAATAGGAACAAAGGCAGGCAATGAGTAGAGTTTCCGGAAAGGAAATATGTCAGGTCTAAAGGGTAATCTCTGCCAACCTTATTTTATAGGTCAGAAAATTCTGCTCAGATTATAGCATATCCTACTGATGAACAATCTGATCTGGGTGTAATGCTAAAAAGTGAACCCCCACATGCCACTGTATTTGGGGAGAAAATAATTACCGTTTTTTCTGAAATCTCCTTTACATAGGAAAGTACAACAAGCTGATCACAGAGAGGTGCAAGTCCACTGATGTAGAATTCAGTTTCAAACTGAGACACTGCAAACAAAAGGGATACAGGAGTCATCATTAACAGGGGCAAACAGCAGCACACATCTGGAGGGACACACTGACTGTGAATGCCAGTGGACCCCTTTTTAAAAGCTAACATAAAGGGGACACCGTTGAACATACTTTCATAACTCAGCACTGCAAGTGCTTCACAATGATCAATCCTGGAAAACAATATGCGGGAAAGCAGACTTGCAAATTCCCACCACAAACAAAAATGAATCCAACAATAATAGCAGCATGAATGGGCAAGGGTGACACTGTGCTCAGGTAGTTTAAAATGACATAGACTACAGGAAGACACTTTGAAACCCATAAAAAGAAATGTAAACCATTATTAGTTACAGTAATAATTTTTTTAAATTCCTGAGTTCGTTTTTCTCAATTGAGGCATTATAGTAGTACAAAGGTCACAAAGAATGTTATCTGTAATTATGAAATACTATTTTGGAGAAGAGGGATATTATTTAAAGAACTTGAAGTTAAAAAAAGATGCATAAATACAGATTACTTTACGATGAAACATCACTATTTCTTAAGTGAAATAAAGGCTAGAGAAAAATAATAAATTTCTCTTTTCTTTAAAAAATAGTCCATTTAAAATCGAGAAGACATATTGCATCACTTAAGAAGTACGTGACTTTAATTGCATTGGACCCCAAAGATCTGACAGAAAGCTCAGATGTACACATATTATTATTATATGATTCTAATTATTAGCTGCTACAAAATATAAAAGATCATTGTTTTAAGAGACTGAGCTTGGGAGTGGTTTGTTTCAGAGCAGAAGCTAACTGATACAGTAGTGGTATTACAGAGATCCTTCCAGAAATCATACTCTACACTTCACAGATTCATTTGGGAGTAAACTCTCATTCTGACCCACCACATTTTCTAACAGTTTCTTCATTCAGATCATCTCCACGGTTCTGTGGTATTAGCTGCAGATTTAGTTAATTTCCACACTCTTTTCCCAATTAGGGGGCCTCAATGTATCATACTGGAACCAATATTGAATGCTGAATAAGGAAATTTGGGTTATAACTTCCACTAAATTGAACTTGAATAAGTCATTTTAACATTTCCCATCTATAAGAGAAAGGAATGATGGTAGAAATAAAATCCATAATACAGATGAAATACCGAATTTTCCTTTGTCCTCCTCTTTCTTTCCCTTGCAGATCACTTAGTGTTCCTTATCTTTGCTGACATTTAATGATCCTCCTTACACAGCTGTTATCACAATTTAATTTTCGCACCAAAATAAAATTGTGGATGACCAAAAAGATATAATAGTTAGCAACATAAACTTATAAAAAGATAATATTTTGCCTGCTTTGTCCTCAATTAAAGTACCATACCATAGAAGTCCAAGGGCAAGTGCTAGGTCCCAGTTCTGCCATGAACACATTTTCTTCTTAATCTCTGTGGGTTTGAACCAAATGTGTTTATCCAGATACTTAAGAATAGTTTTAGTAAAGTGGTAATGTGATAAATGTTCACAAAATAGGAACAAAGGCAGGCAATGAGTAGAGTTTCCGGAAAGTAAATATGTTAGGTCTAAAGGGTAATCTCTGCCAACCTTATTTTATAGGTCAGAAAATTCTGCTGACCTATAACCACCTCAACCTCCACCACATGTGCAGAGACAGTGTTTCTAGCATAACCAGGCTGGGGAAGGTTCTAGAGAAGCTTACAGTGCTGTGTATGCGTGTGGGCGGTGAAGCAGGGAGCAGGAGAGAGCTGGAATGTACAGATGATATTAAACAGTATGGGGCCACAAAGGACCCAGTGATGAAAGAGTTGGCAGTTTCACATTTTAGAAGACATATTAACAAGAGGTTTTGGTTGTCATTACTCTTGAGGTTACTAACCTTTGATTGGTAGAAATGGACTTGCGTTCTGTTTTACTAAATCACATTCCATTTTTGAAATGCTACACATACAGTTCCCTTACCAGCAACTTGGGTGAAGAGCAGAGAATCAGAGATTCTCACAGGAATCACAGGCTTTGCTGTGCTTGTCTGCCATAGACATCTAAGGGAAAACATCTCCTAATCGCAAAAGAAGTGGTGGGAGAATGAGGTATTCTTCCCACTTGGGATGCCAAACAGGCTGCCTACTCTCACTGACAGACACTGTCAGTATTTCTCCTAAAGGTAACCAAATATACATCAAACGCCTTGGTTTTTGAGAATGAGCTCCAAGATACAGAACAGAGAAACTACGAAATAATCCTACCCAAATCTTTCCTCCTCTACATCCCAACTCCCCAGTCCACAATAGCTTGTATGAGTAAGACACAAAATTTCCTGTTCTCTAATTAAGGACATGATAGAAACTCCAATGTGTTCTAAAACAAAACAAAGAAAAACCGCAGATGCACATATCTATTTCACTTCTCAATTGCAGATGTTGTAATAAATGCTTACTTGTTAAGTACTAAACCTTGCCAAATTTTGCTAATTGAGAATTAATAATTTGGACACGGACTATATGCAGTGGCTAAGTTACAAGCTGACAAAAATGTTATTTATAAAGAAAAGATGTGGTACACGAAAATAATACTGTCAAGACTTCCAGACGCACAGGTAAGCAAGTAATCAACATTTGGATAAAATTGAAACTAAATTATATCTTTCTTTTTGTTAAAGTAATTCCCTAATACCAACAAAAATCTCTTATAGAAAACAAAATTGCAATTATAGTAATACTCAGCATGATTCTCAAATTAAGAATTCCAAAACAATGGCCATTTATCTGGTTTCGAGTACTCTCCCACTCAGCAATTCGTCTCCATTAACACCCACTAGTAATGATATCATGCAAAAAAGAACTCACTCCTAATGTGAGTTGCTGATTTAGGGAAATGTCTGCAGCTACTCTGCCACAAAGTAAGACATTTTAGAATAAATGGTGGTGTCTTGTTTTTCCATTAGTCTTTACTAATGCAGCGAAACATAATTGCTTTTAGATTTAACAAGATTCTGTTTATCTTTTATATTAATGCTGAGTCCCAGAAGGGCTGGCTGCAGACAGTGGTGTCAAAATGAACATGAAGGTATAAGGAATATTCTTCATATAGATTTAGAGAAAGAATGCTGAATGACAATATATATTCTTGTAAAAAATGCATATAAAATATATAAAAGCTTATGGACTTTGTAAAATATATTCAAGTAATTACAGACTTTATATTTCAAATTTTCAGTGGACGAATGGAAGTTCCAGTTTATTTACTTTCACTAAAATTCTATTCTACTCCACATAAAAATGACTCTATTAATTTAAATAAAAGTATTTTGTTCTCCTAAAGGAGACTCAGTTTGAATAGAGGTGGCTGTCAGGTCTAATACTACAGAAGCTCATTTTTAACCTGATTATCTGGAAAAGATAAATCACAAACAAAATAAACATAAATTCTGCTGGAGAGGAAATATATGAAAACAGGAAGCAAAAGCTGGAGAGGGTGTTTTTTTGTTTGTTTTTTGTTTTTTTTTTGAAGTGAAAAATGCAGGCAGAGTTCCTAAAGGTAGCCACAAAAAGACAGTGGCTTTACTTCAGATCAAGGTCATCTAGAAAAGCCAGCTGAGGCTCAGCTTGCGGGCCCTGCAGGAAGTGTGCTATGTTCACCTAGATGATGGCCTTATACTATGGTGGGCATTACAGCTGAGGCACAGCCTTCCTCCTCCTGATGGAGATGGAAGGACTTCTGCATTCTGCTTTATTCAGGAAGATAAAGCATTCCTACACATGCTAGAAATAACTCAAGAAAAAAGACAGAGATTCTAGCAGAGTAAGAGAGTTTCAAAAGGACTATATTCACAGGAAAATTCTATTCAGCAAGGTCTTCTGGATCCAGAATGAGGATGAGATGAATACGATTCTATACACAGTCCTCGTCCAAAAGGGAGGCTAGAGTTCTTGATCAGCTGCCTCGTGGAAATATAATGTGGGCCTAAACACAAATGACATACGTAATTTAAAATTTCCCAGTAGCCACGTGCCGTAGCTTGGATGTGTGGCCCTGCCCAAATCTCATGTTGAACTGTAATCCCCAGTGTTGGAGGAGGGGCCTGGTGGGAGGTGATTAGATCATGGGAATGGATTTCTCATGGATGGTTATTTCTCATGAATGTTTTAGCACAATCCTCTTGGTACTGCCCTCACAACGGTGAGTTCTCACAAGATCTGGTGGTTTAAAAGTGTGTGGCGTCTACCCCTGCCTCTTGCTCCTGCCCTGGCCATGTGAGGTGCCTTCTCCCACTTCATCTTCCACCATGATTTAAGTTTCCTGAGGCCTCCCCAGAAGCCAAGCAGATGCCAGTATCATGCTTACTGTATAGCCTGCAGGACCATGAGAATTAAACCTCTTTTCTTTATGAATTATCCAGTCTCAGGAATTTCTTTATAGGAAGGCAAGAATGGACTACACCACGATAAAGAGTTCAAAAAAAGAGGTGAAATTGTAATAATACATAACATACCTAAAATATTATTTCAACATGTAATAATATAAAAAGTGATTAATGAGATATTTTACCTTTTATTTCTAGACTCTCTTTGGAATTCTGTATGTAGCACAAATCAATCCACACTAGCCATACCGCAAAGACTTAACAGCTATAGTGGCTAATGGTTACCACGTGTGACAGTGCAGGTCTAGATGCCCAAATTTTTCTCTGTCTTTAAAGTCCAGTAATTTTATTAGAACATATCTTGGTGTTGCTCATTATGGGTCACTATTTTCAGATACACAGTATGCTATTTTAATTTATAATTTCAACTTCTGTTTCTTTGCATTTTCATGAAATTTTTCTTGAAATTCTATAGTATTTGTCCCATTCTCTAGTTTTATTTTTTCCTCAGGGACTCTTTATTGGTAGACTGAATCATCTTTGCCTGTCTTCAGTATTTATCACTTAACCTTAAATCTTTTTGTTCTTATTGCTTTGTGATTTTTACAGTTTTCCTCCTGCTCCCCTTCTATTCCTCTTACCAACGTTATCTTTGTGTCTATTTGTTCTTGTCTTCCTTCAGGTTCAGTCTTCAATTCTGAAATGAGCTTTTATTTATAAATTCTTCCTGAAGCCTGTCACCTAATTTGAGATTTTCAAATTCCGATTTCCTACATCACTTTTTAAAGATGTCTTGTAGCTCCTTCTGAAACAGGAAATTACAGTTGTAATCTATTGGCTAGGTGTGTCTTTCTGGTACGTCTCCTTCTTACTCACTTTTTCTTAAAACTTATTATGGATTTGACCTTGCTCGCTTTTTAGGTGAAATGACCATTACTGAAGTCTTAGAGCTCCCTCTTCTTCTGTTTCCACTTAGTATGAAAAATATGGCAGCTTGCTTTCTGAGATTTCCTGGCTCAGCTCCTCCCTCGTGTTATCTGGACCTGTTTCTTTGGTTTCTATTGTCCCTGTCTCGTTCAGCTTTCTTCTGCTCCTAGCAGTGTCTCTTCAGTGGAGAGAGGAGGCCTGGCTGCTCCACAGTGTGAGTTCCCAGGGGTAGCTGGGCTGCCCAGCCTCTCAGACCTAACTGCAGGTCCTGGGCCCACTGTTCTCAGAGCAGCCTGTTGGCCTTTCCAGTGAATGCCAACCGGCTATCCTGGAGTTCCCCTGGCCTCAAGTCTGCTAGATGGCCACTTGCTCCCCTCTGCTTTCTCTCACACAGATGCTGATACCACCCTGCGGCTACCAGTGTTTTATTTTCCCATTAATTTGTGTCTTGGGGCTCTTAGGACTACCTCTGTCACTAAGCTTTGTTGTAAATGTTGTCTGTGCATTTTTGGTTTTGTGACCTAGTTGTTCCGCTTTTATGGGAGGACTAGGTAGGTTGAAAAATTATGCTGCCACTGCCACCACATTCCCAGAATCTTCTAACCACAAAATGTTCACATATTGGTGTTATACATGTTTTGTAGATCAGCCTTACATTACCCAGGGCAATGGGGTCAGGGTGAGAGTCACAAATAGATCAACAGTGTCTGGCCCTCGACAGCATACATACCATCAGTTTCAGAATGAATGCCATGTGATTGGTATAAAAATTAACAAGAAAGAACTTTCTCATACCTTGGGTCTCATAATCTCTGAGGGTTACAACTTAATTCAATGAAGAGTGACTGAGGCTGGGTGTGGTGGCTCATGCCTGTAATCGCAGCAATTTGGGGGGCCGAGGCAGATGGATCACTTGAGGTCAGGAGTTCGAGACCAGCCTGGCCACCATGGTAAAACCCCGTCTCTACTAAAAATACAAAAATTAGCTAGCAGTGGTGACATGCCCCTGAAGCCCCAGCTACTTGGGAGGCTGAGGCAGGAGAATCGCTTGAACCTGCGAGCACCCAGGAGGCAGAAGCTGTAGTAAGCCGAGATCCTGCCACTGCACACCAGCCTGGGTGACAGAGCGAGACTCTGCCTCAAAAAAAAAAAAAAAAAAAAAAAAAAAGAGTAACTAAGTACCAATTACACAAGACACTCTTCTAGATGCATCAAGATGACTAAGACCTGACCCTGACTTAAAGGAGACTGTGAGTCTGCATAGTTAAATAAATAATTAGGCCAGGTGCGGTGGCTCATGCTTGTAATCCCAGCACTTTGGGAAGCCAAGGCAGGTGGATCACGAGGTCAGGAGCTCAAGACCAGCCTGGCCAAGATGGTGACACCCCATCTCTATTAAAAACACAAAAATTAGCCAGGCATGGTGGAGGGCGCCTGTAATCCCAGCTCCTTGGGAGGCTGAGGCAGAGAATTGCTTGAATCTGGGAGGCAGAGGTTGCAGTGAGCCGAGATCGTGCCTAGGCAACAGAGCGAAACTCTGTCTCAAAAAAAAAAAGATAATTAAAATACCACATGCTATGTGCAAAAACAGGAACAGGTGTAAAACAAAAAATAGTACAGCGCAGGAAAATTTAGCTTCTGAGGAGGTACAGATGAGGGTGGAAACAGCAGCAATAATCATGACCATAAGCTCCTTAAGCCAGAAACGGTGTGGATAACATGAGAGAAAACAACCTCTTTGTTTCGTTAAAAAAAATAACTGTTTAAAACTCTAATGGATATTAGATTACAAAGGATAAAAATCAAAATTTTGTTGAAAGAAAAAAACCATCCTCCAATAATTCCCAACCAGGTTATCTCACTTCTTATCTGTCTATTCAGACCTATGAGACAACATTAAATCAATATTCTTATTACTTGTACCTCTGTCATATTTGTTTATAGATACATTTTACTGAGAAATGCAATTATAAAATGTATCAATCTCCTCGGAATCATTTAGTAAGCCCTTATTTATATCTTCCCAAAATTTTCTTTAAATTTTTATAAAACACAATTTTAAAAGAAACCACTATTTTTCTCTCTCACTGTAACTAAATATAACACTAATATTAATAATACCTCCCACTTAACGAACATTACTATGCTGTGAGGCAGTATGCTAAATATTTACATGCAATATCGCTTTTCACCACAACAACCCTATGGTTATTTTAGAGAGGGAAGGAGGCTCAGAGGGGTTAAGTAACTTGACTAAAGTCACTTAAGTGGAAGATAAGAGAAGTAGGAATTTGAAGTCCTATTTTTCCCCAACTATAAGTCACACTAGAAAATATAAGTCAGGGCCGGGAATGGTGGCTCACGCCTGTAATCCCAGCACTTTGGGAGGCCAAGGTGGGAGGATTTCTTGAGCCCAGTTTGATACCAGCCTGGGCAACATAGGGAGGCCATATCTTTACAAAAAATTAAAAAATTAGCCAGATGTGGTGGTGCACGCCTGTAGTCCCAGCTACTTAGAAGGCTGAGGTGGGAGGATAGCTTTGGCCCAGGAGGCTGAGGTTGCAGTAAGGTGTGATTATGCCACTGCACTAAAGCCTGGGCAAAGAGCAAGACCCTATATCAAAAGAAGGAGGGGGAGGAGGAGGGAAAGGAGGAAGGAGGAAGGGGGAGGGGAAGGGGAAGAATATAAGAATAGAGAGATGCTTAGATTCAAAGCACACTGCAGTTGGCAAGAATAGAAGCGAGGGCTCTCTGGTGATTCTGCTGCACACAGTCAGGGTGCCCCAGCCCCTCTCTTGAATTTGCAGTGCTACTGCAAGGGCTAAAGCTCTACAGTACACAGAACTTGCACTACCTTTTTCCCCCCATTTCTTATCCCCTTATTGGTCCTCAAATGTCCATTAGCTAAATGTTACCCAGATTTCTTTATTGAAGTTAAATAAGGTGACATCCCATAGATCTTGGCTTCTATGATTCTTAAAGAAACACACAAAAAAGTGTGTCAAGCAATTTACAAATAAGAACAATTACCTTTCATTGTCTTATATTCATTTATGAAAATGCATTGAGGGCCCTTTATGATAGATAGTGTCTTATTCCCAAGAGATTCTGGCCCCTTAGTCACCAGATATTAGTATTTTATAAACCACTGGATGTAATGCCCACAGACTTTTCAATAAGTTTGGACATTTTGTCAGCATGACCACTTATCACTGAAAATACATTTGGAAATCACAGCACTTCAACAGCTTCAGTGCTGTGCTATGAGGCAGACACATTAAAGTAAAACTGACTTCACAATGCTTTACATCAGCAAATTATGGAGAAGTCCTGATACATGAAGTGAAATTGAAAAGAATGGCTAATGGACAAAATAACAAAAACATTCAAATCAGACAAGAGCCAAACAGTACACACAGGTAAAAAAACACTGAAAACAAATTTAGTTTGCAATTTAATTCCGTATTTTATAATCAATATTCAGCAAACTATTGTCAATTAAATAACACTAAGCTGATATGATTATCTCGTCTACTAAATTTTAGCACTCCTGAAACAGCACTGATGAGGAATATTTAGTGAGCATATTATAGCACACTGCTTAGACAAAAGAAAAGGAAATGCATTGCCAATGACCTGCTAATCACAAGTTTCAAACCAAATGTTACACTTTATTTTATAAATATAAAACTACCTTGTTGCATCAACTAAACTTAAGTTAAACACTAAAAAATAGCAAACAAGGGCTTTTCTTCTTTTTAAAAGGGCTGAAAGAAGCATAATCTAAGTTTGGTTCCCTTTTTTTAGAAACAATTTCGAAGGTCATCCAAGGCAACCAGGTTCTGTAAATTCTCTAAAAATGTGGAGGAGAAGCAATGAAGAAAAGCTCTCAATCTCAGGATAAAGCAAGTGAAAACATAATTTCTAACTCTCCAAATGAGATATTTCTCTGAACCAAAATAAAAAAAAAATCTACTGCATTTCCATTTCATCTGGCAGTTCCTAGAAAAGGTGAGCAGCCATCATCACTGATACAGAAAAAGGGTCTTCAGATTCTAGAGCTTTTCTGCAGTGGTTTGTATCTGAATGCCTGGAACAAGGCTCTGTAAACAAAGGCCAGGGGCTGGGTAGAAGAAACATGGGAAGCACTGTGTGACACCATGACTACAAGCAACAACTTTACAGCTAGGCAAACCTAAGTGCAAAAACTGCCTTGTTTATGAATAATCTTGAGCAGGTTTATGAATAATCTTGAGCAGGTTACCTGACCCTTCTGAACATCAACTTCTTCACCTACACCATGGGGATAGGAGCCGCTACTCACTTGCATACTGAGAAGATTAGATAACATTCTGTTTGCAATGTAGTCAGCACTGTGCTTGGTGGTGGTTGTTATATAAGGAACAACAGATATTTGTTACTTCAGGTGCTTCAGATTTCTTACCATTACTTATTATGAAGAAACTTCACTAAATCCACTCCTAACAACAAAAACCTGAGTCTACAGTGCTGCGTGGGGAAAGAGTTGTTACATCCCTCCCAAAAGGAGGAATGAATAGATGAACAGATACGTAATAAAGCAAATATAGTAAAATCTTAACTGCAGAATCTTGGAGGTTCTATTCACTACAAAGTTCTTTTCTTTAAGGAAAATTTCATAACAAAATGTTAGAAAAAAATTCAATGCAGAACAGATTAATATATTACAGAGATTTATACTGAACCATCTATAACAGAACACAAAACCATACATACCTAGACCCTCAAGTAAAAACACCTTGAAGAATGCCAGCTGTCATCATCTCTATGGAGACTCAGACTAAGAGATGAAACCACATCACTCCTGAGCACACACACAACGATCCCACTACTGTAACCCATATAGCCGAATCAAAATGGCAACAGGTGGATAAAGAGAGATACTTAGACCTAGGAAAGAATTATCTCACAACTCTCCTCCACTGTGAAAACAGATCATCAATTTTCAGGTCATTGTTTTTTCAGTCAATTAAGAGACTGAAAAAGAATGATGTGCTAAATTCTAAGACCATAGTATATGATCAATGAAGATACAGACAATACTGAAAGTAAAAAAGATTTCCCTTCTTTTCTCTTCCCTTTCTTCCTGACTTGTCATTCTATATAGATTCTCATATAGTTGTTTAATCTCAATTAAACAAAATTCCATATGAAATTAAGACCAAGAAGTCAATCATTAATTTCTTGCATGTAAGTCAACTACCCCTGGCAGAAAACTCCCAGAAAATGACACACAAACATTGGTTTCATTTCCCAGCATCATGATGTCAGCTCTCCAACTACCATACCACAGAGATCATGGAAGACTTTGGTGAAAAGTACAAGAGGCTCAAGGAGTCCTGTGAGAATACAAGAGATGCAAGTGAAGTTAAAGTATGGATGCCAGGCACAAACCATCATCTATTTTTAACAATGCAATTTGAAAGAAAACATGATGTCCCAAAAGCCTTATGTATAGAGAATCTCTTCATGCGTTGGTGATTGGCCAAGAAGCTTAATCTTCATTATATTATTATTGTTTTTTATTTAACAGAATAAATCAATAGCCTAAGTGATAGGAATAACTTTCATGCTATTTTTGAGAGTCTGAGTTGTAACAGAAAGAGTTATAAACAATTGGCTTCTAAGAAATGTACAGCCATACGTATTTCTTTAATCTTAATGCCATTTTCACCTCATTTACCAAAGAACAGAGGCTCACACTATTCAGGGCTAAAGGAAATTGTAATCCAGACCTCCTAATATTTCCCTTTCTGCTATCCTACTCAAGGACTCTTATCCAAACTGTTTTGCCTCCTGCTGTGGAAATGGCTTATATTCTTAAAGGTTTACTCTTAAGAGGGGAAAAAATGGTACTTAACCATTAACCATAGTAGTAAAATGTCAGTAATGTGATACTGTTAGTACCCACATATGGTCTATTTCACGTAAATCACAGTACAGATGAACCACACTGTAATAATGTGATCCCAAGGTTCTAGGCTAACAGGGCCACCACTGAGCCAGCTATCAGCAGTCACAGAGTTGGGATGAAAGTCTGCATGGTGATAATAACCATCATGGTTTAGTGAGCATCTACTGTGCGCCAAGTACCATGTTAGGCACATTTCTTATGCCATGTCTAATTCCCACACCCATCCTGAAAGATAGATATTATCACCTCCATTTAACAGGTGAGAAAAGGATGGTCAAGGTTAAGTAACCTCATCAAGATCACACACTTCAGCAAACTTCCTTGCCTCCCTGGAAGCTTTCTGGTGGTTCTGTAGAGTTAGATTCTATCAATTTTTAACGCTATAGTAGTAAGATCCTGGACAAGTCATTTACCTCCTAAGCCTCAATTTCTTCATCTACAGAATAAAAAGCAAACTACCTGCACTTAAAGAGTTCCTGTGAGGATAAAGTGAGTTACTGCAGTTTATGTAAGCAGCACGATGCCCTCCACCTAGTATACGATCAGTAAGTATCAACTAAGGAAAGAAGATGACAATTGCTACATTTTTATACCTCTCTGGCAATTAAAAATATCCAAATACTAATCTCTCAGGACATTGCATTGAGATGTTGAGAGGTTTTTGTTTTTCTTTTTATTTTCTGGTAGGCAACGAAGGAAGAAAAAGATATTGAAACAATTATCTATATAATCTAGTCATAAATCTTGTCTCTTATCTTGGTCCTCAGTTTTTCTCAGCACTATTACATTCTTCATATACCTACTGTCCATACACTAAGCAATCTGAACTATGTAGTTAACCTCCTAAAGTTAAAAAAAATGATTAAAACTCTACCACCAACTTCTGACTTCAAGTACAAAATTGTCCAGATTTAAATGTTATAATCACATTAGCCATGTGGGTAATTATGTCTATTTACAGAAATATAGTTATGTGCAAATAATTTATTTCAAGTTCACCTTGGCAGAATAACCCATCAAATTGATATTACCCATCCACCAAGCAAATGGGCAAATGAACTTTTCAGCTGACTCATAATATGGCAATTTTTTTTCTCAGAATAATTTTTTCAAACTAAATTATAAAAGTCATGGTACATCATCCAGGGCATACTTCTCCTGAACAGTTGTTTCCCAGAGTCACTGATTCATTCAACTCAATATTAAGCACCTTCTATGTGCAAGTATTGTGCCAGGTCCTCAAGATACAAATGGTGAGCAAAAACAGAGGCTGTGTGTGCTCACAAGGAGGTGACAGGTAGAAAAGACAGAAATGCATCGAATAATCACAGGATCTCTGGCACCCATGACAAGTGCTAGAAAGGGGAGGAGGCCTGCAGTGTTGTAGTGCCTAAAATGGGAAGACCTGACTCAGTCAGGGAGGTCCACTGGCTTTCCCAGTGCTTTCCCTGGAAAGCAACACTCAAACCAAAGAATGTGCTAGACAAGGGGAAGGAGAGGCATGGACAGGTAAAAGGTCAGTGTGGCTGCGGCACAGAGACCAAGGAGAAGCTTGGCATAAGCTACAGCTGGAGAGGTGGGTAGGGGCCAACACAGATCCCCGTGATCCACTGAGGAGTTCTATCTGCACTCTGAGAACGATGTGGAGGAACTGAAGGATGATGACAAGATCTGATCTGTATTTTGACAGCAGTGGGGACAGTAGATGACAGTAATTCACAGCGGAAGAAGATAAACCAGTTAGGAGGCTGCTGCAGGGGTCCAGGCAAAAGACTATGGCAGTCTGGGTGAGATTAATGAAGATGAAAATTTTGAATGAAGTTTTACATCCACAGAAGGCAAGTGTTGGAGCCATACCTATTTCAACATATCGACTTGGCAAATCCCTCATTTCACTGGCATGCCGTTCCTTCACTGAGCATACCTGGAAAATAAGTTCGCAGGTTATTTTATTCATTTGATGGAAAATTCTTCATAACACTTTATTCAATATATGGTATCTTTGTTAAATTAACCTTGTAGCACTGCAGATGGAGTACAATCTACCCTATGACTTAAATGACAGAAATTAATGTAAATGACATATAGCAATCACTATTTATATTCACCAACATTATTCCTCAATAAAGCCTTATTCACATAAGTTCAGCTTTCCTGGTGAGACTGAACCTGAAGTCAAGTACTAATCCAAGTACAACTTCTGTCGGTGACCAGGGATTTTTCCTTTGTCTTTTACATAGTGTTCTTTTATAGCTGCTAAAATAACTATAACTATGGTATGGAAAATTCTAAAATACGGAAAAACTCAAAGGGGAAAACAAGCATTAGTCATTCTCCCAGCACAAAGAGAACACCATTAATAATCTTCTTTTTTATGAAAGCTACCTTTATTAACCTAACAATTCAATTCAAGTAATTCAATATGTTATTTAAAGATTCTTCTACAACATAATTCTGTAAAGTCTTTATAATACAGTGGGCCCTCCATATCCATGGGTTTTGCATCCATGAACTCTACATTCATGGATTTAACCAAACAAGGATCAGAAATATTCAGGAAAATAAAAATTCCACAAAATTCCAAAAAGCAAAACTTGACCTTGCTGTACACCAACTACTTCATTAAGTCTATGCAAATGCAGTGATGTGTAGGCATTGTATCAGGTGTTATAAGTAATCTACAGATGATTTAAAGTATACAGGAGGATGTTATATCATTTATATAAGCATCAGAGAAACCCAGGATCCACAGGGGTCCTGGAACCAATTCCCCACAGACACTGAGGGATGACTGCCTTTTATTACATGAACGTACTATACTTGATCAACCCCCTTTGAGGGCATATTTTTTTGTTTTTATATCTATTGTAAGCAATAGTGCAATCAACATACTTATATATAAAACTTTAGGACTTTTGTTTACTTAGGATAAATTCCTAGAAGTAGAATTGATACCAGTGGGTACATAAACTTTTGTAAGGTTTTGTTTTTTAATATACATAGTATACTGAGCTGCTGCCCAGCAACACTGCAGCGACTCAGTGAATGCAAAGTGCCCACTTTCCCTAATGCAGGGCTTGAACCCATGGCTGCAGAGGTAGAAGCCTCTACATAGAAGTGACCAGCTGTCTTCTTCCTTGATTGCTTTTTGCCATTTGTCTCTTGTCCGTTTCATATAACTGCCTGTCCACTTCTCCAATTTTCTTCCCTTCTGGTAGACTTTTGAGCTTGTAAGTTATCCACCCTTCTTCCCACACTTACTAGGGAAACTACTAAATTATCTAATGGCACATTCCACAATGCCAAATGGATAACTCTTTAAATGTGCTGATATAAGTACATGAGGAACAGTCTTTCAAATGGTTTGAAGTATATTAAAAAAGCAAATATAACGGCAATATTAATGAACACTTTTTGGGCAGTTACTGGCACTGCTCCTGAGTTAAGGCCTTTGTGAAACGGATATCGTTATTTTCTTAAGATTATGGTGCAGTGGGGGAGACACAAAAATAAGGCACTTCACTGAAGTGTGACAGGGAAGTACAGAGCAGGGGCATCTCCTGCTAGGGCAGGAAGACTTCCTGGAAGAAGTGACATGTAAGTTGAAGCAGGAGAGACAGCACACGAGAACAGGGTGATATGACAGCACAGGGCCTTCAACTGGAAGCTCAATCGGATAGAAATGAAGGGCATGGGGAAAGAAGGTGACAGAGTTGAAGCTGGAGAGGAATGGAGAGGCAGATCACATAGAACCTTGGAAGTCATGTTTACGATCAGTTATCCTATGGGCAAGGAGGGGACTGACCTCATCTGACCTGCACTTAGATTATTCTAGCTATACTGTTTAGGATAGGTTTAGGGGGGGTAAAACCAGCACCAAAAAGACTTGACAGGAAGATGAAGTGCAGAGATTTGAGAGACACTGACAGAACTTGAGGGCTGACAGTCTTCCAACAATCAGACACTCCTAAAAGACAATGTTATTATGTTTAATCTAGAGATGAGGACACTGAAGCTCTGTGAGTGATGCCAGACTGCCTGGCCAGAGCTGGAATTCACACCAAGGCCTGACTGGTAGCTCGCTGGCCATGCCACAGCTTGAGGACAAGGATGCATTGTACTACTGGTAGCTGGGCATGGCTCTACTGCACTCCTCAGCTCTGTGGTCTGGGCTCACCCAGCACCTGTCTCATAGGTAGGAAGTGGCAGGTAAAGGTGGGTGAATAGGTTAAGTGCTACCCTAAGCTCATGTCTTGCATAAGCACAAATCAAAGATTATAAGAGCCCTTTAGCACTGATAGGTGGGTTCTTGCCCATGAATTCTAATCTGCTTCCTCCAACTGTCTCCTCCACTTCTCCACATGGGTGGATAACAGGCATCTCTCAAGAAGACACACCTAAAACCAACTCTTGCCTTTTTCACTCTAAACATGCTCTATCAACAGTCTTTCCCATTTCAGCAAAAGGTAGCTTCTCCTTCCAGTATGTTAGGTGACTGTGATCTTACACCCCACATCCAACTGTCAACAAATACTGCAGAGTCTACCATCAAAATTTCTCACCAGCTGCATTACACTGACCTGAGACAACATTATTTTTTATGGAGATGACTGCAGTAGCCTAATTGGTCTCCCCTCTTGACTGCCCCTTTGCTGTTTAGCTCCACACAGCAACCAGAGATCCTTCCAAAATACAAGTTAGATCACTTAACTGACTCCACAACAGCTCAAAGCCCTGTGCTGGCTTCCTACCCCACTCAAAAGCCAAAGACTTCTCAAGGGCCCCTGGGCTCCAACATCATCTGCTCCTCCACCGCACCCTCCCCCACCCCCACTTACATCCCTCTCCTCTACATCTGCTCCACTCACTCTGACACAGCTTCCTTGCTGTTCCTCAAAACCACACCAATCACACTCCTGCTCCTTCTGCAAACACCTCCTACCCCAGGCGCCCACAGAGCTGCATAACTTTTTTCTCCAGATCTCTGACCAAACAACATATTAGTTATTGGAAAGGTCATCCCTGGACCACCCTATATTAAATGGTACCTACCCCAATCCCTTTTCCTATTATCCTGTTAAAATGTTCTCCTTTTTATTTGCCACCTTCAACATGCTATACTTACTTGTTTTTGTCCAGCTTCCTCACTAGAATACAAATTTCCCAAGGGAAGGAACTCATGCATTTGTCTATTTGTGTTCTGCAATACTAGAACACTGCCTGGAACACTGCAGGCACCTGGTAAACGTTTGTTGGGCAAATGAATGAATGAAGTAAATGGTAAGCTCCAATTGCACACTTTATTATACTGTTTCTGGTTGCTTCTCCCCAACAAGATTGCTGTCTCTCTGAAGGAAGACCATGTCCTTATCTCCTCTTCCTTGAACAGAACTCACTAAGAGTCTATACTGAGAAGTGCTCAACATATAGAACTGAGTTTGAAGAAAAGGAACCTCCAATAAAATGAAATATTTGACATAAAAATTGTATAGAAGCTGGATCTTAACTTGGGCATAAAGAAAGGGTATATGTTTCCCACGGCTGCTATAACAGACTGCCACACTTGGTGGTTTAAAACAACAGAGATGTATTCTCTTACAGTTCTGCAGGCTACAAGTCTGAAATCGGGTTCACTGGGCTAAAATCAAGGTGTTGGCAGGGCCGTACTTCCTCTGGAGGCTCTAGGGGACAATGTGCTGTCTCCTCCAGCTTTCTGGTGGCTGCCACCATTCACTGGCCACCTCACTCCAATTTCTGCCTCCACAGTGGTACTGCCTTCTCCTCCTCTCTTCCATGTTAGCATCTCCCTCTGCCTCCCTCTCATAAAGATAAACGTGATTGCATTTAGGGCCCACCCAGATAATGTAGGTTAATTCCCCATCTCAAGATCCTTAACTTAATCATATCTTTTGCTAAATAAAGTAATATTTACCTTTTTGTCATATAAAGAAACATTTACAGGTTCTAGGAATTAGGGCCTGCTATCCTTGGGGCCATTATTCAGCATATCAGAGAAAGAATTTCTGGTAGTAATGAGTAAACTTGTTACATATTCCTATAGGCTAATTTTCCTTGTCTTTCACCATAAGAAAAGAAAATCAGAACTTTAAAACTAACAAGCAACCTGGTCCATTTAAGGGATTTTTAAAATACTAAGAATATAAATTTATTGGATGAGTAACCACACATATGGGACAGGGAGCCCAGGGAATCCCTTTTTCCATCCTACGCTATAGGCACAGCTTCCTTCCTGTTACCCTAAATATAAATCAGGTTGTGTTCATGTAACACATGAAGAAAAAAGAACCTGAATGATAACAACATAAAGGCTGGGAGGGCCTGAAGTGTAACAATGTTTGTTTTGCTAATAACAATCATCACATTAATAATTTTCCACTTTCCCTTTCCAGAGAAGAGTAAATTTTAAATAGCCACGTCCCCTTCATGACATTGCTAGAACTTTATATAATAATGACAGCTAACATTTATTAAGCAATTATATCAGATTCCATGCAAAACTCTTTACATGCATTAGCTCATTTATTTCTCCCCAAAACTTGTGATGTGAGAAAAATTAGCACTACCATTTTGCAGATGAGGACAGTAAGGCTCACAGAGGATCACAAAGGAAAATGGAGAAGCTGGACTTGATCCCAGGTCTGTCCGGCCTCAAAGCCTGAGCTCGTCCATGAGACTATTGCTGGGATACTGTCTCATGCCATTTTTATACTTCTGTTAATTTTTAGCTTATTTTGTTCGAATTAAGCTGTCTATTTTTTAAAGGGAAACAATTTTTTGCTCTGAAGTATCTAATATAACAGAAGCACTAGTAGGCATAAAATAAATGTGAATGAGCTTTGGGCCCCCTTTCATAGAACAGCTAAATTTCATTTACCTAGGTGCATAAGGGTCAGATAATTAAACTTCCGAAAATATTCCCAAATCTTATTATTGACGATAAGTCTGGGTCTCTACTCCATCAAATTATTACCAAGCAGCAGGATGATTTAATTTTAACCTTCTCTCTCCACTATCAATAACTCTAATGAAGAAGTGAAGGGTCAAAGCTAAGGGAAAATGAAAAGAATAATAAAGAGAAGAAAACCTGACTAAACAACAAAACTAACCCCATGTTCTGTAAATAGCTAAGGCCAGCTGGGATGTGAGAAATTAAAAGAAGATTGAAAAAGACAGCACCATTCTGAACATGAAAAAGTTCACAAACAGTTTTATACGTCATGGAAAAGAAAGAATATATCTTAAAACGTATGCACAGGAAATAATTTGAGCATTAAATGGTAATCACATCACAATCACATCCAGGTGAAAAGATTTGGGTCCTAGAAGCCAGTCAAGACTCACAGTCCTTTGGACCACCCTCAGTGGATCTATAACAACACGGACTTATTCTAAAGACAAGCAAAACCACCTTGACAGAAGTCCCCCAGCCAATAATCAGTGTCACGTTGTCCTTCCAGCAGAGGCTGCAGGGATACATGTCTGGGCGAAGACTTATATCATCCCGGGGCACATTGGTGATTCTTTGCTTCGAGATGATGTCAAAAATCTTCACACCCTGGAAAATAAAACAGCAGTAAGCATCCTCTACTCAGGAGGAAAGTAACAGAAAACTTATTAACAGCCCCTGCTACACACTACCAATAACCAGCACGGAGAAATATTAGCAGTGTTTACTGCATGCAAGGAAAATGCTCCTGCTCCACACAAACCCTGTGGAAATTAAAACCACAAGGAAACCTCCATCCTTCTTTGTGGACAAAGGAGATTTTCTTAGACGGCATGGGTGACCCAAATCCAACAGAAACATGACATGTACAGACATCAACAGCTGCATTTCCAAACTGACAGACAAGTAACATTTCTAATTTTATCGTTCCACCACGAAAAATGAAGTTTGTTTTTTAGAAAGGCTTTGAGTCTGAAAAGCCACCTATACAAAGAAAACTACATCTGACATTTTAAAGTTCTCAAATGAAAACATCAGGCAAGCAGCTAACTAAAAATGAATCAAGAGACCACAGGTTTGTTTTACCTTCATTGTGACCCAGGAGAAGTAAGAAAAGTCCAGAAAAAAAAGGTAGAGTCTAGGCAGATTTCTACCATTTAAAACTGAACAGAACTGATTTACTAAATTATACCTTGATGTTTCAAAATATATGCCAGATGTCAAAAAGACCATTTTAAAAACTTCCTACTAGCCCCAATTCATAGCAAGTAAACTTTAAGTTAAAATGCAACACTGAAAATTACGATCCACTTTCTTACAGGCAGGTCTATACTTCTGCCTATGATTATACTGGGAGTAAAAGAGAAATCAGCAATATTCTGCACTTGTTTCATATCAACTCTTACTTGCCTTTGGCCAACAGGCAAATGATATTTTCAAGACCCATTCCCAATGCAGTCCTTCAATTATTAAGATAGCTTTTCATTTTCTTGGCTACTCTCCATGCCTCAGGTTTCTTACTCTAAAATAGTGTCCAGAATATGTTGGGAATGACTATATTATGAAAGCCAAGAGCAATCTAATTTCTTTAACCTCCTAGGTACGATATCAATCGTCCTTTCACCCTTTAGAAATCACCACCACAGCAAGTGGCATCTTTTCCCTTCATTACAGCCCTATCAATTTGGCCATTCTTCTGCCACTGAACAAGCATTAGGAAGACAGAGGCGTTATTTTTTACCATATTATTGGCCCAGGCAATCAGATGGCCTCTCCACTTCACACTCCTTATGTTCCCTTCCCCTTCATGCAGAACAGCAGACTTCCATCTGTTCATCCAAGACCGTTCAAACAGTAGCAGCTAGGGACAAAGAGCATAGACAAAGAATCTAAGAAACTGAAAATCATATATCAGGTTCTTTACTTACTAGTTTTGCCTATCCTCGTGACCAAATAACAAACAACTCACTCTCGACATCTTTAATGTAGACTTATAGTAGTATATTATTTGTACCTTGGAAAGAATTCCTAGCACATCATATTCTCCCCAGGACGTTGTTTAAAATGGATGAGTGTTGAAGTTACTACAAGGCCAAGCCACAAGGTGGCAGCAAAACACCAAGATTCATGGAAAATAAGGCACATTAGTTAATCAAAAGATTTGTATCGCAAAAGTTCTTCAAGTGATTGTCCGGGAACTGATTTATTTTGTAAATTGGGAAATCAAAACCTCTTAAGTTTTTCACTGAAAGTAAGATATCAATCACAGATTAAACTGTAATAGAAGCAGTCTATGTTTTTCATTTAACTCAAATAATTGAACAATGACTTTTGAACAGTAATTCACGTCACAAAATAAGAAAAATTGGAATTAAGCTTCTTTAGAAATTTCATACTATCTAGGGTCTTTATTTTAAAGGGAAGATTCTATCATTCAAAAAACCTGCTGGATAAATTTTAATATAAAATATAACTGGTCAAAAACCTCTACGATTAATAAAGATGTAATTCTAGGAAGTCATACATTATTAAGAACACAACAAATATTTTTTCTTGATATATTCCATTTAAATCCTTTAAGAAAAGACATTTATACAGTACGTAACTTAAGGCATGCAATCCTGAAACACGTTTATCCTTCAAAGCAAATGCTGACAACAGATTCCATAACAGAATTATTAAAATCCCTACCACTACAAGCAATTTCAGTCTACCTTAGTATATTTTATGTCCTCTACCCACCCCAAAAGAGGCAGGGGAAACAAGTTAACAGAGGAAAGAGAGTAAATTCACATTTTATTTGTATTTCCTGTATATCTTTCTCAATAGACTAATACAGGCAGAGGAAGCACAAAATAAAATCCCTAAAATTAAATATGATGTCCATCACCACAAGTAAGCAAAGTACAGTTACTTTAAAATGCTGAAACAGTTTGAAGTTGTGTGACTTCACAACTTCCACAGGGAGACTGGAGGCAGGGATTCTTCTGACCATACTTAGCCCCGTCTTCCCATCAGATATATCCTATATATTCTCAGAGACCTTCTAACCTACCCTGTCCTCTCCCATCCCAGGTTCCAATTCAGAAGTCACTACTACCATGCCTCCCTATCCCCCAGTTAGAGGCCTTCGGGAATGTCCCTGGACTGTGATTCAGCCTCTTTCTCCCATTTGCAGAGAACAGAGAACAGACCCTAGAAATGTAGAAAAGGGGGAGAAAGGCTGAGCATACAGTTCCTGCTACAGAGAAGATGATGCCCCACTAAAGACAGGCAGCTAAAAACAATTATTTTTATTTATTTATTTTTGAGATGGAGTCTCACTCTGTTACCCAGGCTGGAATGAGGTGGCACCATCTCAGCTCACTGAAACCTCCACCTCCTAGGTTCTAGCAATTCTCCTGCTTCAGCCTCCCGAGTAGCTGGGATTACAGGCGTGCACCACCATGTCTGGCTAATTTTTGTACTTTTAGTAGAGACGGGGGTTTCACCATGTTGGCCAGGCTGGTCTCGAACTCCTGACCTCAGGTAAGCCACCGGTCTTGGCCTCCCAAAGTGCTGGGATTACAGGTGTGAGCAACCATGCCTGCCCACAACAATTAAACATGATGAAATGATAAGATCAAAATGTCTATCTTCTATCTGTGGCCTGGATCTGATGGAGGTGATCGTACGAAATGGGCGAAGCACAGTGAGTGCTCAATAACCACCTGCTGGAATAAAGGGTTGACTGGATGGCTGGGAGAACAGCACGGTGGGACACAGCATCAAATTCCTTTCCCTCACCAATTCCCACCTAGAAACAACCAATGTAGTACTAAGAGGAGAACAGTCTGCACCTGTCTTGAAAAAGTTAAATATGCTCCAAATTTTAAGCTAAAAATTCCGTAAAATATGTTAATAATAAGACCCCAGTGAAGGCCATGATTTAACTCATTCCCCCAGAAAAAGCCTGCCTGGGAAGTCAGGCAGGTACTAGAATGCCACAACATCCCCCACACTCAGTGTAATGGGGCAGGAACGAAGGGGAGTGGCCAGTCTCACTCTGAAACACAAAGGGTTGGGTCCCTAAGCATGCAGCCAGCCCTGTAGCTGTCCCAGGTGGGAAGGAAAGCAGGCACTCCGACAAAAGGCAGGCACCTATGGAAAAATCCTGCATTTGAAAAGAATACAAATTATCCAGGGAGTAATCCCCAACTTGTGACTCAATATGAATAAGACATTCAAAAAAACAAAAGAACTTAAAAGTAAAATCTAATTCTTATCATAATTCTCATGTAACAACAAAATTAAGAAATTAATAACAAAGAATGAGAAAAAGAAGAACACAAAACAAAAATGATACAAAAAACATTCTCAATCTTTGGGTAAAAGAGGAATTCCTATGGTAACCAGAGTACTTTGAAAATGAGAAAATACTATAAACCTAACTGTATGAGATACAATCAAAGTTGTAAAAAAAGGAAAATCTAGATTTAAAAGTTAATAATGAACATGACATGCCGCTACACAACAAAACAAAAACATTTCATTGAGGGATACGAAAGGAGAATTCAATAAACAGAAAGGCACATTATATTCATGGATAGTAAGACTCCAATTCTCACTAAAGAGCTTAAGTCTCATTAAATTAACCTATAATTTTAATGCAAATCCAAAAAAAATCCCAAAGGGATTATTTCTAGAAATTCCAAAAATGCTAAAAATTCATTTAAAAAAATGAGAGAATAACAGGAATTTTTTTTTAAATTAAGTAATTTAGGGGGAGGAATGGATTTGTCCAGACAGATAGTAAAACATTTTATAAAATCAACACTCAAAACAGTACAGCAATGTTTCTAGAATTGATAGATGAAGGAAAAGTAATGAACTGATAAAGGCGAACCAAAATGATATGGTCAGGAATGGGTATGTGGGGTGGGGGGTACAGTGGAGTGTGTGCAGAGAAAGAGGTATCTTCAAACTACTGAGCTGCGGTCTTGGACACCATCTTTCTGGAGGATCGTTTGGCATCATGGACTCAAAGCTTTAAAAAAAAAATGACACCAGGAAGTTGCTACCTAGAAACTTACACTAAGAAATGATCAGACAAGTTAGTAAAGATGCATGTAAAGCTATTTATAACAGCCACAAATGGACTAACAACTGAGGAATGACAGAGCATAATATGATGGAGCACACACAATGAGTATGTATCCATTACTATTTTATGCATGTATCTTCATTAACACAAAAAGCTATGAGGGCATATTAAATAAAAAAGCAGATGACAAAACAGTATTCAATACAATGTCCTTAAAATGTGAATGTGTATCCACATATATTATAAAATCTAAAAGATACATGACAAAGTAATCCTAATTCTAGAAATGAGTGCTGAAATTTTATATTATTTTTATTTTATAATTATTCTGCACTAAATATATGAATATTTTTATAATGCTAATACATTAATGGGAATGAAAATCCATTCTCTTATTTTTACAATCAGGAAAACTTAGAGGAATAGTTAAAATGAAACAACAAAGTAATATCAAAAATTCACTGGAGATTGGGTGCAGTGGCTCATGCCTGTAATCCCAGTACTTTGGGAGGCTGAGGTGGGTGGATCACCTGAGGTCGGGAGTTTGAGACCAGCCTGGCCAACATGGTGAAACCCCGTCTCTACTAAAAATACAAAATAATTAGCCAGGCATGGTGGCCGGCATCTGTAATCCCAGCTACTCGGGGTAGGGGGTGAGGTAGGAGAATCACTTGAACCTGGGAGGAGGAGGTTGCAGTGAGCCAAGATTGCACCAGTGCACTCCAGCCTGGGCAACAAGAGCAAAACTCTGTCTCAAAAAAAATAAAAATAAATAAATAAATAAATAAAAATTCACTGGAACTTAAAGAAGTAATGTTTGAGGCATACTGAACATGTATTAGAATGAATTTACATAAACTGTATATACTTTTCAAATAAAACATTAACTTCTTCAGAAAACTTAATTAAATCTTGTTGCAATTCCTACCAAAATGCAAGCTCACTCCAATGGACCCTTTCTGTTACACTCAGTGTGCTCTAAGCTATGGGATGAAGCAGAGGTGGCTGAACTCTGGCCTCCTTTTGCCTCCTACTCTACCTCCCAAAACAAGAAAGTAAAAACTTCCAGCAGAGGGGAGGAGGCAAAGGAAGGATGGAAGAATTCTGAATCCAGGCCATCTCAGGATTGATTCCCAAAAACCTTGCGGACCCTGCTCTGACATGCAATTAAAAGAGCAAAGAAGCTTCTCCCAATGATATTTCTACAATGCAGACAGGCATATGCCATTCTATGCAACTGATGTGTGCTCAAAAATAGAGGGGATATAAAAAATTAACCTCTGTAAATGAAACATTTTAACTAATTAACATTACAAGTTTTGACAGGATTCACGTTATTTTCTTATGTTTTGCAAATAGCCTAAGTCCCTATCACTTTATATTTTGTGGATGAAAAATAAGAAAATATCTGTAAATAAAGTAGGTCATCATAAACATACTAAGGAAAGTCATCATTTAAGAGAATTCTTTTGTAAGTCAAATAATTTCCCCCCAATTTATTGGTTCTGTATATGTTTTATGGTCACACTGGTTTTCTCACTGCACAACTAACTCTATTAAATCTTGTTCACTGAGATTGGTGTGTTTACCTTGCATTTCCCCAACCAGTGCATTGGGGAAAAGGATCATATCTTATACTTTGCTAGACACAAAGGCGTAATAAATATTAAATATTAAGTAGGCTATCCGAGTCTACTAGTTTTAATTCTTTCCTTCTCTGACCATACACATGATGCGTTTGCTACAGGAGGAGCTACGTGATTTCCCAAAACCTTTCAGTTACTCAGCCTATCTTTACAGTTAGTAATACTCCTAAACTATTTTGAACACACTGGAATCTACTCCAATCTCAAAAATTTAAAGAACCCAATGACTAATTCATACAATCAACACAGCCTTGCTTTTAGAAAGGGCTCACTTCTATGGATCCCATATCCAGGCATGTAATGTCAGTCCATTTCCCTTTGCTGAAGGCCAGCAGATAGAATTTGTGCACAACTTGTCAAAAATTTGAAAGCTGCTTTTAAGGTTAGCCTTCCTCTATTAAGTTTAAGTAATTGCAGCTCTTTTATTTCAGAGACAAGAACTGGCCACACATTTGGCCTGAACGGTAATTTCTGAAATGTGTCTGCAGGCCTGCAGAAGGCTCTCTTGATTGCCACAGTGCCTACTTCTCCAGGCTCTCTCACGTCTGGCCTGCTTCTCTCCTTGATGTTACCTGCCTGGCCCCGTCGAACATTTATTTCTGCCTTTCCTCTCCACTCTACTTTATTCTTTACTCCTGAGTCCACTCTTCCTATCCTACATAGTATAAAACCTTAAATGCCTGCTAGTAATTATGGAGTCATTTCTATATCTCTGAAACTCTCATGCAGGATTTGCTTTGATTTGACATAGAGTTTCATACAGAAGGGAGAATGGCCAAATGATCCACTCTCCATTGGCTTTTTTATCCTAATCTCTGTGAATTTCAAGCAGAAACATATTTTCTGATAGGAATGCCAAGGAAAGCTTTGCTTTGGTGATTTAAGAAAAGATGAACTCCTTTTCTTACAAACATTCTATACTAATTTAACTACCACAAAACTATCTGCCTGTACTTCACTGACATTTAATAATATCCATTTTTTCCTTCCAGTCATAAAACTGCCCACAGACCTACTGAGCATGAATGTTCTACAAAGCATTTTATGGGGTAAGACATTGAAAAAAACTACCCTTAAAAGCAGCTGGTTAATTTATTTGGTTCATCTTCCATACCCTGTAATATTGAATTGTCATTATCACAATACTAAGAGCAATTTAAGCTCAATGGGAGCTAAGTACATAGAGAGGAAAAGCTGTTTCCAAGAGGTCTATTTTTTTGTTGGAAAAAGTATTTTAGGGCTTTATTTCCCATAAATCCACATTCTGGCAGTCAGCACTCTCAGTACTTATATTTCAATATGAGCCCTCACATCCTCAGCAATATACTTTATTCTCCTCTGTTTTGTGCTGATAAATCTATCTAGTGCTTTCCTACTCTACAGAGTGGTATAAGGACACGGAGCCCAGAATCTCCCACATGTGTAGCAAGATTCCTATCGGGCTGTAATGAAGTCCTCGATTCTGGTCACCTAACGCCCATCATTACTTATCACTCACTCTTCCCTGATGGAGTTGAAAAGAGTATGATTGGCCCTGTTTTAATCATCTTGTGATCTTTCAAGTTGATAAATCACTTGGCTCCTTCAGGCTTCCTAAATACTGACCACACTGCTAGCTTTGAGGCAGACAAGAAAGTGGGCAAGATTCAGCAGGGGCTTCAGCCCAGGGTCAAGGCTTAGATACCATGTGTGTTCCTACGGGGAGAACCGAGGGGCTTGAAGAAAACAAATATTTCACAAAGGAGAACCTGTGCTAGGTCAGGAAGGTGCAGAAGATCCAGGTAATAAAATAGAGAAATAGAGAAAAGTAAAACCCAGCAAATAAAACTATCTCAATAAAAATAAACAAAGGGCATAACAATGGGAAAGTCTTGTTACAAAAGGATTTAAATATTCAAGATTAGAAAAGATCATGAGCAAAATTTTAAAAGTCAAGAAGGCAAGTGAGAAAAATATGAGTGAGTGTGGAGAAGACCTAGGATGGTGGCTGGCTACTGACAGCAAATAGGGTCTTGAATCCTGAAGGAGGCAGGAATGACCAGGAACCCATATGGAGCAGGTAAGTGTCTTTGTCTTGCTTTGTGCTTAGGCTTAGTGCCAAAGTTTCAAACACGCAGCTTTTCTAAACACCACCAACAGCTCTACTA
This sequence comes from Hylobates moloch, assembly GCF_009828535.3. NCBI lineage: Eukaryota > Metazoa > Chordata > Mammalia > Primates > Hylobatidae > Hylobates > Hylobates moloch. The sequence goes on along the minus strand of NW_026652276.1, from coordinate 130,319,954 downwards.
TGTCCATCAAGATAGAATATAAACATGTGGGAAGAAAAAGAGAACTTCCCAAATACATTATTGCCTTAAATTCAGTGGTTATTTTCTGAACAAGTTATAATGCTTCAATCTCCTTTATCTGAATTTAACATGTTTAAAACCAGTTCAGTACAGACAAAATGTTGGTACCATAGAAAACCTCTGTGCACAAGGGTTCCTAGAGCCCACTCAAATGCCACTTGCTTACAAACAATATTTTAGTAAACACCATTCCTATGCAACACAGACATTTTTTTTTAACTTGTATTTTAATTTCAGGGGTTTATGTGCAGGTTTGTTATGTAGGTAAAGTCGTGCCACAGGGGTTTGTTACACAGATTATTTTGTCACCCAGGTATTAAGCCTAGTATCCATTAGTTATTTTTTCCAGATCCTCTCCCTCCTCCCATCCTCCATCCTCCAATAGGCCCCAGTGTGTCTTGTTCCCCCCTATGTATCCATGTGTTCTCATCATTTAGCTCCCACTTACAAATGAGAACATGTGGTATTTGGTTTTCTGTTCCTGCATTAGCAACACAGACTTTGGACAGGCCCTTGCAGTTAATTCTGTGAAACCTATATAGACAGACCAATGCTTTGAAATTTAAAAAACACTGTATCAACATAAGGTAATGGTCAATTCATCAACCAAGAAATCCAAGCAAAGGTTCCACGAGAACAAAATAAGTTAAACACCGGAGGTGCCATTTAGGAGCAGCTTTCTTTGCATTAAAAAACTAGAGATGACAGCCAGATAAAGATCTACCTACCCATCTATGCGGTATCTACCTACACACCTATGTGGGCTTGGCAATCAAGCCAGCATGTGAGGTAGTCCCCTATTTAAACTACTAATCTGCAATTTCTGCAAATGCAAGCACATAATTACAAGTGCGATTTCAGAAATGACTAGGACACTTTCTAAGTAATTTTACCACTTAAAAAACATCTTCCATATGGATCCCACAGATTTAATAGAGCTGGCTGTTCATACCAAACACATTGAGTCTGTTTTTCAGTTTGCAGTTATCTGAGGATACATTTCCCAGGGCTGGGCTCAATGTCAAACACCCTCAGCATCAGGGTAGAGATAACACAAAAGTCATCCACTGGGTGATTAAACTTGAATTAATGTTCTCTGCAATGAACAAATATCTCTAACTTTAACTACATATAATCTCAATCATTGATGACTGGTGAAAATCCTTGCACAGTGAGTATATCAAAAAGAAATGCGAAATTGCTAAGTCTTCAATAATGCAGACAGTTAACTGAAAACACGGGTTTATGTATTTGAACAAGCCCTTCACACAATTCAAAGTAAAACAGGCCAGGCGCAGTGGCTCACGCCTGTAATCCCAGCACTTTAGGAGGCCGAGGCGGGCAGATCACAAGGTCAAGAGATGGAGACCATCCTGGCCAACAAGGTGAAGCTCCGTCTCCACTAAAGATACAAAAATTAGCTGGGCGTGGTGGTGCACGCCTGTAGTCCCAGCTACTTGGGAGTCTGAGGCAGAAGAATCACTTGAACCTGGGAAGCAGAGGTTGCAGTGAGCCGAGATCGCGCCACTGCACTCCAGCCTGGTGACAAAGTGAGAGTCTGTCTCAAAACAAACAAACAAACAAAAAAAAAACTAAACAAAAACAAAAACAAAGTAAAGCCCAAAAGTTGAAAAAAAAAAAAATCAAGACACTACCTGCAGAAGAAAATGAGTCAAATGAACCCAATTTCAAACATTATAATCCACTTTCTTACCATCTCTATGAAAAACTGGCATTAACTGGACACACTGGTCAGCACTGATAGCTTTCATGGAAGTGGCAGAACTGATGGTTTTGGGGCAGACTCACATCTACATGGTAACATATGTTCATCTTCTCTACACACTTCAGGGTTTACTCTAAAGTCTCATTTAGACTCCTATAATGCCTCCCTGGGAACAAGAATAATTATTCCAGATTTGGCCAAAATTGGAGAAAAGGCTGCAGGCTATTTAGTAAGCAGCAATAATTTGTGCTCAAACTGACAGTAAATATCAAGTGGACAGCCTTCATTGTCCTGGCTTCTATGGTAATATTAAAAGCTGCCCCAAGCAAGGAATACAATCAGACAAATCACAAAGGAAGCTACAGAAGTAGCTAATAAGTAAAAATGTTCAAAATCACTAAAAATTCAAACATACTATAAAATAGAAAAATGGAGTATCTTTATATATCAGATTGGCAATGAGCATGTGGTAAAATAGGTACTCACACATAGCTGATGTAAACTGGTGTAAGTTTTCTGGAATACAATTTTACTTAGCAACACATATTAAATGCCTAAAAAATAATCATAACCTTTGATTCAGTAATTCCAATCCTAAGAATCAATGGTAGGAAAACATTCAGAGGAATAGATGAAAGGCCAAAGATTTCAAGCTTCACCACATCATGATTTATGACAGCCAAACATTGGATATAACCTAAAGGTCCAAAGACAGAAGAATGGTTAAGAAAATCAAATAGATCCATAAGATAGAGTATTATGCAACTATTCAATAACACTGAACTAAGAATAGACGTCCACAATGTAGGGAATTTCATATGATGTGCAATGATAAGTTAAAACAAGATCTAAAATAATTGAGATTACTCTATACATTCCTTTACTTTTTATTATTATAAAAATAATGCATGCTTACTACAAAAAAGTAAATAAAAGCCAATGAAAGTCAGAAGGAACATTCATAATCCTGCCCAGACACAAATACTGTTAATATTGGTGTACAGCCTTCCATGAATACATCTACATACATAATTTTATTTCTACAGAAAAGGATAATCAGACCATACATATATTTTAGAAAAGTACCTCAACAGAAGCAATCTATCAAATGTTGAGAATTTTATTTATTCCAACTGAGAAAGAGAAAAGCTGACAACCAGAAGCTAGCCTGGCACCCACAGCAGGGCCCTGATGTTCTCTTGATGAATATATACAATTTCACAGAAAACCAACATCAGCCAAGGCCACTCCACGACCATGAAGGACCAGGACAGAAGCAAGACCACTCCATAATCATGTCTGAATGCAAACAAGACATGAACATTTTCCAAGTCGTGGCAATGACCAAACACCTCCCATTTTGGCTAAAATGACAGACTGCTGCTTCTTTACCAGTTATGACTCTGGCTTTGGCTTAGCCTTTTCTCCTTCTAGATAAGATTTATTAAAATGCCCAGCTGTAGAATTATTCATGCTTCATGACAGCATCCAATCTAGAGCAAAGCCCTGATGCCTTAAACCTCCCCGAAATCACCTCACACCAGCCTAAATCCTACAATTCTTCTAACATCTTCCTAAAACCATATGGCGTGCTCCTGGTGATCTTTGGCCGCAGGGCACTGACACAGCTAATTCACTATTGTTAGACAGTTAGCTTGTACCAATTTTCACTGTTACAAACATCAAGAAAATTGGCTGAAATTAAGTTAGAAAATTAAAAGGAAAACAAACAAACGTACAGGTTGAGGGGGATCCAAAAGGCTTAAAGACAAATAAAGGACTGTAAATTTACCCCATAGTGTTGTATGCGAATATACAAATACACTCATTTTCCTATCAAGTCACTATTCTGACTAATGGTCTTATTAACTATATTCTACCTACACCATCCTACCTATATGCTTTTGGAAGCCTGCCACCATTTCTGAAATCAAGATCCCGTGTACACACAGCACCTAACATGAAGCATGACACAAAGTTGTATTCAGGAAGCAGATTCAAACCAAATACTCCTGTGAAATGATGTACCATGACACCAACTAACAATGACTGCAATTGTGACCCCTTGCTTTATACAGCCTTATCTTAAAGCAAAAGAGAGAAAGAGAACCTCTCAGTGTTAATGGATCAGCTGAGGTTAAATCCCACAAGAAAATCTAATGAACATCTCTGAACTGGCAATGACACTTGTGGTCACTGCTCAAAATACTTAAGAATAAGCACAGGACTCTCCATATGCAAAAGAAGATATTATCAGCAAGGAGCAAAAGATGGTTATAAGGAAGAGAGATGGTAGTTTTAACATCAGAGTTCAGGGGAAAGCTACAATCAGTATGGAAATATTATATGAAAAAGTTAGCTGAACTGATTAAAGAAAAAAGTATATTTTTAACAGGCATTTGATGGATATGAGACAATGGGAATCATAAAGGAAAATGAAGTTGCTATGGACCCAACTCTCCCACCCCGACCACTGTAGATACCATTCAAATACTCTGGGAGTCCTACATATTGATATCAAAAAAGCAATCAGCAATGAAGAACACCTGTTTTTCAGACTGAAAATGATTTCTATTTAAGCATTATATTTCTATTTTTAGCCTCAGATAGCTTAGCATACATAGGAAAACTCACCAAAAAATACTTTAACAATAGAGCTATTTTATTGCTTGGTTTTTCATATCTAAAAAATGCTTGTGAAGGTTACATTTGTGTTTTACTTCCTACTAACCAATAGTTTTTAATCAATTTTGGTACATTGATGACAGCACAAAATAAATTTCTAGGAATGGAACCACAACTTACAACACAGTACCTAGAAGAAATAAAGGTATGTATTTACAATGCCTCAACGCGCAACCATTAGATTCGTGGCTGCCTGTGGTGTAACTGTGAATTAACTAGGAAGTCTTAATTTTAATTCTTAAAAATGTTCAGACGATTCACCTGAAAACTACAATGGTAAGTAATGTGGGAAGAAGTTTCAGGTAGAAGGCTACAATCAAGCATCTGAAAACTTGCAGAAATATTATCCTAGAGATCCAAACACTGGACAGGAGACAGAGGAACTGCTAATGTCAAAACCCTTCTAGCCACCAAAACCCCAGCTCCAATCTGACCCAAAGATGAACAAACACATGAGGAAGCACTCCTACACTTCATGTTTAGGGATGGCAGTGGTAAGAAAAGGCTCACTGGATCATCTAGATTCTAAAAAGATTTGTAGCCAGAGGACTGGAAGCTATGGGGAGATGCTGGCCAAAACGGCACAGACTTTCAGTTCTAAGATGAATAAATTCGGGGATCTAATGTACACTACGGTTACTATATTTAATAATGCTATATTAAATACTTAAAATTTACTAATGGATTTTAAGTATTCTCATACCCAGAAAAAGGTAACTACGTGAGGCAACTGATAATGTTAATTAGCTTGAACGTGGCAATCACTTCACAATACATACTAAATACATTTGGTATATATCAAATTATCATTGTATAACTTAAATATGTATAATTTGGCTGGGCGCGGTGGCTGACGCCTGTAATCCTAGCACTTTGGGAGGCCGAGGCAGGCGGATCACGAGGTCAGGAGTTTGAGACCAGCCTGGCCAACATAGCGAAACCCTGTCTCTACTAAAAATACAAAATATATATATATATAAATATAAAATTTTAATTTGTCAATTATACCTCAATAAAGCTAGAAAAAAATAAAAATAATGTTGATAACAAAGGCAAAAGAAATAAAATTTAAAAATAATCTTAATAATAATTTTTTAAATATTTAGTTTTATAAAAAGCTTCCTGTATTGAATCCTCCTTCAAAAAGGATTCAAAATCCAATTTATTATTTGCAGACTACTGCTGGAAGCTTACAGAAGCTGGTTGACGCTACCATCTCTGTCCTTCAGGTAAAATTTGCCATTTCAAATTTTCCTCATTTCATTCAGTCCAGTCCTTTCCTTGTTGGCTGACTGACATTTTCTAGCTTACAAAGCAACTTGTCCCTGCAGCCAGGTCCCCTCATTCTATCCCACCATAATGCCAAACAGCTGACTGTCTGATTTCTAAAAACGAACTCCACTGCAAACGGCATCATGACAATTTAATGATTTGTCAAAGTAGTAGAACCAGTTATTATAAAGTGTATTTCAGTGTTCAAAGGTAAAGGTTCTATGAGGCTAAAGTTTACCTGCTGACAGGGAAAGCTGGACAATTAAAAAAAAAAATCCAGACAAGATTCACTTGGCAGACTTATTTCTAAAATAGAAACTTCATTTGCCATGCTCCTGTATTAAAATTCTTGCTACACAAGAAGGTTACACTTACAAAAAAAATTCATTGGTTCACGTGTTTGAAAGCTCTCTCCAATGGCACTTTTAAGAGATGTGCTTCCTCTTTTCTTTCTTTTTTTTTTCCAAGATGGAAACAAAACAGAATATGGAATAAGCTTTTTATGCTCATGTGTCAAGCACTGGAGTCCATAAATCCAGCTATGGCATTCAACTACTAAGAAGATACCTTGAAAACCTAAAATAAAAGTTTATGCCAGACAGAACTACAGCCTCCTAGTCCTAGTCCCTGGTGGATAAAGAGCTATCTCTAAACACCTAAGAAGCCAGAACTTTAAAAAGGAAATAGCTGTCAAACTACAGTTTCACGTTTTCTTCTGCTACATTGCTATGTTCTGCAGTACTATTTTGAAAAGTATGTTCTGATTACTTTAAAAATTTTTATAGGAATCAAAAATTGTAATAAGATTAAACAACTATTAAATATTAATAGACATCTCTCTCAAATTTTCTTATGACTTCATGAATATCTCATAGTGGTCCTCTACTTTTCTACTTAGTTCCTCTAGTCTCTGTGCCACTTTAACTCATTGTTTGTAGAAGGTGGCATAAAATTCCAATGATTTATTTGGCTGTCAGTCTAGAGATCAGTGTTCTTAAGGGTTAAGAACGTCTTTATTCCACATTACACCTTCATTTGGCTAGTCTTTGCTCCAATTTTTTGAAGATTAAATTATTTCTTAAAGGTGGAAAGTCGTAACCTCTCAGTTATCTGATGTATGTCTTTATTCTCTTTTCCTCCTATGTGATCTGCCACCTGTTCTCAACAGAGGAGGGATCTTGATATCTATAACATATGATTATTGCAACGTTATAACCATTTGCTAAATGTTGGGCTTTTCAAAATTGTTCTGCCTAGTTTATGCTGCTAGTTTAAAATTGCAGCTGAAAGGATTGAAGTAGCTACTGAGCCAATGTAGTTATCTCATTTTTCAAAGATAAAAACCTCTATAACTCAGTTACAAAAAGAGCAGCTCCTAAAAATTTGCAAACACTTTCAGAATGAAAGTGATCATTTCACAATAGTCCTTCTTTCTTAATGTAACCTTCTAAATGCCTTTAGTTTTTAACATCAAAGATCTATTTCTTAATAAAATTAGAAAAATACATCCTAAAATACCTCAACTAAATAAATCTATTTCAAAACAAACAAAACACACTAATGTAAAAAACATGTAGCATAAATAATCTTTACAAGTACATACCACACAACATGTAGAAAAAGGAAATTCTCTGGAGATTTCTGCAAACCACACCAAGCTGATACACATTTTGAAAATCTCCATTTAACCATATGCAAACAGATCATTATAGTTTATCAAGTAAATGGTACCTTTTAGTACTTACTAAATACATATTTACATGATAAAATTTAATGGATCCAAATAAATCAAAGTTTGTATGTTACAAGTCATTAAATTGTGGACACAGTTACATGTTTCTAAAGCCTTTAACATAAGTAAAATAAATTATAATGGCTTTTTAAATAAATTATTCTAAATTACAAACTATTATCACACTTTTAAAAGACTTGTTTTGTCATACACACACAGACACACCCCTCCATATATACAGATAAACAGGTATATCTCATATATATATATATATATACACACACATATATATATATATATATATATATCTTCTTTAGTAGTGGAAATACTTTGCTTGTATTACCCTAGGGTGCTTTGATTGTACTCGGAATAAAAACAGGTTTTCCTTAAAGAATGATAATATATAATGGCTTTTTAAAGGGAAAGAACCCCAAACCAAAGTTTTAAGAGTAGATAGTCTTTGACTTATGATTATTTGACTTAACAATTTTTTCAACTTTATGATGGTACCCATACAATGATTCAATTTTTCACTTTCAGTCTTCAATAAATTACATTATATATTCAATACTTTATTATAAAATAGGCTTTGTGTTAAATGATTTTGCCTAACTGTAGTGTTCTGACTACAATTAAGGTAGGCCAGGCTAAGATGTGATGTTCAGTAGGTTAGGTATATTAAATGCATTTTTGACTTAACAGTATTTTCAACTTACAATAGGTTTATCGGGACAACCTCAACTGTAAATTGAGGAGCATCTGTATTTCATCTGCCATCCCATAACTAATTACAGAAAAATTAGTGGCTCTGAAACCTAAAAGGAGTACTGGCATAAAGATAGCTATATAGATTGGTAGAATTCAGAGTCCAGAAATAAACCCTAACATTTATGGTTAACCAATTTTCCACAAAGGGCCCAACACAATGGGAAAGGAACAGTCTTTGCAACAATGATGCTGGGTCAACTGGATATTCATATGCAAAAGAATAAATTTGGACTCCTGTCTTACATCATACACAACAATGAACTCAAAATATATTGTACACCTAATTTAAGAGTAAAAAATACAAAAGTCTTAAAAGAAGCAAGCATTAATCTTCATGACCTTGGAAGAGGCAACAGGCAGTGATCTCTTAGATACAACACCAATAGCACAAGTATCAAAAAAATTTAAGATAAATGTGACTTTATTGAAGTTACAAACTTCTGTGCCTCAAAGGATACCATCTATAACGTGAAAAGACAACTCATAGGCTGGGAAAAAATATTTGCGAATCATGTATCCGATAAGGAATATCTACCCAGAATTTATTTTTAAAGTTTACAACTCTATAATAAAAAAAAAAACCCAATTAAAAAATAGGCGAAGAATCTGAATAAACATTTCTCCAAAGAAGATATGCAAATGGCCAATAAGCACAGGAAAAGATGGTCAACATCATCAGTCATTAGATGAAAGTCAAAACCACAATGAGCTATCACTTAACACATACCAGAGTGATTATAATCAAAAAGAGAAAATAAAATGAATATTGGTGAGAATGTAGACAATTAAAACCCTCATATATTTCTGATGAGAATGTAAAATGGAACAATCACTTTGGGAAACGGTTTGGCAATTCTTCAAAATGTCCAACATAGAGTTACCATATGATTCAACAATTCCATACTCAAGAGAAATGAAAACACACAGCCACAAAAAGCTGTACAAAAATGTTCATAGCAGCATTATTCATAATAGCCAAAAAGTAGAAACAATCCAAATGTCAATCAAGCGATAAACGGATGAATAAAACATGATAGATCAATACAATGAAATATTATTTGGACATAAAAAGGAATGAAATACGGATACATGCCACAACATTGATGTACCTAGAAAAATAAGGAAAGAAGCTAGACAGAAAGGCCATATATTATATGATTCCATTTATATGAAATATCCAGAATAGGAAAACTTATAGAGAAAGAAAATAGATTAGTGGTTGCCTAGGGATGAGAGGAGGGGAGGAAGGAAGATGGGGAGTGACTGCTAATAGGTACGAGGTTTCTTTTTGGGGTGATGGAAGTGTTCTAAAATTAGATTATGTTGATGGTTGCACAGCACTGTAAATATATTAAAAACCACTAAACAGCATACTATCATCTGGTGAACCTCATGGTATGCAAATTATGTATCAATAAAGCTATTTTAAAACATCTAAAAAAACAGATGACTTAATACCAATTACTTACAATGACATGGGTAATCACGGGATTCCTCACTTTAAAATATCATACATGTGCTTTTCTCATGCCCCATATACTAAGCCTTACATACAATATACTAAGCTCTTCAGTGTATGTTTTTTCTTTTAAATTATTTTAGTCCCGAATGTCTAAGTTAATAATAAAATCATTTTTAATTCAATTTTTCACCAGATGACCTTAACTGTTTTTATTTTACTGTCATTTTATATACATATAAACATTTGTTTTTCTGTGTGCTTGGAATGAGATGTCAACAGATGCATTTTTGGAGAACTGAATAGGAAAAAAAAAATTACTCTCTCATAGAAGACTGAACATAGAACAGCTTGTCAAGTAGTCAGTGGCAACCAAAGAGACAAACCAAACCCCTGATATTCTGCCTGTTCAGCATTTTTTGAATTCTACTTATCTTATTGTTTATCACAATGTCCAACTTTCTATAAATTCCAAGCTCTTCCCATGTTACCTTACCAACAATTAGATGCTAGATTACTCTGTTGTTCCTGCACTGCTCATGGATCTACTCAATGGACTCTGACCCAGACTGCTGCATGCACACTGTCCTTTCTATGTATGTCTGCAAATGACATCAAATGCTAAGTAAAAGGATGAAGAATATGTTACTGACACAGTTAACTCAGACATCCTACAGGGAGACAAGACATTCATGCAGCAGAATTAATGTGGCAAACTTGATGAGACTACAGGTATCCCTTGCAGCAGAAAAGCAATTATTAAACTTCATGAATACACTGATTATTAAAGAACACAGGCCGGGCGTGGTGGCTCACACCTGTAATCCCAGCACTTTGGAAGGCCGAGTGGGTGGATCACGAGGTCAGGAGATCAAGACCATCCTGGCTAACACAGTGAAACCCCGTCTCTACAAAAAATACAAAAAATTAGCCAGGCGTGGTGGCAGGCACCTGTAGTCCCAGCTACTCAGGAGGCTGAGGGAGGAGAATGGCATGAACCCGGGAGGCGGAGCTTGCAGTGAGCTGAGATCGCGCTACTGCACTCTAGCCTGGGCGACAGAGCAAAACTCTGTCTCAAAAAAAAAAAAAAAACCACAAACTCCTCCAGATCTTCAGTCCTACCACGTGGACATCAACACTCATATTATCTCTGGTATGTTCTTTTATTCTAATACCTTCAAGAAATAGGGGACAACTGTAAAATCTCTAACTCTTGAAATTGGAAACTGAAAATTAAAACTGCATCCATTACATGCTAGGGAAATACTTAAACCAAAGTGATTTATCAATATTCTAAGTGTATAGCAGATTATAAGAAGGCAGCAGACATCTTAGAACCTGACCTTCCAGCCCCGGGCAAGCCTTCAGATGACAAGCCTTCAGATATTGGCAGCTTCAACCAATATCCCAATTGTACCCTCATGAGCAACCTTCAGCCAGGGCCTAACAGCTAAGCCACTCTTGAATTTTCTAAGTATGAGATAATAAATGTTGTTTTAAGTCATTTAAAACAAAAAGCAGTGACCATTCCCAGTGAGAATTAAATAAAATGTAATTCTTTATTCAGCCAGGCATGGTGGCTCATGCCTGTAATACCAACACTTTGGGAGGCCAAGGTGGGCGGATCACCTGAAGTCAGGAATTTTGAGACCAGCCTGGCCAACATGGCAAAACCCCATCTCTACTAACAATACAAAAATTAGCTGGGTAGGGTGGTGGGCATCTGTAGTCCCAGCTATTCGGGAGACTGAGGCAGGAGAATTCCTTGAACTCAAGAGGTGAAGGTTGCAGTGAGCCAAGATCATGCTACTGCACCCCAACTTGGGCAACAGAGCAAGACTCTGTCTCAAAGAAAAAAAAAAAAAAGAAAAATTATTTATTCTTACTGAGTTTTAAATAAGAACACCTGGGTTTAAATTTCAGCTATGTGAACTTATGCTATTATCACTGTGATGGTTAATAACAAGTGTCAACTTGATTGGATTGAAGGATGTAAAGTATTGCTCCTGGGTGTGTCTGAGGGTGTTGCCCAAAGGAGATTAACATTTGAATTGGTGGACTGGGAGAGGCAGACCCACCCTCAATCTGCATGGGCACAATCTAATCTAATCAGCTAATCTGGCCAGGATGGCCAGAATAAAAGCAGGCAGAAGAACGTGAAAAGACTAGACTGGCTTAGCCTCGCAGCCTACATCTTTCTCCCATGCTGGATGTTTCCTGCCCTTGAACATCAGACTCCAAGTTCTTCAGCTTGGGACTCAGACTGGCTTCCTTGCTCCTCTGCTTGCAGAGACTGCCTATTGTGGGACCTCACCTTGTGATCTTGTGAGTTAATACTCCCTAATAAACTACTACACACACACACACACACACACACACACACACACACATACATCTATCCTATTAATTCTATCCCTCTAGAGAACCCTAATACAATCATACATAAAATTTCTTAACCCAAAAAGTGGTTAGTGAAGAAATACGAGAGGAATGTTAATGCTACTCTTTCCTGAGGCTGACAAAGACAAAGACAGTAAGGTAGTTATTTTTTCAGGAGTGGATCAGCTGCAGATCTAAGCTAGGGAATGTGAGATTAGGTCTGTAATTCCCAGTAATTAGTCCCCTGGACATTTTAACATAAGGTGAATGCGACTACAGCCTAAGGATAACAATGGGCTGTGAGATGGGGGAAGGAGGGGCTCTCTAACAGAAATCAGAACTGGTGTGATCTTGGCTTTATGTCATGGAATGGAATCAGGATCTACCAACCTGCCACTCATTACAACAAGTCATGTAATGACCAGAAGGTTTTCCCACCCTAGCATTCTATTAACTATTGAACCAAGGGAAAATGACAGATAAGTATCATAAAACATTTAAAAGCATTCAGTAGCTGGGCCTCAAAGCAGCCATTCCATAGCTCTATACTACTACAGAAATAGCTACAGACTACTTCCTTTACACTGGCTCCAAACCAAATAGTAAATAATATTCGGAGTTCCAGTATGGTGACAGCATTTATTATAAAAATAATCTTTAAAATATCTCTAGATAATAAAAACAGAAAAAAAAACTAATTTGACTTACTCTATAAGCAGACAGATTCTTTAATTTGAGAATTTACTATATCTATAAACAGAAAAATGTTAATATATGAAAGTTTTTCTCTCTTATTTCTCTTTACATTTTTTAAGAGACAGGGTCTCGCTCTTTCACCCAGGCTGGAGTGCAATGGCATAATTATAGCTCACTGCAACCTCAAACTCCTAGGTTCAAGTGATCCTCCCACCTCAGCCTCTTCAATAGCTAGGACTAGAGGCATACCACCACATGCAGCTAATTTCTTAATTTTTTTGTATAGTCAGGGTCTCACTCTGTTGCCCAGGCTGGTTTCAAACTCCCAGCCTCAAGTGATCCTCCCACCTCGGCCTCCCAAAATGTTGGAATCATAGGAGTGAGCCACCATTATGCCCAGCCCAATCTCTTATTTTTTAAATAGCACTGAGATAATAAAATGTGCCATGAACACGTCAGTGAAGAGTAGCCATAACCGTTCTAAAAGTTTATCAAGGCCCGCAAGAGATTTTCTACATGGGAAAAAAAAATCGGAAAAAAAAAATCAGTAGTTTAAGTGTGCTTTTGTTATTTTTAAATGCTGCCTCTTTTTTGTGGAAGGGGCAATGTTTCAAAGCTCTAGATGTAACAGCTCTCTTATTTTCTTGTCCTATATCTACTTCAAAGAAATGTAGCGAGAGGCTGGGTGCAGTGGCTCATGCCTGTAATCCCAGGGCTTTGGGAGGCCGAGGAGAGCAGATCACCTGAGGTCAAGAGTTTGAGACCAGCCAGGCCATGTCTTTAGAAGAGACATGGCGAAACCCCATCTCTACTAAAAATACAAAAACTACTCAGGCATGATAGCAGGCGTCCGTAATCCCAGCTACTTGTGAGGCTGACGCAGGAGAACCACTTGAACCCGGGAGGCGGAGGCTGCAGTGAGCCAAGATCATGCCACTGCACTCCATCCTGGGTGACAGAGCGAGATTCCGTCTCAACAAAAAAAGCAATGTAGTGAGAAATACTGAAGCCACAACTCCCCCAAGAGATGATGATCATCAGATTTCATTACATTTGTCTTTCTCGAATTTCTCCTAACGAATAGCCAGACATAAAAACATTAAGGATAAATTACACAGTAAACACACAACACCCGTCAAGGCTACATATCAAGGTAGAGACACACAGCACTTACCTTCTTCCCTCCGGTCACAAACTGCTTGCAACTGGATCTCACGAAATGTGGATGCACAGCAATAATCTACAAGAGAAATAGAACACAACTCTGGTTTAGGAATCATGGCTAATGCACAGAATGAAAACCCCTGACACAGTTCAAGCAGCATGATCTAAAAACCATCCTGAAACCTTGGTAGGAAGTAATATATTCAAATCATATTTTACAACAACTGATGACATCTGAGTTTTCTTCTTACATGAAAAGATTTCTTCTCTGAAGCCAGGTCAAAGCTCAAAGAGTAGGATAAGTCAGTTCTAGTTTCTGGCTGAGGACCCCTATAAGTGGATGTCCCCTGTATAGAGGCAGCAAGGGAAGTCAAGGGAGGTTGGTCAAGGCAGCAAGATGTCACAACTGTTTCTAACTGGATACAATTTACAGAAAACAAAACAAAACAAAACAAAACAAAAACAGAGAAAGAAGCCAACTAACTCCTTGTCCAAGATGCCTCTCAATGATAGATGGCACCAAGTGGCAATGCAGCCTCCCAGACGTTTAGCCCACTACACCAAGACCCCATCATTGGAGAGAGAACAGAGTTACAGGCCCAAAGAGCTAACCGTTCAGGACTTACCTTTTTACATACAACCTGTTCCCCTGATTCTCATCTGCTTCCCACTCATCCAATCTTTCTCCAGCCCCTTGCTACCCAGGTTTCTCTTAAGGTTCTCCACCACCCTTGTTACTGTTTCCTTCATTTGCAAGGGCTTTATGATTACATAACATCATTAACATCTTGGGGAGGGGTGAAAACAAAAGCCCTCGTGGCTCCACTCAGTGCACCTCCATCTTTGGAGCTCATCTGTTGTGGCTGTAAGCTTGCATAGACTCCACTTCCTTCTCTCTTTATCTCCAAACCACCCATGAAATCACCAACTTAACTAATTTTGTGTTTTTCTAATTTAACATAGAGCATTTTTTTTAGGTAAACACACACACAAAATCTCACACAATTATACTTCTATATACCTTCAATTAAACATATTTTATACTTGTATTAATTGACACATTTCCCTCCTACAATGGAATAGATTCCTCTTCCTACAATGTCATTTTTAAGGCTTAGCATATGATCCTTCATTGCTCTAACCACTCCTACCTCCCAGGTTAGCCCTTCTTCCCTTCCATACTTTCCTAATCCATCCTCAATACCAGTACTGAAGGATTCACACATTCTATTGTTTCACATTCTTAAAACCTCCCCCTAGCTCTCTCGTAATGCATAACTGTAGATCAGTGACTGATTCCAAACGTCTTCTCTGCTCCTCAAACACATTATGTTACCCTTTTCTTCCCTTCAGATGTAAGAAAATAAAGCCATCAGGGCCATTGCCCACAAGTGCTCCTCCTTCACTGTCTAACCTGCAATAGCTAGGCTCAGTCCACTTCCTTCATGCCTGTTTCACAGGCAGAGGGTCTAGGACTCTTTTCCAAGATTATCTTCCCTACCTAAGCTGTTGATCTCATTGCTTAGTGCTGCTCCAAGAAGCATTCTCTTTTATTTTTAATCTTTTCCTCTTTACTGGTTTTTGCCATGAACCAAAACATGATCGGCAAAAACCTTCCCAGGACATGGCCCCTCTCTCTACCAGATGATCTCTCTTCTTTATTACCAAATTTCTTGAAAGAAGAGTCTCTGCTGACTGTTTCTACTTCCTCATCTCCAATTTATTCCTTCATGTATAGTGACCCTCCTGCTCTGAAAAGAGTCCTCAGCAAGGTCACCAGTAACTTCATAATTACCACGTAGAATGCCCTTGTTTCAGTCCTTCCCCCTATTTAATCTCCACACTGCATTCGACACTGCTGACCACTTCCTCCTTGTAGAAACCCTCTCTCCCCTGGCTTCTCTGACACCACTCTTCGGGATTCCTTACAGTTCCTCCAACTGCTTCTTCTTAGACTCCTTTGCTGTTTGTTCTTCCACAGCCTGAGTCTTCAAGTTAGAGTGTTCCAGATTTTCACCATCAGTCTTCTCTTCTCACTCTACAGCTCTAAATTGGATAATATCTTTAAAAATAGCTTCACCTTATTCAACTATGGTTATCACGTTTGTGTTTAAGGGCCAATCTCCATCCTGAGGCCCATATTCATGTTTCTAAAACCTCCGTAACATCCCCACCTGATGTACTACACTTACCTAAACTCAGGACCAAACTAGCCATGACCTTACTCAAACATACCCTACTGCAACTGATGGCATCCCACACCCCATCCCCAAAGTGAGAACCTGAACTGACCCTGAGCTCTTCCGTCTTTCATCACCCTCATCCAAGCCATCACTAAGGCTCGCTAAGTCTATTTAGCACAAGCTGTCCAAATAAATTTCATCCACTCCATCTTGAACACTCACTATCATTCTTTTCATTGAGATCCTGTAATGCCCTGCCTAGAGTATTATATTAGGCTTCTAAATTGTCTTTTGTCCCCAATCCCTCTCCTGTTTAAATCACCCTCCACTCTGGCAAATTCAACTTTTTAAAACATAACATCAGACCCTATCTCTCCTTTACCTGCTGGTCAATAAATGTTTGAATAAACAAGTGAAAAAAATAAATGACCTCTTCCTTCAACAACTATAATAGACACTTCAATTACCATAATTTTTATCTAAAACTAGTCCTCTTGACTCTTATCTGTCCTTCAATCAATACTGTATACAGTCACCGTATTAATTTTCTTAAAGCTTAGCTCAGTTTATTTACTTTGTTCTTAAATATTCAGTAATTTCTAGTTATCTAACAAATAGAGTCCAAATTCTTTAGCCTGAATGTAAAGCCAGCCCAATCTTCCTCCACATTCTCTTGTGAAATCAGTTCTTTTATGTACCAAATAAATTGGACTATTTGCCATTTCCTGAACACAAGGTGAACTTTCTAGCCCCTCCATTTCTATTATGTTGTTCTTCCACATGGAAAACCAGCTTCTCTCATCAGTCCCTCTCCATTTATTAAAGCCCAGTTAAACATCACTCCACCAATGAAGCCATCACTGACAAGAACAGCTAAAAGTGATTCCTTTCAGCTTTGGAATGCTTAATATTATTTCTACCTCTTTGAGTCTTTTATCACAGACCGTGTGTGTGTATGTGTGCGTGATCTCACTCACTATAATAAAATACCCCTGAAGACAGACTGAGATCACAATCACAAAATACACATTCTGTCTTCTTTCACAGCATCTAAATAGTATCCAGTACATCTGAAGTGTTGAACAGACACTTACTGACAAAATTAATACAGAAGTGGTAATGTTCAAATTACTGTAATCCATATTGCCTTACTTGAGAAAACTCTTCGAAAAAGTAAAACTTGCTGAATACTTACTTTAATGGGACAGTCAAAAGTCTCGTGAAATTCTTCTCCAGAATACAGTCCAAATACCTGCACCTACAAAGAAAATGGATTGTATCAGTTCACCATGACAGCAATAGAGAAGGCTACTGAGTCAGTATGAACACATACTATCAATAAGAAAAGTAGAACATTTAATAATCCTAAGGCCCCGTGACCTCTATTGAATATCTAATAAAAACAATCCCATCAGCCAGGCGCGGTGGCTCACACCTGTAATCCCAGAACTTTGAGAGGCAGAGGCCGAGGTGGGTAGATCACCTAAGGTCAGGAGTTCAAGACCACCCTGACCAATATGGTGAAACCCCATCTCTACTAAAAATATGAAAATTAGCCAAGCATGGTGGCATGCATCTGTAGTCCCAGCTACTCAGGAGGATTAGACAGGAGAATTGCTTGAACCTGGGAGGCAGAGGTTGCAGAGAGCCGAGATTGCGCCACTGCACGCCAGCCTGGGTGACAGAGGAAGACTCCGTCTCAAAAAAAAAAAAAGAAAAAGAAAAAAAAAGAAAATCCCATCAGAGTGAGGGTACTTTACTGCAATTAAGCTTTCATAAGCATTCCATGGATAGAGTTCCCTTCAATCACCACAAATTGTATTAAATGCATGCCATTAAAACAAAGAAACAGATTTGAACAAGTTATTAATATTCTTTTATAAACTTCCATAAGCTATCCCTAAAGGAACTATTTTTTCATCCCTTAAAGGAAAGGTGAGGTTTTTTTTAGTCTCTCTCATATATATAAAATAAACCAACCATGTAGATCAGTGTGGTAAGAGATTAGGTGAACTGCACTTCACTCACAACTTATGCTGAATCTATTGAGAATATAGAAATGAAAGATTTAAGTTCCTGCTTATCAGTGTCTCCCTTAAAGTTGTTCCAAGCTACTTTATTTATACTTAGTATATTTTCTGAGTGCTTTACTTAACAACAACAAAACAAAAACAAAACTGAAATATAAAACACATGCTATCACGCTTGTAATCCCAGCACTTTGGGAGGCCGAGGCGGGCGGATCACGAGGTCAGGAGATCGAGACCACGGTGAAACCCCGTCTCTACTAAAAATACAAAAAAAATTAGCCGGGCGTGGTGGCGGGCGCCTGTAGTCCCAGCTACTCGGAGAGGCTGAGGCAGGAGAATGGCGTGAACCCGGGAGGCGGAGCTTGCAGTGAGCCGAGATCGCGCCACTGCACTCCAGCCTGGGTGACAGAGCGAGACTCCGTCTCAAAAAAAAAAAAAAAAAAAAAAAAACACACATGCTATAAAGAATACAAATCATAAGTTTATAGTTTGACAAATTTTTATGACATGAACATATCCCTGTAACCATCACTCTGATCAAGAAATAGAAGCCAATAAGCTCCTTTGTTTCCCTTTCCAGTAAATAACACCCTCCAACTAATCACTACCCTCAAAGCTACTGGCATGGGTAAGTTGTGCTGGTGTTAGAATTTTGTAAGTAAGGAATCATATTCTATTTCACTGATTTATTTCATTCATTATTTAACATTTTCTTTGTGAGATTTAGCCACACTGTTGCATATAGTAGAGGTTGGTTCTTTGCCACTGCTGTGTATTATTTCATGTATGAATATATCACAATTCACATATCCATCTTCCACTGATGACCACTTAGGTTGTTTCCAGATTGGGGCTATCATGAATAATGCTGCTAAGAACATGCTTTGCAAATCTTCTGGTGGACTTACATACATATTTATGAAGGGTGTATAACTTGGAATGGAATTGCTGAGTCATAGGTTATATGCATGTTCACATTTAATAGGCAAACCATTTCACAAAGTGGTTTCAAATTAATTACGTTCTCACCATGAGAATGTTTGAATGTTTGTGTTCCCCCAAATTCATTACGTTGAAACCTAACCTCCAAAGTGATGGTTATTTATACTCTCAGCATGAGAATTCCACGAGATCTCAAATGCTTGGAGCTGACAAATAGTACTAGAGCCAGTGAGAACTATTTCCCAACATTGGAATGTGTTCACTGTCTTTCTAGTCTCTAGTATAGTGGTATTATTCTTCTTTAACTTTTGTAGGAATTCACTGGTGAAGCCATCTAGGTCTCATGGCTTTGCTATGGTCTGAATGTATGTGTTCTCCCCAAATTCCCTGTGTTGAAACCTAATCTCCAAGGTGATGGTATTAAGAAGTAGGGCCCTTGGTGGCGGGCGCCTGTAGTCCCAGCTACTCGGAGAGGCTGAGGCAGGAGAATGGCGTGAACCCGGGAGGCGGAGCTTGCAGTGAGCCGAGATTGCGCCACTGCACTCCAGCCTGGGCGATAGAGCGAGACTCCGTCTCAAAAAAAAAAAAAAAAAAAAAGAAGTAGGGCCTTTAGTGGATGATTAAGTTATGAAGGTGGAGCCCTCATAGGTGAGATTGGTGCCCTTGTAAGAAAGCTTGGGGTAACTAGCTAGAGCTTGAGGTAATTAGCTAGCCCTTTTGCTCTTCTGCCTTCTGCCACACACAGACACATCATTTATCCCTTCTGCCATGTGAAGTTACAATAACAAGGTGCCATCTTGGAAGCAAGGAGAGCAGCCCTCACCAGATGCCAAATGCTGGCACCTTGAAATTAGACTTCCCAGCCTTCAAAACTGTGAGAAATAAATTTCTGTTGTTTATAAACTACCCAGTCTAAGGTATTTTGTTATGGCAACACAAATGGACTAAGATAGTTTCTTTGTGAAAAGGTTTCCAATTATAAATTCTATTTGAAAAATAAATATAGGACTACTTAAACTTTCAATTTCTTCTTATTTTAATCTTGGTAAGTTCTGAGTGGTTCATTCTTTCAAGCCCCAAGCAGGAAATTCACTTATGTTATAATTTTGGGAAATAGATTCACACATTAGAAGTTAACGTTTTGGGGACCATCCACTCATTTTGTAACTACTGTTTTCATATACTTGTGCCAAGTTTGTTATTTGGGTTCTACAAAAAGGAGATAATATAATGTAAAACAGAGGGAATTTCATTTTTCCTGAGGCTGGCCTTGAAATGTATTCTTGACATGGCAAATATACATATGCCCCCCCCATCACCTGCTTCTCATTGTTCAGAGGGTATAAAGTCATTACTTTTATGGAAATATATAGGCATAGGATAATATAACAAACATCTTATAAAATAATGGCTAAAAAGCAGAAAAGGAAAGCACTGCATTCAGGGTTTCACTTTACCTGGGGAAGTTTAACTTGATGGACCCCAACAAATCTAAGAAAACCAGGTGAAAAGAAGGAGGTTCCTGAACCACGGGAATCTTAATGGAGTGAATCAACAAATGGCCACCTTGATGAAGCTACCTCAGTATGAACACCTGCTCAACTAGCAAGCTGAACTTCTAACATAATCTATTTCTTTTCAGTACAATAAGGTCATGTACCGCATGGTCTTGTGCTAAATCTCATAATACTGCTACTAACTTACATCCCTAAATGTGTCAAAATGCTTTACCTTAGTGATTCTCAAACACACCTGCACAGTTAAAATTCCTGGAAACTAATGGCCAAATCCCACCCTGAACAAACAAACTCAAACTTTCTGGTGAGGTGAAATGATATTTTTGAAGTCTGCACAATTGGCAATGTTCTGCTGTTCCTCATTTGGTCCTCATAGCAAAACTGCTAGGTCTGAGAGCAAATACCATTATGCCTGCTGAACTGATGATTCTATAGAAAAAATGACTTGCCTAAGGTCATAAAAATCATAAGCAGAAGAGTTAGAACCAGAACCCGGATTTTCTAAATCCTATTCTTCTACATGTTATCTTTACATAGGATAAACGGAAATTTGCAAAAAAGAAAGATATCTTTTTACCTAAAGTGTAAGAAGAGTAGAATAGAACAACAATAAAAAAACATTCAAAAGCCTTAAATATGTGCCAAACTGAAAAGAACATGAATATCAGACTTTGAATTAAGGGCACTCTATGACAGAAATTGAAATTAAATGAAGCTGATTATTCATTCAAATGGATAAACTTCCTTCTGCCTTATAGACGGAATAAAGAAATTTTAGAAAAAAAGTGATTTCTATTATGCAGAAAAGTATATGACACGTAAACAAATGATGCATAAGCCTGTAGAAAAAGACTGACAGATCAGTAAATGTGTGGATAAATACCGGGACTGTAGATGTAATGCTGAAAATTAAATTAGGAATTGCTGAGGATAAATGTCCTTTTAAAAATTAAAAATGCATATTGAAGGCATAATAGTATAGTGATAAAGAGGAATAAACAAAAAAGAGAACAAAATCAAACAGGTTCATAGTAAACAGGCACCGATACACATCACTATCCTTGAGAATTCGCCAGAAGCAAAAATGTCACTGTCATACCCACAGTAGGGGCTGGAGGAGTAACTGCTGAAGGTGGAAAATCAAGAATAGAACTCTCTGGTCAGTTTCTATTACGATGTTTAACTGAGCAACATTTTCCTCAACTGTTCTTGTATTCTATTTCAATATAAAAAACATATAACTTCACGAGACAAATCTCATAAGCTTTATCAGTATCAGCACAAGGGTGATTTATAAAACCTTCAATGTTTTGGTTCATTTCACTACTATGACATGCCAAACTAGCTGCTCACACATTATACTACTAAAGCTAATAAAATCCAAAACAATTCTCATTTATTTCCCCTCTCTCTCCCTATTTATTTTGCCATTTTGTCTGTGAAAATCACACTTATCTGTGAAGGGAATCCCTCGGCTTTTGGGAAGAGCTCATCTCAGATAAGAATCACATAATTAAAGGTTACGAGAGAGGACCCTTTTGAAAATGGTATCTCCTGTCGTAGCCCTAACAACTTCCCAGAACCTGCTAACAAAAATACCTAATGAAGAAAAAGAGAAAATTCCTAACAATGAGCCATAGAACCAATCTCCTGCAAAGTCCTGGGGGAATTCTCATTAGCTACAAACCAGAGAGCCATGTGAGTACCTTAGAAGTATGTGGTACACATTTTGTTACCCCAAATAGAGGAAACTTACCCTCATGAAACAGTAAGGGATGTAATCATTCTCCACTTTAGCATGAAACTCTATGTATTTGCCAACCAGAACACTGGGCAACAGCCCTGATGCAGAGAAATGAGGATGGAGGTGGCCAGAGTGCTATACGACCTTCCCAGTTAGACTTCCCTTGTAACAGCCTCTCTCAAACTTCCGCTTCCAAACAACACATTAAAAATCAGAATAGGGTGGACATGTGAACTGTCATTATATCTCCAGTGGTAGATAACGGACTCTGGTACTCAAGATTGCTGGTTTTCATACTCTCCACCCAGGGTGACTATCAGAGACCGGAGAGTGATGACAGAAGAGACCAGAGAGTGATGACAGAAGCCTCTAGTTCCCCCCAGAGAGCTGCCTTCATCTAGTTATGGGAAACTGAGCTCATTTTAGGGTCCCTGTTACTGAACTAAGGTGATTCTAAAATACCCAAAACAACAAGGGCAAGTTAGACACTGAATCTGTTTGCTAACCCAGGTTGAGAAAGAGATCTCCCTGTTCTGGAATGGATAAACAAATCAAACAAAAACATAGCCAAAGTCTATTAAAAAAGTCCTGCAGAACATTCCAAAGACTCAAAGGGAGAAAAATCATGCTTTAAGAAATATCTTAATATTAACC
Organism: Hylobates moloch; assembly: GCF_009828535.3. NCBI lineage: Eukaryota > Metazoa > Chordata > Mammalia > Primates > Hylobatidae > Hylobates > Hylobates moloch. The sequence goes on along the minus strand of NW_026652276.1, from coordinate 130,296,943 downwards.
AGAAACCAAAGAAAAAACTAGAAAACTATTTGGCAACCACAATAAGAAGATAAGACCTCTAAGAACTTGGAGCAGAAAAATAGGAAGACGACGACAATGATTATAATAATAGCTCACAATTACTCAGTGATTCTTCTGCTCTAGGTTCTATTCCAAGTAATTTACATATATTAACTCATTTAATCCTTCTAATAATTAAGTAGGTACTGTTATTATCCCCATTTTACAGGGGAGGAAATGGACTGAGGTACAGAGAGGTATAAATAACTTAGCAGACATCACAAGGCTAAAAAGTGACAGGATAATTCCACTGCTAACCACTAGACGACACACGTCTGACACTCTATGGCATATAAAAAGTTGTAATTTTTGTTTATTTATTTATTTGTTTATTTTTATTTTCTTTTTTTTGAGACGGAGTCTCGCTCTGTCACCCAGGCTGGAGTGCAGTGGCGTGATCTTGGCTCACTGCAAGCTCTGCCTCCCGGGTTCATGTCATTCTCCTGCCTCAGCCTCCCGAGTAGCTGGGACTACAGGCGCCCGTCACCACGCCCAGCTAATTTTTTGTATTTTTAGTAGAGTCAGAGTTTCACCATGTTAGCCAGGATGGTCTCGATTTCCTGACCCCGTGATCTGCCCGCTTCGGCCTCCGAAAGTGCTGGGATTACAGGCGTTAGCCACCGTGCTGGCCAAAAAGTTGTAATTTTTAAAAAATTAAATATATATCAGGCTCATATGAAAACAGAATTGGGAAAGATTTCAGACAAATTAAAAATGCAAAATGCAATAAAAATCTACTCCAGGAAGTACTAAGACACAAAACTGACTTTGGAAGAAAAGTGAATCAGCGAAAGGAATAAACAAGTAGAGCAACTCTCCCTGACTACACAGAAATAAAAGGCTAAAAATGAGAAAGCAAAGTACATGTGTGAGACATCACACAATATGAATGAACAATTTTCTATACAACCTATGTATTGCCAAAAGGGACAGAAGGGTAAATAGTGCTTAATCATTCACCCTCTTGCCTTGAGAAGTTCAGGTACAAGAATGGGAGACAGGAAGAGGTCAGACTGCAATGGATTAAAAATGAATGGTTAGCAATAAAAACAATTAATACATAACTGACAGCTCACCATATTCCCTACACCTCACAACACTCCTTAGGGGCCTCCCACTGCCAAGCTGAGGAGAGGGAGGCACTGCTAGGACCAGCAATATGCCCAACTTCACACAGCGAGTGGGAATGCCAGCCCAGGCAGCTGGAACAGAGCTATGCTCTTAGCCTCTAAGCGATATTGCCTTCAGCTTTATATTATTGAATTTCTTTGAAGAAATGAAAACAAATGCAACTGAGGCAATCATCAAAATTATAACCAAACTAAACTTTTCTGAAATGAAAACAATACTTCAGTGTATGGATCAAAGGACTGACTGTGCTCCAGACAAAATTAATGAAAAGAGACCAGAACTAGACATAACTTAGAAAACTGAATTACACAGACCATTTATTACTGTTGTTGTTCTTGTTGTAATTATTACTATTAGTCCAAGTTCCAAGGCAGGACCAAAAAAAAAAATTGTAAAGGTTTTAGAAAAGAACAAAAGTAGGCTGGCTTCAGACGTGTCTACACAAATAAATGTCAGAAAAAAGGGAGCAACATCTCCAAAATTTTGACAGAAAATATTCCAACCCAGAATTTTATACTATAGTTTACATATGAAAGCAACATATGCAAGAAATCCCAAAATAAACCTTGTATGTACTTATCCTAAAAGTTTTCTAGAAACATATGCCAGTAAACTGAAACTGAACACACACACACACACACACACACACGATGTATGTGTGTGTCTCAAAATGTAGAACTGTAGAAAAGTCATGACAAAAAAAGATTGAAAATGAGCACCAGCTGAATAAACGGAGTAAATTTTAAACAACTGCTGGAATTATGACTTGAAAACTGAATGCAAATATCAAAGGTTACCCTTGAAATAACCTAATAATTATCTATGAGCCTTAACGCACTGAAGAAAGGAAAAAATACCCACAAAACCTATTTAAAGATGCATTAGATTTAGATATCTGGAATGTATTTGTGTAATGTCTTTATGTTTTTATCATCACCAACCACTTTACCAGATCATTCGATACTAGCTTCTCAATTTTCACAATACTGACTAACCCATGGTAAGGGGTAGCTTACATATAAGTATGTGTACTAAAAGATTTATTTTCAATTCTATCAATGTTAATAAAAGTATGGGAAAATTATTTCCCAAAATATACCATGGTTCCACATCAAAATAGGCAGCTATAAATTTTACCAAAACAGGAAACCAAAGGTGTTTGACAAGAAGGGTACCATGAGATAATGTGAGGTTCATCTTATCTACCAGATGGAGTAGCTAACATATTCCACTTTGGTGCATTAAATAATAATTCTTCAATATTTAAAGTTCTGAAAATTCCTAGATGAAGTATTTAGTAAAAAGTCGTTTCTGATTTTTAATAAAAATGAGTACTATCTTTCAACAAATTAGTTCGGTTAAATTGATAGATAACAGCCCAAAAGGAATTCTTCACTTTTAAGAAAACAAAATGAAGATTATCTTTCTTTACAAATACATGAACACAAAAAATGTTTCAGCGGTGTGGATAATTCTTCTCAATTTCTGCACAAACCAACTCCTCCCTCATCTCTCTCTGATAATCATGACAATCTCAGAATTTCTGAAAGTACTGTAAAATTTGACAGTGCTTTTTGAAAAGCACTAGTGTTCCAATTACTGTTTCAAAAGACTCTTTGGGCAACATTAGGCTTAGATATATAAAATGCATTCTTGTATGTCAAGAGACTTCATGTTGCTTTTTGTTAACAGATTAAATGGGTATATCTCTTTTACACTGAGTATACTGTTTTTAATTTACCCATCTTAATGGCCCACTGAATTTAGGGCACATAAAAAATACAAAATTAGATTAGGAAATCTGCTTTACTCAGTAAGGAATATGTAAAGATCTATAATGATTCTTAATGCACTCTCTCAAACTGTTATTTTAGAAAAGTAGCTTAAATACACTGTGCATTAGAATTTTATCATTGCAAACCAACATTAGGGAAGATTTCCATTGACTTAAAAACAAAAAAGACATTCTTATAAGTGAAAAATCAATCACGACAACCATTAAATGTCACAGCTCAACATCAGCAAGAAGCACTGATAATTGTTAGTTATACACTGCACAGATGATGTATGTCCTTGGTCAAGGAAGTAGGCGCCAGGTTTTTAGAAAACTGTACATATATTGATTTTACATTTATTTAATGTGGCCATTGTAAGACACTTTGTTCTTCTGATAAACTATGATTGCTTATCAAAAGATTCTATAAGTCAAGAGAAACATTCATAACTTGTGTGTGAAAATGAAAACCACTGGCCCACAGAAATCATGCCCACAAAATCCAATTTTGTGGATTTATGGCAGAAAGGCATTAAACTACTATCTTGCAGGAACTGCAGACTAGTCACTGAAGTAGAAGTGGCATGGTAGTAATGATTAAGGTGACACATCACCCTGCCACAGCTGTTAATCAGCTCAATACTAGTTACATTATTGACATTCTTGTAATTACTTTTCCTAAGGCACATTTGTGCAAAATATATTTTATTTTAATTATGACCAATCAGAAGCAAGTTGAATACTCAGAAAGAATAATCAAGATTGTCTTAATGCAGGTATATAGTAAGCAAGGTGCTGTGCCGATCACCTGGGGCTGGCGCCACAGCAGAACTCTCAGCATGACCACATACTTGCCATACCTTGCCATCCTCTGAACACACGCCCATGTGCTCTCCACTTTCATCCAAGCTAATCTGATTTATCTTCACAGGACTCTAAAACGAAAAAGACAAAAAGATGTGTAAAACTTCAGGAAAATATATATCAACAATCAAATGTCTTTGCTCTTTGTAAAATTGTAAGCTTTTTGTTTTCTTCTTAAATAACGACGGTTTCCAACTATCTTACACAAAGCACAGTAGAAACTATGAGAAGAAAAGTAAGCCTATAGCAGCTACAACATGAGCTTGCAGAGTAGTTTTTTAAAAATAGCCTTAAAATGGTTTGGCTTGATGATAAAATAAATGGAAATATGCAAAGTTGAATGTGGGATCTTCAACTGAAAAATATCTCAGATCAAGCAGGCAAAGGTCAGGGCAGACCAAGGCTCCCAGACCTCAAAAAGGCCACCCACTGATTGATGCTGGGGAAAGACATTTCAACGTGGAGGATGAGACTCCTGGCTACAAAATCCTTTCTCATCTTGATCCCTAAATCACCACACGAGCGACACCTCTGAGATGCAGTCCATGAAAAGTAAGCTAGCTCCTTAAAGTTCCTAGAATGTTAGAAGAGTAAAGGTTCCTTGAAGATAGATATTTGATCCATTTTGTAGAAGAATAAACTGAAGCTCATAGCAGGGAATCAAAACAGAGAAAAGAGAGCAGCCAGGGCTACAACCTGGGAGGAGTGAAGAATACTGCACTGGGCAGCAAAGAAAGCAAAAGCTGATCTGGGAAAGCACCTAGGCCAGCATGTCTGGACTTCTGGCTGAGAAGTCTAAATGTTCAACTTCTATAGTCTTTGAATAAATTCCTTCCTCAAATTGAATATCTTCTGTTAATAGTTTCCTTATTCAGATCTTGAGTTCATCAAACTATATTTTTTAATATCGATTTTAGTCTTGGCAAATATAAACTGCACCTACTTCTGACTGTAATTTCTTTGGCATCTCGTTGTAAGCTGTCTCAAATTATAATTTAGTAAGTGTGTGCAGCCTAGGTTTCCTGTCCAATATGGTACTGTCCACATGCAGCCTTTAAAACTGAAAGTTAAATTAAAATTCGATAAATCAGATCTTCTGTTGCACTAACACGTGCCAAGTGTTCAACGACTACATGTGACTAGTACTGGAAAGCATACAGATCACAGAACATCATCACTGCAGTAAGTTCTACTGGACAGCGATGTTCTATGCTCAGAAAACTGAGATCCAATAATGAAAGCAACTAAGACATCAAGCCTTCTTTACAAAGCTCTTCTTTACTGCAAGTTACACTCAGTAGATTTTCTTTCTATATACATGTTTATGTAATTTGTTCTTGGACTCTGGTGTTGAAAAGCTCATGGCCTATCCTAATATTCTGTAAATCACATTATATCATTTTGCAAAGACCTGGCATACACAAGATCTGTTATTCAACCCCAGAGGAAAGCAGTCAGCTAAGGCTGGTTATCTCCATCTCACAATGAGGAAAATGAGGCTTCAAGAATTTATGAGTGGTCTAAAGCCACAGTGCTACTAAGGGCTATGCATGCCACACAATAGCATTCCAAGTGCAAATAAACGAAGTTTCCATTACAACATGTTTCTCACTGAATGGAAACCATTTGTGCCATCACATTAGCAACATTATGGGGGGAAAAACATCATACCTCTAAGGTAAGAGAATCCTCTTTCCCACATACCTCTATTAGCAATAGAAGGGGGTTTTTTTTTTTTCACTTTTTTTCTGCCAGTGATCAATATTCATTGATTCATTTCCCTGACTATTAATAAACTTAAACATTTTTTTTAAGTCTATTGGCCAGTTAATTTGATCTTCTGTAAACTGCTTGTTCACTTCTTTTACTCATTTTTTTCTATTAACATGTTTGTTGTTTTGTCAATCTATAAGAGCTCTTTTCTATTTTTAGGGTATGACATTGTATATATGGTCTCCTTTTTTTTTGCATGATGGTTATTACTTTATTTCTTATATTTAAGTCTTTCACATTTCAGAATTCATTTTCTTTTTTTTTTTTTTTTTTTTTTGAGACAGATTCTAGCTCTGTCACCAGGCTACAATGCAGCGGCACAATCTCAGCTCACTGCAACCTCCGCCTCCTGGGTTCAAGTGATTTTCCTGCCTCAGCCTCCCAAGTAGCTGGGATTACAGGCACATGCCACCACGTCCAGCTAATTTTCACATAACATTTTGAGTTTTCAGTTGTGGTCTCTTTGTCCATTTCTGTATTAATTCAGTGTTGATTTAATTATAGAGGGTGTACATAGTATGTTCTGATATCTAGTTAAGTCTCAGTCACAATTTTTCACATTTTCTTTGGCTTTTCTCAAGTATTTATTCTTGTAAATTTTGAGATCAAATGACCCCAATGTTGCTAAACATTGACCCAGCCATCCCATTACTGGGTATATACCCAAAGGACTATAAATCATGCCGCTATAAAGACACATGCACACGTATGCTTTTATTGCGGCACTATTCACAATAGCAAAGACTTGGAACCAACCCAAATGTCCCACAACGATAGACTGGATTAAGAAAATGTGGCACATATACACCATGGAATACTATGCAGCCATAAAAAATGATGAGTTCATGTCCTTTGTAAGGACATGGATGAAACTGGAAAACATCAATCTCAGTAAACTACCGCAAGGACAAAAAACCAAACACCGCATGTTCTCACTCATAGGTGGGAATTGAACAATGAGAACTCATGGACACAGGAAGGGGAACATCACACTCTGGGGACTATTGTGGGGTGGAGGGAGGGGGGAGGGACAGCATTAGGAGATATACCTAATGCTAAATGAGGAGTTAATGGGTGCAGCAAAACAACATGGCACATGGATACATATGTAACAAACCTGCACATTGTGCACACGTACCCTAAAACCTAAAGTATAATAATAAACAAAAAAAAAACAAAAAACATAATGGTCCTTGTTCAATCCTAACTTACTTCACCTAATTGGAGCACGTAGCACCACTGGTAATTCCTGACTTCCATATCTCATGGTTCAGTCCTTGCACCTCTTCTTTTTTACATCTATACTCAAAACATAATATTTTCTCCAGGCCATGGAATGACTCCTACATTTTTATCTCCAGGCGGGGCCTCTCCCTATTGCAGACCAGTATCTAAGATGGTTTCTTTTATATCTGTACTTGGATGCCTAATATGCATCTCATCTAAAACATATCCAAAACCAAGATCCCAATATTCCCTCTGGAAAGGGCTCTTCCTGATGGTTTCCCCACCTCAGTTAATGCCTTCTGCTTACCTTTTTCTAGTTGATCTGGGTAAAAATTTTCAAGCCACTTTTGATTCCTGTCTTTATGTCCACTCTATATCTAATCTTTCACAACTCCTATCACCTCTTCTGATGAAATTTATTTAGACTTGGACCACATTTCACCAACCCTACAGCTGCTATCCTGGTCCATCATTCTCATATGGATTACCCTAATGGTCTCCTAACTAGGTGACTTTCTCCTGCCCTAACTCTACTAGAAATCTATTCTCAGCAAGCCTGCACAGTGACACTATGTTAACAGGTTGATAAGAGTTATTCCTTTGCTTAAAACTCTCCAATGGCCTCCTATCTCAAGAAAAAAGCCAAAATTTTTACTATGACCTGACAGTCCTAAATTATCTGGCCTTTGCCCTCCCTCCAACTTCTGACCTCATCCCCTCTCCCCCAGTTCTCTCTACGCCAGTCCTGATGACCTTTTGCTGCTTCTCCAGCCTTAAGGCCTTTGCATTTGTCCACCCTGTGCCTGGAATGCTTTTCTGCCTACTCTGTGCTGGTAATCATCTTCTCAGTGAGATCTGGCCAACCAATCTAAAAGTTCAACATTTTACCCAAACATTTCATAACTCCTCATTGCTTTTGTTTTGTCTCCTTAGCACTTGCCACTATCTTGGTATATCTTTTACTTATTTGTTTTCAAACTCACTCACTAGAATATTAACTTCATGAGAGAATGTTCAAAGAATAAAAAATTCCAATTCAACATAAATTCTTCCAGAGAAAAAAAAAATGCTCCTCAACCCATTTTACCAGACCAGGATAACCTTATAATAATAAAACTCAGTAAGAATATTAGGAGAAAGAAAAAGTACAAGTAAATCTTACCCACAAACATAAATGAAAAAATCCTAAAGAAACGATTAACAAAGCCAGCCTATAGAGAAAATCCAAGTTTATTCCAAAAATACAAAGCTGATTTAACCTATAAACGCTGATTTTCTACATTGATAAAAGAGAAAAATCATAGAATTATCTCAAGGGCTACAAAAAGTTTTTGATGAGACTCAATATCCATTCATGGTATTTAAAAAAAGAAAACCTTTAGCACACAAGCAGAAAAATTCCTCAGTCTCTTAAAGAATATCTTCTGAATGGTTAGGAAAATATTGCACTTAATGGTAAGATGTTGAGAGCTCTCCCTTTGTTATCTTTGTAATATTGAATCTTCTAATCCGCAAACATGGAACATTTCTCCATTTATTTAGGTCTTCTTCAGTATCTCTAAATAAAGTTTCATATGTTTCCCCTGAGAGGTCTTAATATTCCTTTGACAGTTTTATTCAAGGAGCAGCAATCACAGAAAGCATCCTTTCCTCATTCCTGACACATATTATGTGATTCCATTTACACAACATACAAAAATAGGCAAAACCAGAGTGTGTAGGGGGTGCACACACAGGATGTAAAATAAAACGGAGAAGTCAGAGTTATTACTATAAAGGTCAGTACAGTGGTTACCTCTGAGGGGAACAGAGAACACTGTGATCAGGAAGGGTCACATGGTTTACTCTCAACAGAGTGGTAGTTTTGTGACTGTTTGCATGGTGACAATCTGTTTTACTACACGTTTTATGTAAAGTTACATTTCACAAATAAACATTAAAAATTTAAGAAGATAAAAAAGAACCGGCCCATGAAAATGTCTGAGATCAACATCTTTCATGGGTTATTTCTTAAATTTTGAGATTTTTTTTTCATTTTTTCCCACTTTAATTGTCAAGCTACTCAAATGTTCTCATTCTAATCTGGTCATTCATATTTTCCAAGAAAAAAAAAATAGCACATTTTAAATTCATTAGTGATCAAAATATCTTTTACTTTTTGTTCTTTAACTATTTTAATAATAATGATGATATTAATACTACTAAGAATAAATAGTAAAACTATTACTACTAAGTTAATATTTACTATATGGTCACTATACATCAGGCTCTATTCTACGAGTTTTATACATACATCATTTAATATATCAATTCTATAAGGTAGGTACTATTACTTTTCCTATTTCATATTTGCAAATTTACAGATATCTTACCGTTATAAGTACTTGTGTTTCCTTTTTTTCTTTGATTATCATTATCAGGTGTTTATCAGCTGTACTAGCCTCTTTGCAGAAACAATACTTTCATCAATTTGCTTTATTTTAAAATTTTTCTATTTTATTAATTTCTTACTATTATTCCTTAATTTTTTCCCTTTTTACTTTAGAACAATTTTGTTCACCATCTTGTAATTTCCAGACATTAATATACTGCCTAATAATTATAGTGACTCATTTGTCAGTCATATAATAAAATGCTTTTATCATTGGTCACAAACCAAAGGACAAAAGTTAATGTGTAATTACAATAATTATTTCCTTTTTGAGAAAAGTAACATTTTGTTTCATTTCCAAGGATGGTGATGCTGTATTTGCCCATTAATCTAGTTATTAACAAAGTCTAGTGTGGATGTATTGTGGTCTGTGAATGTGGTTTGTATAATATCTATTTTTAGAAATTTAATAATTTCTCTTTGTAAACCTAAGATATAATTTCAAAATAATTCATATTCTCTATTTTAGGCTCAAAATATGTATTTTAAAATCATGCTATTCATATTATTTAATTTCTCTATATACTTACTGTTTTCTTCTTCATCTATCAAAGACTGATTAAAAACAAGTTTTAAAAACTTCATATTCCAATTGTAGTTTTGTTCATTTATCCTTGAATTTCAAATGAATTTTGGTCCAGATATTAGATGCCCTATAATTTGGCATATCAAAGGGTATAATGATTATACTCAATCTTCCTTTTAACTTGTAAATGTAATCAATATACTATGCCTTCTGCTGGTTAATGCTCTTTTGCCTTAAATTCTAGTTTTTATCACATTTCTACTGCCAACATGCTTGATTTCTGTTTGGCTTTTTAGTGTGTATTTTGCTCACATTTTTATTTTTCACTTTCATCATTTTGTAAAATATGTGTCCTTCAAAGCTAAGGTTATTTTTCTTTAATCAATAGTAACAATATCTGATCCATTTAGCATTGGCTTAGTTACTACATTATTTTACAGTTTTTATGTTTCCCTATTTCATTTTTTATTATTTGCTATATTACTCAAATTCTTTTTTCTTTTCTACCCAAGAATTAGATGTTGTTGATCTACTTTTATCTTATTTGCAATTACCTTTAAATTATTATAAATTATACTTGATTTATGACTCCCCAAAATCAATGCAATCACATTATTTAGTACTTGATTATTTACTACAGTTTTCCCTTCTCTGTTTCAAAGTGAAAGTATAAATATTTTCCATTTCTTGGGTCACTTTAAAGAGAATTGGAGAGAAAAGCTAGTTAATACATCAGTAAAAACTGCAGTCTTAAGCTATTAGTTCTAAGAATGAATCCAGAAGCAGAAACTATTTTACTTTTGAGATGTCCATAATTTTTAAACTGATTTATAAGAAGTAATTACAGGTTAAGGATATTTACCCAATGTCATGCAGACTGCAAACATCTTTGTACCTTATTACACATTTTAAAATTTTCTTTGGAGTGGTTTTTGAAGAAATTTGAATTTTTTAGTCACCAAAATCCAACCAAGTAAACAGTCAATGTGCATAAATTACAGGTAAACAAGAACAAGGGTCAAACAAAAAAGAAGAAAACCAAAACAATAACATATTTTACCTTTGGAAATAGCAAACTTTTTAAAACAGTAGTTTTGGCAAAGAAGCACAAAAAAGGATACTCATCTTACACTGCTGGTAACAATTCAAATTTGGAAAATGTTTCTGAAGGGTATTTGAAAATGTGTATCAAAATTACTTAAAATATACATTACCTATTATGACCAAAGAGAAGCAAAAAGATTATTATTTCACAAAAGCCTTTTCACAACAAGTTTCTTTTGTAAGATACTAAGAAATAGAAATTATCTAAATTTCTAAAAGCAAAGCATCTAAATGATAATTCTTAAAAATTAACTTAACGAAAAGGTATTATGTAGTAAGGTATTTGGCTTTGTCCAATGAGAGGTCCAGCCCTTGCCCTTGGCTTCTGTGTAACAGACAGGAACATCTTAGGTTAAAGGCAGGGGGCTGGCCAGACCAGACGTTACGGTAGGCCTGCCATACCCAATCGTATTAGCGTGGGAGCTGGAAAAGCAAAAAGACCAATCATGTAGTGGGTGGGGGCTTTGGGTCAGAGTGGTATTAGTCAACCTGGCAGCTGAGATTAACCACATGAGTAACCCTCAATCGATCATGCCTGTGTAATAGAGTCTACATAAAAATCCTGAACACTGAGGCTCAAGTGAGCTTCTCTGGTTAGCACACATCTATACCAGGAGGGTAGCACATCCTGAGGACAATGAAAGCTTTACATTTGAAACCATCCCATGCTGTAGCCTGTATGTTCTCTCTTCCTTTGGCTGATTTTTGACCTGTATCCTTTCCCTGTAATAAAGCACCATGAATATAACAGCTTTCAGGGAGTTCTGTGAGTCTCCTACCCATGAAACGTGAGGGTGGTTTTGGGAATCCCCACAACTTGCAGTGTATGTCAGAAGTCTTGGGTAGATTTGGCTGTCGGGAGAATTGTGCTCTCAAACCTTGAAGTTCGGTTAACTCCAGGTTAACCAAGTATTACTATACTTACAGTATTTGTATATCACCTATGTGACTGGAAGCTGATACTCCCAAATATTAGCATTGGTTATATCTGAGTGCTAAGTTATTAATGTTTGGGTTACTCCTTTCTATGCTTTACTAGATTTCTACAAAAAATATATTTATTTTGTTTCTAATCAGAAGATAGTTTTTAAAATATGGCAAGGTAGCAAATTCATTAATCTAAAAACAAAAAGAAACCAGATATTAAACATAATATTTAAAACCATGATTCCAGGAACTTACACGCATATTTTTGAGTGATAATTGAGTACCATCGCTATGCACATTACATTTCCATAATAGTTCCATAACATTTAATAAAGAACAAATAAACAAGAGGATTTCAATATTACAACTGTCAATGTTGCATGCAACTAGCCTGGCATCCATAATCCTATAAAAGAAACAAATGCCTTACGTACATCTGCCATTTCTATATACTGAAAACAAAGAAACAAACAGCAACAACAGGAAAAAAAAAAAAAAAAAGGAAAGAGAGAAAGGGTACAAGATATTCCCAAGCATAGAGGGAAACCTTCCAGTACAAGACTCTGCATAGCTAAAACGACTGATTTTCCTAAACCTTTTACCGTAACAGCAATGAGCAGAAAGCATCACATCTAAACATACAATTTGGGGTGTGTGTTTGCAAAGATGTAATACTGGCATAAATGTGGGAAAGAGAAAGGGACCAGAGAAAAGAAGACCAGAGAGAAATGGCCTCAGCTGTATTTTCCATTAGCTACAATTTTATTACTAATGGAGACATGTTTGGAATTCTGGACAATATAAGTGAGTTTGTTCAAAAATCAATAATGTCAAGCTGACACTATAGAACATACAAAAATGTTTCCTTAATGGAATAAAAAAAGAAGTCCGAGTAAGCAGGAGGGGGCAAGGACCAGCACATACCTTCTAAATCTAAGTCCACTACAGGTGGTCTCAAGTTCTTAAATTTAAAGAAAAGGCAAAATTACCAACATGTACACCTCATGTGATAATCAATTACCTAATGTAAGATGCTTGTAAGATGCTTGAAATAAATACACTTAGTATGGATTATGTCAGCTCTTCAATTAGGAATAAATTCACGGTCATTTTGAAAGCTGCTTTTAATGGTATTCTTTGTGGCAACTTCTTTTCCCCTGACACTCCTCATCATCCCACCTTAAGCTATCAGTCCCCCAACAGTGAACCCAAGAAATCAATCTGCTAATGTATAATTTGTAAGGCTCCTCTGACTAACAAATGGATAATTGATTCCTTCAAAAATGCTGCATCCCCATGGACACAGAGAGGAATGAATAAGAAATAGAAGCCAGGATTTCATTTTCGTTCTCTCAGAGACCCACTAGTTAGCAATCCCAACATCCACATGGTTGCCTATGCAGCTTCATGCTCTTTAGTCACAGTTAGCAAGCACGCCACACTTACACTCCATGTGTGAAAAGCAAACGTCTGTTCTTTCATACTTGGGAAAAGCTCATTTTACTGCTTATTTTACTCTCCACTGATGATACACCCAGGAGGGAAGCAAGACCTCCATCTGGATTTAAGAAGCCTATGAAAAACACACCTAATCGCAGGTTTTCTATACATCTACAAAACAAAACAAAACAAAACAAAAACAAATACAAATACAAATACTTATTTTCTCACTGACTTATTTTAAAACCAGAACAGTATATTCTTTTTTTTTTTCTTTGAAACAGAGTCTTGCTCTGTCACGCAGGCTGGAGTGCAGTGGTGTGATCTCGGCTCACTGCAACCTCTGCCTGCTGGTTGAAGGGATTCTTCTGCCTCAGCCTCCTGAGTAGCTGGGACTACAGGCATGCACCACCATGTCCAGCTAATTTTTTTGTATTTTTAGTAGAGACGGGGTTTCACCATGTTAGCCAGGCTGGTCTCGAACTCCTGACCTCAGGTGATCCTCCTGCCTCGGCCTCCCAAAGTGCTGGGATTACAGGTGTGACCACTGTACAGGTGTGAGCCACTGTTCTGCCCAGCCAGAACAGTATATTCTTTAACTATAAACTCTCCAATCTTTTCAGTTGCTCTAAGATTTCCTCTCCAGCACTAAACCCTTCTTTGATTCAAGATGGAGAATATATTAATCAAACAAGCAATCCTGAAGTTGGAGAACTTTCATGAAGCTCTCTTGAAAGTCTCACAATATAGGTTCAGCAAACGCAAAAGGGAAGATGGAAGGGCTCCAGCCAGCTCCCCAGGACAGCCATCCACTCAGTGCTCCAGGGCCTCCCATCACTGTCACTCCTGAGTAGCATGGCAGCTGGCTGCTGTCCACCCTTCCATCGCCAACTGCTCTCCCTAAGGTTGCCAAGAACTTCAGAGGCTGAAGCAAATGGGGAATTCTTTCAGCCTTCCCATCCTTGACTGCTTTGTGACAACTGACGCTGCTGACCACTGCTTCCTTCCAACTTTCTTTTCCCTCAGCATTGACAACAACGAGCTATATAAACACTGTTGAGTAAAAAAAAGTAAACTATTGTTATGTTTTTATTTTTTGTTACATTTTTGTTATTTATGGGCCCAACGACAAAAGCGAAATCCATCATTCTTACCTAGCACATCAGTACTCCTTCCCACCAAAAATAGGCTATAAAAACATGAACCCATTGCACACTATTTGTGGGGAAATTATTTAATGACAGTTATTACAATATGCTTCCCCTTAGGGAAATGGGGGAGAAGACTTTAGCTCTCAAGTGAACAATCATCGCAAATATTAGGAAAGAGACTGAACAAAAATCCTACAAGAAAAAATAATGAATACATGCCTAGTCTGACTTCACAGCAATATTAAATTCTGGATATGTTATAAATGTTAAGTAAATGAAGATTTTTAAATGTTCAACATAAAAAACAAACAAGGATTACTAAACATATGATGAAAAACTAGTTCAGAATTAAAACAAAGTAATGCAAAAGTAAACATTAAATGTAAAATGAAGGAAATGAAAATTAAGACGCTGAAAATTTCAGTCCCCATTAGCAAATGTATCATATTAATTACCAGACAGGCCGCTGGCTTTCACTTAAAAGTGAGAAGAGAGGACTTCCTTCATTGAAACAGTAAAACCATTTAATGTTTTCATACCACGAACAGATAGTGAAAAGGACCAGACCCACCCACTCTCTGGTCCAGTTCACCACTCCTGTACTGGAAGTACACAAGATTCTCAGGTGACCTAGCTCTCCTGCCCCAGAACAGCTGAGAGTTGCCACTGTGTGGGCAGCAACTCATCTTCCTTCCCCCTTTTGTTCTCATTCAAAACCAAGTTAAAATATTTACAGTTTGAGGGTTGTAGATTTTTTAATAATTACACTTAGAATTGAATAAGTACCTAGGAAGAGTCCAGAACCAGACTTACAAAATAAAAAAGAAAGAATTTTTGTGTTACAAATACCGTTTAAGTTGCATCACAGTAATTCACCCAACAAAGAAGCCTGGTTGGCTAGCCTCAGATGTACTTCGTTCCTCAAGAGCATGGATGTGGAAAATATATATACACACGCCTCACTATTCTCTTGCTCAAGTTACCATTTTTGCCAATTGATGAGAAAAGATACTTCTAAGGAACCAATCATCCAAGGTATACAAAGGAATGGCTGCCTATTTCCTTTCCTTCCCTATGTCCATTTACTAGTAGACAAGAAATGGGTCTTCTACCTGAATGACACCACCAAAATTGCTGGGGGAAAGGTCACCAAAGCCTTCTTAGCTTCAAAGTCAGTGGATGCCCTTCAGTCCCCATGGCTTTCTGGCACCTGAAACTCTTCTCCACTGGCTTCCATTTACACCCACTTCTCTTCGTTTCATTCCTGCCTTTCTACTCACAACTGTTGCTGTTGTTGTTGTTGCTGTTGTTTTGAGACAGAGTTTTGCTCTTGTTGCCCAGGCTGGAGTGCAATGGTGCGATCTTGGCCTACTGCAACCTCCATCTCCCGGGTTCAAGCAATTCTCCTGCCTCAGCCTCCCAAGTAGCTGGGATTAGAGGTATGTGCCACCATACCCAGCTCATTTTTGTTATTTTTAGTAGAGATAGGGTTTCACCACGTTGGTCAGTGTGGTCTCCAACTCCTAACCTCAGGTGATCCATCCACCTTGGCCTCCCAAAGTGCTGGGATTACAGGCATGAGCCACTATACCCGGCCTCTACTCACAACTTCTCAGTCACCCTTTCAGGTTGTAGATCCTCAGCCTGCCTCTTAAACAGCGGTATTTTCAATCCAGCTCAGGCCTCTCTTTAGAGCTGCATATTCACATTCAACAACTACTCTACAGCTCTATGTCAAATTGTCAATTCCAGAACCAGTGCCTTCTTCTGTATTCTCAATTTCACCTAATGACCCTCAGTCCACTTAGCTATCTAAGCCAGAGTACTAAGAGTCATCCCAGAGAAATTTTTCTCCCTCACACCCCACACAAGCAATCAAAAGTCACTAAGTCCTATCCTTTTATCTCTCTTAATACCTCTCAAATCCATCCTTTTCCCACTGCTGTAGCAGATCATCTCTTAATTGACACCACTTCCCCAAACAAGCCCCACAAGCACATCCCCCGACACACACTAGTCTTCTCCAACACCCCATTTTCCACACTGCTAATCCCAAAGTCAGTCTTCTAAAAGCAAATTACACATGTTGCTACCCTGTTTAAAGTAAATTCCTTAATATGGCTTTTAAACAGAACAACCATACATCCCAGTTTGCCCTTGTCAGTGTCTGTCACTGCTGTCCAGGTATAATTTTTAAGAGCTGCCCTTTCATCCTCATTCGAACAGTAAAATATAAAGTCGTCCTACTGATAAAGCCATTTTTCATTGTGTGGCTCCACCTCTCTCTTCAGGTTCATTTCCAGCCAGACCCAAAAGATTCACAAGATTCTAAACATCCTGGTTCTTGAAATGTTTTCTTTAACTCTATATGTTTGGCTTAGAATAGGCCATGCATAGCCTCTGTCGCCCACCACTTGGCAAATTCCTGCTCTTTCTAAAAGATTCAATGCAAGCATCACCTCCTATGGGAAGGTCCCTAACTTCCTTTCTGCAGGATGGCATACCCCTCTTGTGTGTTCCCACATCAGTCTCTATCCAAGCATTCCTGTTTCAGAACAATAACTCACTTTGCTGCCTGTCTCTGGCACTTAATTGTGAGCCCATGAGAGCAGAAATCTACTTTAAACTCAGCATCTGGCATAGAAAAGCTCAATGAAGCTCCCGAGGGAACAAGAACCACAATCATTCAGAGTCTGAAGCACATCTCATGCAACGAGAAGACAGGTAAATACATAAATAAACAAAAGCTCTATAAAAAGACAACTAAAGAGCGGAATAAAAACAGAGGCAGAGTTTTGTTAAAATGTTATTTTCTTAAAAATAAGAAAAAATTTAAAGGATGATAAAGCCTCAATTAAGTTCAATGGAAAGAGTTAACTTCTGACACGCCCCTGTTCTTTTGGGACCCAAGGTTTTCAATACTCAACTGCAAAGATTTGATCAGATTCGAGTAGCTGATGAAGAGCTGACAGTCCACATGTGGCAATCATGTCCCTGTGACACTAACTGTATTTCAGAATTAACATGAGTATGCAAAAAATGTCTTCTTATGACGTTTTAAAGATGACTCTATGCCTTTACAACTGAATGACTATATTAAGTTGAAGCTCTTTCAAGACAATCCAGATTTTAACAGAAGCTGCTGTTTCTACAGATGAGGAAATAATGCTTTATCAGTAACAATTCATTCCAACTTGAGAAATAATTAGGAAATTCAAAAGGCAGCAATTGATAAGCAGAAGGGGTAAGTGATAAAATGTGGCATGGCTGGGTTATGTTACATTTAATACACTGCATGAAAATGTGGTTGAAATATCCTTTTATTCCAAAAACAACTACTGATTATCTACTATAAATTTATACTTTTAAAAGTTCACCTCTATTTATATGTATAAGCAATGCTGCTTTCTAAGCGAAACGTATTTATTTAAGTTACATAGTAGCTAAAAATTAGTCATACAAATATTGCTATTTTAATAATATGAAACAATTACATGTCTACTATTTGAGATGACGACTGTTATACTCCTAATACAAGAGTGCACAAATGCTCCCCAAATATCACAGTCGATTGAACTGCAGATGATTCCTTCCCAGTGATTTCAAACTAGCTGCAGTGCTTCAAGTAGCTTTATGGTTCATCAGGGCTGTGCCCTGACGCTACAAAATTAAAGTGAATAATATAAAATCATTACTTTCAGATACACAGACTGCATCATTTATATGTATCTCCGTAGAGCCCTAATATTCTCTAACTTCTAACATAGACTGAAAAAACTAAATTTGTTAGGAAACTTGTCAGGAAACTTCAGCCACTTAAACTTCCATTCTAATGACCTAAAAACAAATTACTCTATTAGAATATAAACGTCCTTGATTAAACTCTAACATCTTGGAAATAATCTAAAAAAAATAAAAATCATCTGAGAATGTGAAGAACAGAAAGAAATTTTGAGGAAGAGTCATCTTGTTTGGAAAGAAAATAATTTTGCCCATCCATGTCATCCCTGTTTAACAATGGAGCTTAAATTTTCTATATTTATGAGAATGCTTATAAATCAGTCTCTGCTTATTCATTAAAATATCCCTACCTGTTTCCTTAACTTTTCCTCTCATCAAGAGTTTTTAACCACCTCCCCCATAAGAGCATTTATATGCTGTAAACTTATGAGACCATAGGCAATGACCATTTGCAACTTCATCTGACCCCTAAAACCCTAGGCTGCTGTCTCTACTCTGTGCCTGAGACCAACAGCCCTGTGTGCATGGCTGACAGGTAAAAGGCTCAGATATTCACCCCGCTGTTGCACCCACCAGGACGGTAGAACCTCAACAGAGGCAGGGGCACGGAACGGCCTTTCCGCCTACAGAGGACTTATTAGATAGACGTTGGTTTTCTAAATCCTAACAACCTTTAAAAGCACAGGGAGGATTTGAAGGGTTTGCCTCCTAAGAGGCTGGCATACTGCTGATTCCTTGAGCTGTTTTCCTTTTGTTAAACTTCATCGTCTGCCTGTGCCTGCCACAAGCCCATGGACAATGGTAGAAGCCTGGCTTGCACACAGCACCAGACAGTGACTATGTACTCAAGACAGTTATTCACAATCTGGGAAATGTTCAAAACATTACTTCAATAAAAGGAAAAAAACAGGCTTTTGGTACAAATTATCTCTTTTATTCTCATGCCAGAGACTGTGCTGGATACCAGATACACAGTGGTACACAAAACAAATGTGATCCTTGCCCTTATTAAGCTTACAGATCACTGAAATACCGTTTAGGTTTAAGATAGTCACCTTCCAGGATGCTACAAATCCTGCAGTTGTCCTGTACAGTGACGTGGATGAACAGCAAATCTAGAGTTGGAGCTCATTTTCCCCAGAGCTTGCAATGCCCACATCCTACTGCTACTAAGAGAAAGTTAAATTTCTCTAACAGTTCAGATCAACACCTTGGACAAGTTGCACTGTGGTCTCCCCAAGATGTCTTGAATGGTTGTTTACAATACTAAATTTGGCAGGTAAGACAGGAAACTAATGGGACCTTCCTATATAAATCAAAACCAGTCTGAGCAATGGCATAAGGAGCCAACAAAGTTTCTCTTTCTAGTATTCACACTGTTAATGAAGAATTGCTAAGCACCTGCTATACACCAAACACTGCATTTGGTTCTGATACCACTGTGAAACAATTCACTTTACTGGAATACCATTGTTAAAGAGAATAAACTTTTCTTTCCATATATAAGTAATCTGAAATGAAAGACAACTAAGTTTTCAAAATGGTGACATATAATGTGTGAAATACGATTTAAAAATTATTTGTTCTTAAACCAAGTAAATACTTTCCTTGCTTATACATATATCCAACAAAGATACAAAAGAAAGAGTGATAGAGAAAGAAAAGCAGAATGACCAAGTCACTGGATTATTGCAAGGGAATAATGCAGAACAATTCAATAACTGCACTTAACAAAAAAGCAACTAATAGTACCAAACACCCAACGTGATATAAAAAGAATTAAAAAAAAAAATGGCCTGAATACAAGGTGTTTGTGTAGAGTCTGTGACCCCAGTACTTTGAACATAACTCTATTTTATACCTTAACACATCATATTACAAACCATTGTTTATATGGCAAGTTCCACAAGTGACTTGACTTAAGAGCAGGGTCTGTGTTTTATTAATGTAATATCCCTAGCACATCCTTTGAGACTGTTTGCTGAAGGAGTAAGAAGAAATTACTAAATGAATACCAAACACATACTCTTCTGCACGGAGTCATCAAGGGCCGTGTCACAGAGAAGATGACACCGATAATTTTCGTATGCAAAGACAAGAAAGTGCATTCGAACAAGAGCCAAAGGACAAAGTCTGGATACAGTGTAGGCGTAATGCAGGGGACCACTGTTAACGACAGAAAGCAGAAGTCCTGAGTGCTGCCCAGAAGAGCTGTTTTATTCCACGGGCATCAAGGAGTCAGTCGAGTGTTTTCAGGGAGTGGAATAACAAAATCCCAGCACTGCTTTGGGAAGATTACTTGGGCAGCTGTGTGAAAAAGGGATTAGGGGAGACACAAGGCAGGGAGATCAGTTGGGTTTTACTGCAATAGCCCAGGTTTGATTCAATAAAGACGTGAACAAGGATGATGGCAATATAAAGAACCAGCAAAGGAAAGAACCAGCTAAAAGAAGCATCAAGAGGATATACAGGGAATAATGGAGGCAGATGATGGAGGATAAAACGTCACAGAAATGGAAGAAAACACTGAGGGTAGAAGAGAACAGACCTTCTGAAGACATAATATTCATCAGGAGTCTGGAAACACAGTCTTTGCAACTAGGCAAAGAATGACTTTTTCTTGGGCCCAGTATTTAGATTAAAAAAGAGTACGAGACTTCACCTTGTCTGGCCCAGTAGACCACACCAAAAAAGAAACAAGGACTTAAAAAGATAAGCTGTCTAATAATCAAAAGGGCTGTCCCACTGGCAGGACCTTGCTAGGAACAGTTCAGTGCTGTCTGCGAAGCCAGAACTCCGTGGAGAAGGGACAATCCCTTCCATTCACAAAACAGACATTTTCATACATCATATAACCAAATTGATCTGAACTATTTTAAATGATAATTTAGCCTAGAAATAAACACTGATGTTTTAGTATCCAAATGGGTTTGGTAAAAAAATACAGCATCTGCTAGTAGTTGGCCATACCCTTAAGATTCCTAGTCCACAGGACATCTAACACTACAGTTCCAGAAAACAAAATTCTTCCTTTTTTCCCAGAGAACATTCCCTAGGGAGTGTAATGAATTTTTTTTCTCTAAGAGTAAGGCAACAGAAATAGGGTTGTCATCCCTGAGACCATATAACTAAAAAGGAAATTATAAGTATGTTAATATTCTGTAAAATTCAGTCTTAGATCCTTAGGCTCAGATCCTTAGGCTATACTAATCCTAAGGATCTGCTATGACACGCCTTTGAGGACAAACTCCACTAATAAAAGCAGCTAAAGAAAGCCAAACATATAGCAGATCCATGAAGGCTGCAGAGCTTTTTGAACATCTCAGCAGGGCCCGTAAATATCCCTGTTTAAGTTCTCGATATACAAGTAAATGATATCATCAATGATAAAGGAAAAATCTGTTAGGAGTAAAGGTGTGTTCTTATTTTTCTCACTTTTATTTTTGATTTAATGATAGCTGCAGCAATGCTAATGCATTCTATTTATCTAAAATCTAAACGTTTAAGAGAGAAAAGCCCTTATTTTCCACATTAGTAAAGTCACTTACCTATAAAGGGTGGGTAGTACAAATAATTTAAATAACTGAGACCAAGTTATTAACCAAAGAGAAAATGCCTAATTTATTTTTCCAACATATGATGAAGAACAACCACTTAACACTTCACAAATTTGGCTCTACTTCCACCACAGAAATTGTTATAATGCTCTCCAGTGTAAAAACACCGCTTTATCAATCCCCATTAAATCATTTTCCAAGCAGTCTCTCAAAACTTTTCAAAAGAAGCATCTTACAAGCCATGTTGCAATGTTGCTATGTCGAAAAGACATTTCTGAAGTCAACTCACTAGACCTGCACTGGGATCGACTTCACACACCTAATTACTCAAGCTTAATAATGTTCTTAAAATACTATTTGTGTCATGTGATAAAAGATACCCACTCCTCCCAAATAAACACAGGAGCTGAGGGATGCGGAGGCAGCAAAATGGGTGTAAGAATGGGTGTGTCGCAGAAGCTTCTCTTTTTTTCCCCTTCGTTTTTCCTTTATTCTCCCCTACTTCCCTTTCAGTTTGCCTACCCCATATACAATTGAACATTATTAAAGCCAAACATATGAATAAATTCAAAAATAACAGTTTTTCAGGAAGTGTAGTAAACATGTTCAGTTGGACTCTTAGCTTGATCCACCTTCTGATAACAACTAATGTTTACTAAGCCTTATGTTACATATTTTACATGTATTCGTTCATATAATTCTCAAAACCATCATCGAAATTAGAGGTGTGACTATGATCCACACTTTACAGATGAAGAAAGTGTGGTAACACACCAAGCTAATGAACGTGTGGCAGAGCTGGCTGGCTGGTGTCTGACCCCAAGCCTGGCCTGCGTGCAGTGCTGCCACCTCCAGAACCCGCCAACCATCCTTCTGCTGGACATTACCACCCCGCCAGAGTTTCTTCTCTAATTATTCCATCACCACTGCTCTTTCTATATCCAATCTGGGATAGTAGATTCCACTAATGCAACAGGGTCAAGGGCTGGACAGGAGCTAAGGAAAGAAAATGGGAAATCAGTAGGTTCAGGGGACTCATTTTCGTGTAATTTTTTTTCTGGCAAGATAAGAACTTCAGTATCTGTCATAATATCAAGGAATAAATTCTTCTCACAGTCCAGTGAGAATTTTTTTCTTGAGGAAAAGTGAAGACAATGTAAAAAGCAAAACTTTAAAACTTTAGAATGACATACAGAGAATATTGAAACTGGAAAAGTTCCCTTATCTCCTTCACAGGGCATGTGATGGGAGTGCAGCTCACTTCTTCGGTGCCCGGCTGCTCAAACCCCTAGGAGGAGCATGCAGACGGGTAGGCTGTGGTGCTCCTGACCCCATGGCAGCATCTAGGGGTGAATGTTTAAGCTTCTGAATCCCCAGTGGGGGTGTGTTACAGTATGCTCTTTTAGTTTAGCCATCTGTAGGTGGCTTGTGTTAGTCAGCTCAATCAGACCCCCTGCTTTATCGCAAGGACAAAGGGCTTTCTGTATCCTAGGGTTTCTTGCCTTGAATCAGATCACACCTGGGCTTGGAGAATTACTGCAAGGTTTTATTTTTTTATTTTTTTTTATTTTTTGAGACGGAGTCTCGCTCTGTCGCCCAGGCTGGAGTGCAGTGGCACAATCTCGGCTCACTGCAAGCTCCGCCTCCCGGGTTCACGCCATTCTCCTGCCTCAGTCTCTCCGAGTAGCTGGGACTACAGGCGCCCGCCACCGCGCCTGGCTAATTTTTTGTATTTTTAGTAGAGACGGGGTTTCACCGTGGTCTCGATCTCCTGACCTCGTGATCCGCCCGCCTCGGCCTCCCAAAGTGCTGGGATTACAAGCGTGAGCCACCGCGCCCGGCCTAAGGTTTTATTGAGTGGAAGTAGCTCTCAGCAGATGGGGGAGCCCGAAAGGAGACGGTTTTCCCCTGAAGTCTGGCCGCTCAGCAGCCCGGCCTCTCCTCCAACCTCCCAGGCCAAACTCTGCGTTGTTCTACCAGTCGATGGCCTACCAGCATGCCGGTGTCTGCCGGTGCCTGCTGGCGTGCTCTTCAACCAATGTGCTCCTCTCAACATCCCGCTTGTGTGTTCTTCTGCTGATGTGCTCCTCTGGACGTCCAGCTGCTTGTGTCTCTGCCTGCTAAGGCCTCAGGGGTTTTATAGGCACAGGATGGGGGTGTGGCAGGACAGGGTGGTCTTGAGAAATGCAACATTTGGGTAGGAAAACAGGAATTCCTCTCCTCACCTGGGTCCTTAGGTACAGGCCCAGGGGTGGAGCCCTAGCCAGAGACACACCCTGCCTTTCCCAGCACTTCCTTGCCCCCCTTCCATGTCATATCTTTACAACTTTGTAGGAGCAAAATACAAATTTCCCTTAGAAGACACAAAACACACAAACTATAAATGAGAAGACTGATACATATTTACTGCATTAAAATGAAAAATTTCTGAACCTAAAACACCATAAATGGGAAACTGAAAGATAAGCCCACAGACTAGCAGACATTTGTCACTCTTCAAATAAGAAGTTGTGTCCAGACTTTCTATGCCTTCCACCCTGGAGGACAGCTCCCTATTCCCTGGCCCAGCACCAGGATCTGGTATTGATCAGACTTTTAAATGCTTTGCCAAGTTGATGGTTATAAAATGGTACCATATTGTCTTACTTCACATTTCCCTTATTATTCTGTGTTACTAAAGAAATCAAGGGTCGTTTCATATGGCTACTGGGCATTTGGTGTTCTTCTGAGAACCACCTGTTCATGTCATTTGCCCAATTTCATTCTGAGTTGTTTGGGTTTTCCTTACGGATCTGTAAGAGTTCCTTATGTAAGTAACATTTTAACAAAAATATATACACTCTTAAAACTTGGTACAAACATCTTCTAATTAGGCTTTTAAGTAACTTCAAGATCAAAACAAGTGCACAAGCAAATGAAAAAAATTTCAGATTTAAAATATTGAGTGTGAAAGTGAATGTCTCCCTAAAAGCAAATCACAGTATTTCATTTAATAATAGGAAGACTGGTAAGTGTTAAATTTGACTTGGTAGCGACTTAATTCTTCTGATTTTGAGGCCACATGAGCCACCCCTGATCAATGTTATTTCTGCTTGTAAACAATGAACTTTTTAATTACAAATCAATTTAGAACTTTACACATATACTGGCAAAGCATATAAACTAACAATTCTCAAGAGTAAACAGCCTCATTAGTAACCAGAAAAATACAAACTAAATTGATAAATTTCCATTTTCTAGAAATCTAAGTGGCAGTGAATTTTCAAATAACAACAGCCAATGTTGGTGATGCGATATAATGATTAAACTCTCAGACTGCTGGCGGGAACATATTTCGGTATAACCTAACTGCAGGGAAATGTAGCAATCTGCAATAGAACCCTAAACATGTTTACAGCATCTGTCCAGGTGATTTCACCTCATAGAACTTATTCAAAGGAAAGAGTCAGTAACAAGATCCCCACCCCACCCAAAGATTTCGCATCACTCACTATGTGTACAGGACACTGAAAAGTTGGTTCCTGGGCAACTCGAAGCAGTGACAAACCCGCTATTTTCTGTAAGAAATTCCTTCTATATGATTAGGGTAGAACTCACACACATGTCTGCCACTGAGCAACGAAAAGTGTCCTGAGTAATATATTAATTTTTTTCCACATCAGTAAAATGAAATCAGATTTTTAGATTACCCCATAGGGCATTTAATTCTTTTCCTCTGAGATGAAACTCCAGGCAACCACTGATCTGCTTTCTTTGACTACAGATTTGTTTGCATTTTCTAGAATGTTATATAAATGCAAATGTTATAATGTGTAGCCTTTTGAATCTGCCTTCTTTTACTTAACACAATAGAGCTGAGATTCATCCATGCTTAGCACGGATCAGTAGTTCATTCCTTTTTATTGTGAGTTGAATGGCCATTGTTTAGATATACCACATTTTGTCTATCCATTCACCTGCAAATGGACGTATAGATTGTTTCCAGTTTGGGACTATTACAAATAAAACTGATATGCATATTCATGTAGAAATCTTTGTAGGAGTATATTTTTTCATTCGCTAAGTTTAGAAAGGCTGGACTGTCTGATAGGTGTATGTTTCATGTTTTAAAATTTTGCCAAACTGTTTTCCAAAGTTGTTATACTATCGTACATCCATCAGCGGTGTATGAGAGTTCTAGTTCTTCCACATCCTCACCAATACTTGGTATGATTAGTCTTTGTAATTTTAGCCATTCTAAAGGTATATTTAGTGGTATGCATTATTCCATTTTAATTAGTTTTAATATGATTTTTTCCTTGCTATAA
Organism: Hylobates moloch; assembly: GCF_009828535.3. Classification (NCBI taxonomy): domain Eukaryota; kingdom Metazoa; phylum Chordata; class Mammalia; order Primates; family Hylobatidae; genus Hylobates; species Hylobates moloch. The sequence continues at coordinate 130,270,930 of NW_026652276.1, read as the reverse complement.
ATTAAGCTTAAAAAAAAGGCTGAAGTGTTAAGATTTAATATCTGCCCACGGAAATAATGAAATTCATCTTAATCGAAGTATAAAATAAAGACTGGGCAACCAAATGACAAGAATGTTGTGGAAGTATAGCCGCACCAGAACAACATGGTTCAACTTCTGGGTAACAAAGTTGTCCGTTTTCAGTTGCCATGGACCCTCAGCTCATGTAACCTGAGCATGCCCAGATGAACCAAGCATGCAACCACAGGGGGAATCTAAGAGCAGGATGAATTAAGAAGTGAACACCACACAACAGGATCCAGGATCCAATCAGATGGAGCTCTGGCATCATCCCAAGGCAGGATCCAGTAAGATCAGGCCTCCCAGCATCACCTCATTGCAAGATCCAGTCAGATCACACCTCATTACCCTATGCTTATAAAACCTGACCCAGTCCCCAGCTCCGGGAGACACTGCTTTGAGAACTATAACTGGTGTTCTCCTTACTTGTTACAAGCAATAAAATCCCTTTACTAAATACTAAATCTTACTAAATCTCCTTGGTTGTGGTCATTGGGTTGACACCTAGCCCAGCAATCAAACGAACCTCTTATGTGGTTAACAAGAACTTCATGTCTTGAGTGGATAGATGAAAAATATCCATTAAGTATTCATCTATCCTAATATATCATGATCCTATTAAATGAAAAACATTAGGAATTATAGCCAAATAAATAAGTTCTAGAGAAGGTGAATAAAACAAAGCTACTCAAACAGAGAAACAGAGCTTGTTTAAGAAAGAAGTATACACTATCATTTTGAAATATACCCTGTCATGGTTCCCAGAGACTAAGAAGTCTATTATTAACAAAACAAACTCAAGGTATAAATTATTTATTGTTAAACCATATGCACAGACACTCATACCTTATTCACATATCTGGTCCATGACATCCGATTTACCATCATCCTTCTGGTTCATTTAGTTCCCTAAATACTCTGAACTCCAAAGTCAGTCACCACAAAGACACTCCCCTGAAAGACACTCCATTCTTTTTCCTTTGGTCCATTGGTCCTTTGGCTAAACCTGCCAAATAATTTGCTCCTATTGCATCTCACCATCCATTCTTTCCTCTCCACTCCCCTATTCCCAAGATACTACTAGATAATTAACACAATATATATGAAGAAAAAAAGTCCATGGTAAATATTCCTCACCCTTTGGTGATGCCCTGTTCCATAAGAATAATGTGGCCAGGCACAGTGGCTCACGCCAGTAATCCCAGCACTTTGGGAGGCTGAGGCGGGTGGATCACGAGGTCAGGAGATCGAGACCTTCCTGGTTAACACAGTGAAACCCTGTCTCTACTAAAAACACAGAAGATTAGCTGGGCATGGTGGCGGATGCCTGTAGTCCCAGCTACTCGGGAGGCTGAGGCAGAAGAATGGCATGAACCCGGGAGGCGGAGCTTGCAGTGAGCCGAGATGGCACCACTGCACTCCAGCCTGGGTGACAGAGCGAGACTCTGTCTCAAAAAAAAAAAAAAGAAGAAGAATGTATCACTGTCTTAACTCCACTCTAACAACCTGGAAAATACACATTCACCTTTGCAGAGTCACCTCAAATTTCACCTTCTACAGGTTCCCTGTCTCCCACTTGCAAAGGTGGAGATTCCTTCCCTAGGTCTACATCTTATTCATAATCCTTTTAAAGCTCTTACTTTGCAATAATGGCCTTGAACCCCAAAGAAAGAACCACCAGAACTGAGAGTACCCTGTACTGAAGAATGAAATCCAAAGGCTTCAGACAACTAAGCCCCAGTCTACTACCCAATTCAGAGTCATGTTCCACAAAGTTAAAATTACTTCAACCCCTACTTTGAAATATGTGAAATACCAGGGTAATTTCATTCAGTGAAGGAACATTTTCAATTTTAGCTATTTAAGGGATATTTGACTAAATGTAGTTACCACTAAAAGGTCAGATATTAAAACATTCTGTAAGTATGACACTTACAGAATGCTACTCTAAAAGAGAGAAGCATCCTTAATTCTGACCATGTTTTCTTAGCCACTTTGGTGCGTAGAAGCCATCAAAATTATTGAGCTATCTATAAATACTTAACCCACAAACTTGAGATTATTTTTTAATGCAGACAACTGGAAATATTACTTGCCTTGGCATCATTTATCAGAAGTTAGAATGATTTCCATTTAAGTAATTCTCAATTCCTTTGACACATCTCTTATCACTCAAAATATGGAGTTCAAACATAGAAAACAAGTTCTTTAAACACACAAGAATCTGAGACCTGTCAATCAGTCTTAAACAAGTATTACAGGCACTGGCATATTTGAGCCAACAACGAACTACTTTGATCATATCAAAAAGATACATGCCCTGCTTGCCAATTAATGATGCCACATCTAGAACAGCATACTACAGATGGTATTTGCTTCAGGACAATAAGTGAGTACCATTAGACCAAGAGTAGAGCAGGGTTCTTTGTTCAAGGATACATAGCTTAAGTTTATAGATCTGCTCCAAAGATTCTTTCAATCAACAGTCACCCAACATCACACTGGCCACATTATGAATAAGACCAAAAGAGTTAGGCTGTGTAGGTGAATAATGAATGTATGGCATCTGTATTAACTGTCAAAAAGAGATGGTCATGGCCATACAATTTCCTATAATGTACACACAATAATCCTGATATGGGAGAGGAAGGTATAAAAAAACCTTGATTATCTGGAAAATAGTCTAAATATGTGAAACTCTGCAGATTTGGAACTATGGATTAGTTCAGTCAACTTCCATCAATTTCTTATTTCTATCAGTTCACCAGCTTTTATGTTGAGCACTGATGATACAGAGATAAATTACACAAATTGTCCTCAGGAAATTAGCATTCTATGGGGAAAATGACATTGAGGCATATAATTGTGACAAAAGTACGTTCAAGAAGTGGAGGAAAAAAAAAAGCAAAGTGGAGGTAACATAAGGAGATGGTTAAGCCACATAAAGGATAAAAAAAAAGTGGGCCAGGTGTGGTGGCTCACATCTGTAATCCCAGCACTTTGGGAGGCCGAGGTGGGAGGATCATGAGGTCAAGAGATCGAGACCATCCTAGCCAACATGGTGAAACCCTGTCTCTATTAAAAATATGAAAACTAGCTGGGCGTAGTGGCACATGCGTGTAGTCCCAGCTACTCGGGGAGGCTGAAACAGGAGAATCTCTTGAACCTGGGAGGCAGAGGTTGCAGTGAGCTGAGATCGTGCCACTGCACTCCAGCCTGCTGACAGAGTGAGACTCGGTCTCAAAAAAAAAAAAAAAAAAAAAAAAAAAAAAGGTGTTTGTGAATACTAAAAATGCAATTTAAGCAGCTTCAAGGAACAATGAATCTTCACGACGATACTGTCAAAGAGAGAGGAGAGAAGGAAGATGATCATTACTTTTGCTGAAACATGAAAAAAGAGATGGGTGATCCTCCAAACACTCATACATCAATCCAAAGGAAAGAGAAAAGAGGAGCTGAGTTATATTAGAAATAAATTCTTCTAAGCCAAAGAAAGCAACAAAAGGTCAGGAATACAGTCCAAAAGATGGTTGAGTCCCAAAGTCCAGGGAGAAAAATGAAACCATCACCACTCGCAGATGAGGAACCAGTCACAAAAACATATTTTGAAACTCAGGTTAGAGAAGTACCCTAATAAGAATGCCTCGCTACATAAGGGAGGTCTTGAATGTACAAGGAGATAAGGGTAGAAGAATAGTGGGCATGGAATACATAACCAGAACAGCTCAAGCCCAATTTACCATACTTCCTTCCCTGATACCTTTTGCATCTGGAATGATCTTTTAAAGTCTCTTTAGCTTCTAAACTTTGGTGACTTTATACATTACCCATAGCAACTAGAAAAGGTATGAGTATGTATTAAAAACTTAAATACTGCTGAACATAAGGGTTACTTTCCAAAAGTAAGATTTAAGACTCTGATCTTACATTAGTCAGCTTGAACTGCCATAACAAAATATCACAGAGTGGCTTAAACAACAGAAATTCTCCTAGTTTTGGAGACTGGAGGTCCTCAATCTGCCAGTATGCTCACATTCTGGTGAGGGTTCTCTTCCTGGTTTGCAGATAGCCTTCTCTCTGTGTCCTTACATGGCCGGCAGGAAGGGGGAGGAAGGGAAGGTCTCTCCTGTCTCTTCTTATGTGGGCACTAATCTCATCCTGAGGACTCCACCCTCATGACCTCATCTAAATTGTTTTTAACTTGTTTTTGTTTTTAAGAGACAGGGTCTTGCTCTGTCAACCAGGCTAGAGAGTGCAGTGGTGCAATCATAACTCACTGCAGCCTAGAACTCCTGGGCTCAAGTGATCCTCCTGCCTTAGCCTCCTGAGTTTACACCATGCCTGGCCCTCATCTAAATTTAATTACTCCCCAAGTCCCTAATTCTAAATACCATCACACTGGGGGTTAGGACCTCAACATATGAATTAGGAGGTGGGGAACAATTCAGTCTACAGTAGCTCTCAGTATAAAATTTCTAATTATACATCCAATGGGCAAGTGAAGGTGGAATAATACACAGGAGAACAGAGAACTGGCTCCCAGAGGACCTCCTGAAAGGTAGTAACAGAAAATCACCAGTTCCATGGTTATGTTTCAAAACAATATTATCAGCCAATATATACTTACTGGATACCAAATGGCACCAGAGAAAAGAGAAAGGGTGAAGAAGAGGAGAGAAGTATACCAGGAGACATGGCAACTGTCCCCCAAGACTTTAAATAGGAATGTGAGGCTGGTACTGACATTATGAGGGGCCACACTACAAGTGAAATACTAATAATATAGGAGTTTAGAGGAAGGAAACACCTCAGGGCTACAATCCAGGGGAAGTACTTTGCAGAAAGAATGGAGATTCACAGAAGTGTATTCTAGAGAGAAAAGAAGTCATCAAAAGCTTAGAAACAAGCATGCCCATGGCAATATTTAGAAGGTAGTGGGCAGATAAAAATTACTAGAGAGGGAAGAAATTAAAACTAAGATTAGAAAGGTGGGTTTCACCAAATGACCAGGGTCTGGAATGCTTAGCTAGATAGTTAGGACTTCATGTGGGAAGTAACAAAGAACTGTGAAATGTTCTCAGAGACACAATGGTTAGATGGACAGAGGTCTGGGTTTTTATCAGCACATGAACATGAAAGGTATCAGCAACTAAGGAATACAGTCTGTTAGTTTAATCTCAAATCAAAAACAGGAATAGAAATACCAATAGATGGCCAGGCACGGTGGCTCATGCTTGTAATCCCAGCACTTCGGGAGGCCGAGGCGGGTGGATCACGAGGTCAGGAGATCGAGACCACGGTGAAACCGTCTCCACTAAATCTACAAAAAATTAGCCAGGCGTGGTGGCGGGCACCTGTAGTCCCAGCTACTCGGAGAGGCTGAGGCAGGAGAATGGTGTGAACCCAGGAGGCGGAGCTTGCAGCGAGCCGAAATCGCACCACTGCACTCTAGCCTGGGTGACAGAGCGAGATTCCGTCTCAAAAAAAAAGAAATACCAATAGATTCTGCTACCTGACAAGGAGAAACATCAACCCACCTCTGCCTCAAGAGTTTAATTTCAAAAATTTCATATTTATCTTTACACAAAATGGCCACTAAGCTCTTGTTTTGTTTTAATCTCCTTTTTTTGTAATCATCCATTTTATAAATATTTATATAATGTCTCTTACCATAGTGCGTTACAGCAAAACCTCATCATTTTCTATTTCTAGCAAAGAAAGAAAAACATATAAACGTGAACAGTAGAAATTTATGTTTGATCAGCAAGTTCTTTGCTCTCTCACTAGCACACTTAAAGGAATAAATATTTAAAACACATGGCATAATTCTCCTAAATATTTAACAGAGGCATGGCATAATAATTGGATCATTGCTTCAACGTAAGTACCCTTAATTAACAAGTTTTAAATTAAAATGCTTAAATAAATTGGAGGCTATTAAAGAAAAAGTAACTATAGTCACGCACTACATAACAACATTTTGGTCAACAAGAGACCACATATACCCACTGTTGACTAAAAAGCCAAATTGTAAAATACTCTAAGAGATTTATTCTAAGCCAAATGTAAGGACCATAACCCATGACAAAGCCTCAAGGGGTCCTCAGAATATGTGCCCAAGGTGGTTGGGTTACAGCTTGATTTTACGTTTTAGGGAGACATAAGACATCAATCAATACATGTGAGGTATATATTGGTTTGGTCCAGAAAGGTGGGACAACTCAAAGAGGAGATGAGAGAAAAGAGGGACGGTTTACAGGTCATAGGTAGATTCAAAGATGTTCTGATTGGCAACTGGTTGAAAGAGTTAAGTTATCAGCAGAAGAATCAGCAGAAATGAGTATCTGGGTTAAGATAAGGAGTTGTGAAGACCAAGGTTCTTACTGTGTAGAAGAAGTCTCATAGATGGCACCCTTAGAGGTAATACATGGCAAATGTTTCCTATTCAGACCTTTAAGCTACTCTCTTCAGGATCAGAAAAAGGCCTGGAAAGGGAAGGGGATTCTCTACAGAATGTAAATTTTCCCCAAAAGAGACAGCTTTGCGCAGCTATTTCAAAATATGTCAAATAAATATATATTAGGGTAAAATACTTTGACTTCTTTCAGGGCCTGCTATCTGTCATGATGCTATATTAGAGTCAGGTTGGAATTTGGTATCTTATTTCCTTTCATACTACAAAGAGTCTGTTTTGTCAGTCTTAAGATCTCTGTCTTAATGCTGGTCAGTTGTGCCTGAATTCCAAAAAGAAGGCAATATAATGAGGCATGTCTGACTCCCCCTTCCCATCATGACCTGAACTAGTTTTTCACGAATCCTGAGAGGAGGAGTCCATTCAGTAGACTGAGGAGCTTAGAATTTTATTTTTGGTTTATACCATAGACTACAGTGGTCCCATAAGACTGTAACGCTTTACAAGCTATCTTTTCCTAAACATTAAATAAAAAAAGATTATAATGGAGCTGGAAAATTCCTATCACTCTGTGTCATTGAAGCCTAGTAACATCACAGCACATGGTACTCACATGTCTGTGATGATGCTAGTGTAAACAAACCTAGTCAGCTGCCACTCATATAAAGTCTAGCACACACAATTATGTACTACATAATAGTACATAATACTTGATAATGACAATAAATGACTATGTTGTTGCTGGCTTATGTATTTACTATACTATATTTCTTATCGGTATTTAGAATATATTCCTCCTATCTAAAAAAAAAAGAAGTTACCTGTAAAACAGCCTCAGGCAGGTCCTTCTGGAGGTATCAAGAAGGCATTGTTATCACAGGAGATGACAGCTCCATGTGCGTTACCGCCCCTGAAGGCCTTCCAGCAGGACAAAATGTGGAGGTGGAAGACAGTGATATTGATGATCCTGACCCTGGGTAGGCCTAGGCTAATTTGAGTGTTTGAATCTTCATTTTTAACAAAAAGTTTTAAAAGTAAAAAAGAAAAAAAAAAACTAAACAGAAAAGAGCTTATAGAATAAATACATAAAGAAATATTTTGTACATCTGTACAATGTGCTTGCTTTAGGCTGTGCTATTATAAAGTCAAAAGTTTTAAAATTTAAAAGTTTATAAAGTAAAAAAAGTTACAGTAAGCTAAGGCTAATATACTAGTGGAGAAAGAAAATGTTTAATTAAATTGAGTTTAGCCTAAGTGTACAGGGTTTATAATGTCTATAGTAGTGTACACTACTGTCTTAAGCCTTCACATTCACTCACTACTCATTCACTGACCCACCCAGAACAACTTCCAGTCCTGTAAGTTCCATTCATGCTAAGTCCCCTGTACAGATGTATCATTTGTCATCTTTTATACCATATTTTTATGGTATCGTTTCTATATTTAGGTATGTTTAAATGCACAAATACTTGTCATTGTGTTCCAGTTGCCTATGGTATTCAGGACAATAATAATATGCTGTACGGGTTTGTAGTCTAGAAGCAACAGGCTATACCATGCAGCCTAAGTGTACAGTAGGCTGTACCACCTAGGTCTGTGTAAGTAGAGGCTATGATGTCTGCACAATGACAAAATTGCCTAACGCCACATTTCTCAGAATGCATCCCACTGTTAAGCGACGCATGATTATACTACGATTAATGCAGTTATACGGGCATAAATATCGTGGGAATTTAAAAGGAATCTAAGATTCTGTAAGAATTCTGAAGTCACGTTATTTTACTCCGTGAGTTAAGTAAAATTGCTTTAGCAATTAAGTTTTGAGTTAACATAAAGCTATATCTAGAAGTAATCTCAAAAACCCATTTATGGCCAAAGTATTTGAATTAACATATGCTGAATATTCTTTCAAATATTCTGAAATCTGAGTATTAATATACATAATAAAGTATCACTCTAGCAGTTGTCATTCTGCATCAACAAAGGATGGCTGTATAAAACAGAATCCTGTCAACCTTCTTACGTAACTGTAGAATATACAGCCATGAGAATAACCTCAGTGTCATGATTCATTTACAAAATGATCTCTGAAGAGGATGTCAACCTAGGAAATTAGGTATTATTCAATATTGAGTAGCAGAAAGGGGTTGCTTCAACAAACAAGGAAAATTTGAGTACTGCTCAAGCTCAACCAAAGACATGTACACATGTATAGGTGTTTGTGCAAGTATGTGTGTGTTACTGAGGTACAACTTATATAGAATAAAGTACAAAGATCTCAAATGATAGCTTAGTGATTTTTACATATGTAGATCATGAGAAAACCACCAAGACAGTATTTTCAGCACTCCAGAAGACTCTTCTGTGCTCCTTCCCAGGTCAAACCATTATTTGAACTCTATTGCTATAGTTTAGTTTTGCTTTTTCTTGACCACCATATAGAAGTTATCATACAACATGAACACATTTGGGTCTGGCTTCTTTGGCTGAACATTAAGTCTATGAAATTAATCTATCAATAGCTTGTTCTTTTTAATTTGCTAAGAATGCACCACAATTATCCATTCTACTACTGACGGACATTTGAGTTGTTTCTAGTTAGAGGCTATTATGAATTAAGCTATTATTAACAATCTCTCTGTGTGTGTGTGTGTGTGTGTGTGTGTGTGTGTGTGTGTGTGTGGACATATACATTGCAAGCATTTTTGTTGAATGTGTACTTAGGAGTGCAAACCGCCAGGTCATTAGGCAGACATATGCTTGGCTTCAGCAGATTCTGCCAATGATCACGAAAAAGCCATGGCCTAAGGAGAACTTTCAAAAACAGACTATCAACTTCTTGAGTAAGGTAAACAAACACACAAAAATAGCACCAAACTATCTTCCTCCCTTGCCAAAAAAAGGTGCAAAGCTATAGACAGCTTAATTTTCAAAGATGTCATACAGTCAGGACTGAAAAAAGAACTGAAGAAAGATTTAGACAAATTTATGGATGATACCATAAATTACCTGAAAGAGGATGGATGTAGGATATACTCGACACAAAACAGACATGAGAGAAGATATAACTGAAGGCTTATACTGAATAGATACAAGGACTGACTTTTGGCAATGGAACCAATGGTATATGTCCATGAACCTTAGCAAGCAAACACTGCAATTTCTATTCAATATCAAAAAGACAGAAGCAGTCAGGGACTCATTTAATGGGAGTAGGAAATTTAAGAAACCATACAGCCAATCTTTTTTAAAGGTGAGGGGGCATGCACAACGCCACAGAAACAAGCCCTGGCCCAGTACACATTTTAATGGATGGCAACTGAAATACCAAATGCTTTGGTCATCAAGATGCATGTCCAGTGTCCAGGGGGTAGAAGAGGGAGGGTCAAAAGTATATTCCTCTTGCCTCAAAGGGATTTGCCTAATGCATCAGTATGATTAGAGCACATAATTCCCTGTCTGTGTTGCTTTAAAGATTGTCCTCATTCCAGGGTTCCATTTCTTTTCAGCAAAACAAGGCATCCCTTTTCCTTTCCCATACAACGTGTCAGCTTTAGAAACTGTAATCTCCTTTCTAAACTATGTCGATAGATGATCTTTTGACAAGTGCTGATGCTTTCTTCAAAAAAGTAGTATTTGTCCCCTGAAATGATCACCTTTTTCATACCAAGTGGTTGTGTCATATTTACACAACCATGGAAGTTCTCGACACCTTTAAGGTACACCTTACACACCAAAACCAAGCTTCAAATTCAATAGTCCCTTCATCCTCAATGATTCCAAATCACAATTAAAAAAGAAAGCCTGGTTCTTTGCTTTCAATCAATATAATCCCCTAAGAGTCCAAGCATCAAAACAGTTACATAAAATATTTTAGCTTTGTATATTTAGAAGAGATAAACTGATCCAGCAAGGTGATCAACCAATTTTCAATACCTTTGGCATCTCAATAAGAAGACAGGGCATGTACTTACAACTGCCATCAGTCACTAAATGAGGGGTTTCATACTTTAAGGATTCCACAACCTTCCAGAGTATGTAAATTTGCACTGTTATCCACTAACAAAGCAGCATTTTTTCTTTTAACAACAATTCACCAAGACATTCTACATTGTCACAATTTTAAAAGAATACAGGAGTATACTAAACGCCTGAAATTAAAGCCAAATAGATGACTATAATTAAGTAAAGAAGTTGCAATTAAATAGATGTATAGACTTTTACATGGAGTTTGCATATAAAAGATACCCAGTCAAAATATATAATGCATGTATCTAGACCCCTTTCTTTATAAGTTCACCTTTAAGTTTTTGGAATATATTATAAAGTTCAAATTTATACTCTTAGCACTCTAATTGAATTAATAAAGATCCTCTTTATGCTATTAAACTGGTAAACCAATATTCTAAAACACAAATACTTAACATGAAGTTTAACTCATACATTATTTTATACAGAATACTTACTACATCAAACTTCTGAGTGATGTTCCCCTGGACATCAAGTAAATAGACCTTGCCATAATGTGTGCCCAATGCCAAAAACTGTAAGAACAAAGAGGCCAGTTAATTAATTAACAATACTATTAATAACACAAGTAGTAATAAAATCATTTTTAAAGACAAGACGCTTAATGCACAAATCATCTGCAACGTCTCAGAAGATATGCATTCCTTGGAGAAGGCTTGTTTCCAGCTTCAGGGAAATAACAGAACAGGGCCTATTTTATTGTGATAGTGCAAGCCAGCTGTCAGAATGACTCATGAGGACCCTCATCTACTGACAACTAACGGTGTGTATGCAGTCTATACACAATGCCTGATGGACTGAGGCAGTAAATTAAAAATGCAGCGGTGAAAACACGACTAACCTACAGTTGAACTCAAAGTGAGAAGAGAATGATTCAGAAACTCCCCCTAATTTATGGCAAATGTGTAAATCAGTGCTACCGCTTAAGCTGCACACATATACAAACAACAAATTATTTTTTCGAATGGAAAATCCCTGCCATATTGAGAGACTGAAAATCTCAGGTGTACTTATACCATCAGTTAGCTTTAGGATGCTTCTATAAAAGTTAACATATAATGTTGAGTGTTAATGTTTATATTATGCAAAATAAAAATCCTTTTGTGTCATAAAATAACTGTTGAACTACACACTCATTTTATGTCGTAACTCCTACTGTTTCTTTAATTCTCTGAACTAACCTTAAATAAACCAGAAGAAACTTTAAGACTACCCGAAATATGACATGAGAGTTTTCTTCCTTTTTATTTACTTCAGCATTACTCAAATAGTCCAAAATTCTCTGTATTTCATTGCATGTGAGCATGCTTCATTGCAACCCATAATGAAATGCTCAAATTTACAGGCACTACTAAGTGTTTCAGTCAAGCAGCACAATCTTTAAAAAATAACCTTACAGAAAGTCAAGATTTAAAAGGATTTATCAAAATGGAATTGCTTAAAATGAAATTTCAGTTCAGGCACTTAAAATATGAAGCTACATTAAAGAGGAGTCACAAAAAGGGAAAGAAGGAGTTCATTAGAAATTCATCCCCTGCAATTCCTTTCACTCCTGCAAGGTTGCCTTTTTTCAGGAAGAAAAAAGTCCCCAGGGTAAAAAAAAAAAATCAATACTGGTTAATAAAACATCAGGTGTGCAGACATAACTAGGTATGACGATTCCGCTGCACAGGCCTGCCTGAATGCACCAGGTGCCATGACGATTAGTCATCCAGGGCAGACAGCAAGCCTGGTGAAAACACAATGCTTGGGCGCTGGAAGGGAAAGGGGGAATAGGTAATTCTGGGGGGAAATTAGTCTGAATAGTTAAACCAAACAGGAATGTTTCCTCCAAAGCAAAAGAATGTTCTAATCAGAAATAGAGGACTGAAATGATTGTAATTTTACCTCTACAGTGACACTGACAATATTTAAATAGAAAAACACCACATACGATAAGAATTGAAAACAAACAATACTCCATTCTGAGGCTATCTGTGGTTAAAAAAAAAATGGGTCTTAAAAGCTCACTGCACCCCAAGTATTTCACAATATTGATTCTCCTCATAAATACTGTATTTAGTTTGTTAGGAAACTAAGGGAGAAGGGAGCTTGGATCTTTAAAACGCTTTAATGCTGCCATTCTCTGACACCTCTGTAAAGGCCACTTTTGAACTTCTAATTACATTTTATTTTACGGAAGTTAGAAGTTTTATGTAATTTACCCAAGTTTTAGTTCCTTCCCTTCTTTTTTCTAAATTTCTAATTTCATTCATTTAATCTTTAAAATAGAAAGAAAACATAAAATAATTATTTTGACTTTACAGTCTCATCCTAAAATTAAAACTATGTTAGAACATTTTGGAAAAAAAAGATTCAGTGATTTTTATGACAAGCTATCTTGTGTTTAGGAAAACATTTCATTATCAGATTAGATAAATTAGTGCTATCCACTTTTAGAAATATATACTCTTCAAAAAAAAGTTTAATAAGCCAATTATAGTTATTTAACTACCAATATTATGGATGAGTCATATTTTCATCATTTGCTAATACTTTCCACTACTTAAAATATATCAAAAAATGCAAAATGGCCACAAATGTGACAACATAAATACAAATTCTCAAATTTTACCCACCTTCCAGCCATTAAAAGCCTTACACTTTTGTAATTATTGAGTTTTGTTTCTTTTTTTTAACCTGAATGTACTTAAAATTCAGGATGGGCAAAGAATAAATATAATTTCATTAGACCCTTTCATGTTTAATTACAGAAACTTGACCCATTTTCTATACTACCAGATTGGGCATCATCCACTAAGCACAACTGCTTTTACCTTAAACTTCATGTAAGTAACTTAAGTAACTGATATATGTACATCCATAAAGATTGGACTTTATGTAAGGAAACAAGTAGAAAAGGTGATAAGCAGTCCTTTGGACAATGCAAAGGAAACAAAAGTAGTCCATTTTAAATCTGGTCAACTGTCTAATATCATCTACCTTCACATAGTGTTTTATAGTATTCAAAGCATTACAGCAGGGAGTGCCTTCAATTACACATGAGGAAATAAGTACAGCAAGTTGATGAGACTCCCCTGGAAACAGTCGATGAGTAGCAGAATTAGGGTCAGAATTAAAAGCTAAAACACTCAACTGGATCAGAATCCTCTTAAATAGAAACATGGACTTCAGATAAAGAGTGCATGTTCTAAAAGTTAGCATTGATTACACTTCCCAAATATCAGGCTCTTTGGCAAAGTTGGTTTACATACAATGTTAATAAAGTTTGACCTCTAGGCAGGCAAACTTTGTTCTCCATTTCATTCATTCACTGGTTCATTCAACAAACACACAAAAAAACACTCTGTAATACGCTTAGACAATGACCAAGTGTGACTTAAAGGGGTTATGGTATAATGAGGGAAACAGACATAAAAATGGATTAATTACAATTAAATTTAAAGAGAATGCTTAAAATGGAAGTATCTCTAAGACCCTATGGAACATAGTAGATGACAGCTGTGCTGAACTTTAAAAAAGAAATTAGAAAACAGACACTAAGGCAGACAGGGTAGGCTTGTAGTAAAAACCATTTTAGGCAGAGTGGATACAACTTGCTCAAAGGCACAGAGACACATAAAATGCAGGATAAAGTCAAGAAATTATGGATGACACATCTAATTCATGCCCAGGGGAAGAGACAGGTGATAAGGTTGGAAAGGTCAGCTAATAAGAGGCATTCAAATATTTATGGAGAGATGAAAGGCAGGAAAGTAGAGGAAATCAGGGTGGGAAGGCCCAAATAATTAAGTCATCAAGAAGCCAATAAAGAATTCTAAGAAGGAAGATTACATGATCAGGTTGAGGTTTCTGGAAAATTACTTTAGTAGAATGTTATGAACAGACTAGAGTGAAAGCAAATCTGAAGGAAAATATACGAGTTCACAGTATGTGCATTAGTTCCTAGGAAAAATAAAGAATACCTGAACAAAGAGAAGAGCTCCACATGTGTGTGGATCAAGCAGAATGGGGTGTTCTGAATATGAACAGCCAAGTGTTGTGGCCGGAGCACCACACTTACGGCAGAAAGTGGTAAGACAGAAGCCAATAATAGGCAGGGAGCAAGATCTTAGAGAGCCTTAGATACAACATTAACGAGCTCAGGTCTTATTTCATAGTTGATGAAAAATCATACAAGAGTTTTAATATCTGTATTTTCAGCAGATTATTCTGGCAACCAGGTGGCAGATGAGTTTAAAGTAGAAAAATTAGAGGCACAAGAGGTTCTTTGATTTACTCCGTGGAGGCAACAGAAGATAAGAGCCTAAGCCAGAGCAAGAATAGTAAGAAAATCACCAGGACTTAGGAAATGGCTGGGTGAAAGGAGAGAAGGATTCATCCGTGGCTTAGGTGACAAAGGAGGCGGTGATGCCACCAAATGGGATAAAGAACAAAGATAGATCCAAGTTTAGAGGGAAATGCAAATGAATTCATTACGGACATGCTGAGGTTCAGGTAAAAAGACCACAGCAGATAAAGATGTTTAAGAGGCAATTAAGTAAATATGTATGCTATTCCAGTGAAGGTCAGTGTGCAGGTGGTCACAGAAATCCTGAGACTTAAAACCAAGATAAAGTACAAATTAAGAAGAAATGTGGATAATGGACCAAATCCTAGGAAAGCCAACATGTAAAGGAAAAATGGAGGCAAAGAAAGGAAAGTGAAAGAAACAGAAAGGAATGTCACAAATGATCAACAGGAAAAGAATGGTGTCACGATAAAGTTTTGAGAAGAAACGTGAGATCCAGAATTTAGAATCAGCAAAATGTCCATCAGCTGATGAATGGACAGACAAAACATGGCATACCTATACAATGGAATACTGTTCAGCAAAAAAAAGGAATGAAGTACTGATACATGCTACATCATGAATGAACCTCAAAATCATTACATTAAGTGAAAGAAACCAAACACAAGAGATCAAATAATGTTGACTGCATTTACATGAAATACACAAAAATAGGCAAATCTATATAGATACAAGGTAGATTTCTGGTTACTTGGAGGTAGCATTAGGTATGTTCCAATATATAGTACGCATCTCTGGGAAACAAGGGAGGAAATGTGATGAAGTGAAGAACAAAAGATTAATGAATAGGAGAAAGAAAATCTCCTGTGGGTGGCCAGGTGTGGTGGCTCACGCCTGTAATCTCAGCACTTTAGGAGGCTGAGGCGGGTGGGTCATCTGAGGTCAGAGGTTTGAGATCAGCCTGGTCAATAGGTGAAACCCTGTCTCTACTAAAAATATAAAAATTTGCCAGGTGTGGTGGCAGGTGCCTGTAATCCCAGCTACTTAGGAGGCTGAGGCAGGAGAATTGCTTGAACCCAGGAGGCGGAGGTTGCAGTGAGCCGAGATTGCACCATTGCACTCCAGCCTGGGCAATAAGAGTGAGACTCCATCTCAAAAAAAAAAAAAAATTAATAAAAGAAAGAAAGAAAATCTCCTGTGGGTAAGAATGGGTGTGAAAAAGAGGTCAGGAATTGAGGCTGTTCATACCTGACAATTTCAATCTTCTTACATAGAAATGACATCATCCTCTAAGAAAGAAGGGACAGTGGTTCAGAAGAGGGACTGAGGACTTAAGAAACTGACAAAGGACAAATAATTCAGAACAATTTTTAGTGACAAATTTACCTAGGTGTGTGAGTCTGTACCAGCACATGGCTGCACTTGTCATGAAAGCACTAATTCAGGGTTGAGAGTATGGCCGAGGGGCACAACAGAAAGACAGGGATGTAAGAGAATTGAAGATGCTGGTAAGATAGGAGTTAGGATAATCAATCATTTCATAGACACAGAAAAATAAAAGAAAAAGAATGAATGGATTAGAGATCAGGACTCCATAAAGTCATACAGCTTGTGGGAAAATGAGCACAAAAGCTTGAAGAATAACAGGGGTCAACGGAGAGTATCACAGAGGCTAAGCTCCTCAAGTTCCAGTGCTGACACCATCCAAAGTGTGGCCTTATCAGTGGGGAGATGAAACAGGGAAGAGGTAAGGGTCACTGGAATGAAATTTGGTTGAAGAACTACAAGGCCAGTCTTCAATGAGTGAAGAAAAGGGACCTGAAGTTGGAGAATGGCAGCAATGAAAAGGGGTCGATGGCATTGCAACCAAATGGCTGGCACCTCAAAGGAGAAGGTTGCTGGTAAAACATGAGAAAGAAGGCATACATTCTAATAAAGTGTTGGGGGTACAGGACTCTATTTACAATGAAACAAAATTTGAAGTAAAAAGGAACTGGGTGGGAAGCAAGCAGGAGGATGAGGCCACACTGCTAGTAACATAGGATAAAGCCAGGAGATGGATCAGACAAGAGCCAGTTTGCTTTTTGTGGAAGGATTAAAACTTACAAGGTCATAGGGAAGAAGAGAGCAATGGGTGAAGCTCCCTGCCCCCCAGTATTCTGAATATGACACAAACTGTTTTGGTCCAAGAATAGGCTAACGGTGCTATCTAGTACTTACCCTGGACTCGGAAAGTTGGTGGGAGCTTTGTTACAGCAAGGACCCAGATGTGGAATAAATTCATTCATTCATATAAGTAATAATTTGGGGCATTTCTACTATTCATAACACCTATAATGTAATCCCTTATACTTTCCAATAATAACTTAATAAAATAATAACTTAATAAAAGAATAACGAATAAAAGCACTGAGCTTCACATTATTTCTAATCTTAACAGGTTCCTAATTGAATCCTTATAATTTGAGGAATTAAGTGAGCGACAGAGTTTCCAAAACCCATTTCATATAAATCTTTGACTTTGATCACTGTCTACATTCTACTTAATACAGTCTTGGAGTGTGTGGTATGTGTGTGAATGGGTGTGTATACATATATAAAATATTTGGGGTTTTTTGTTGGCAAGGAGGAAGAGAGTAGTGGCAAGGAGACAGAATCACTGTAAAAAGCCACCACCAAAAGCATCAGGACTCCAAAGCACAGGCAAATTTACAAGAGAAACAATTTACAGAAGAATCCTTTCCTACAGAAAGTGCTACCTTACCTTGTCATGGACTGTCATGCAGCTAGCTGCATCCTTCTGAAGTATTTCAGTTACCCCATTGGAAAGCCTTTCATACTTCAGCTTGGGTTCCTCTTCGCTCTCTTCTTCCTGCACAAATGGCAAAGAAAAATGACACCCATCATAGATTTATTTGTTTTGAAAACCTCAAAACACATTTCTTAAAAGAGAACCAGAGATGGTTCCTTCAATGATGTTACTAATTCCAACTATAGCTAAAGGTTAAAATCTTCGTATTTCATCTTGTCTAGGTATATCAATTGCTATAACTTCACTGGTATAATAAATTCAAAAGTTGAAAACGAGTAAACAGACTTGGTGTTATATTGTCACTAACTTTACATGTTCAACCTTACTATCTGGTATGGCTTCATAAACTATTCTTAATCCTCATAGTTATGGAATAAAGTTAGTAATCAATATTTACTATAATGGCCTTGAATTAATAAATAGAGTTGTAAAAATTATTATAATAATGATTCAGAGTAAGATTTTATTTTACTCCAATAAGTAATAAGAAACAAAAAGTTTATATACAGAAAACTGTGATGGCATAAAGCTAGCCAAAACAGAAGTTCATAAAAATAATCTACTCATTGACATTAGCTGGAGGGTGAAGACTATGCAATTATCGTGGTTTGTAGAGTCAAAAAACCATACAAACCACCATAATTGCATAGTCTTCACCCTCCAGCTAATATTAGAGTAGCTTGAGGACATCAGTGCTCCCACCACAAATAACTAGAAAGTCTTGATGGAATATACAACAATATCTATCCAAGGCATCAAAGGGCTGCTGAGGCAACCTCAACTAGAAGGATCAAGATTCCTGGGCAGCAGAGAATTGAGCTGGCATTCTACAGCCACTTTCTTCCTGGAGGCATTTACTAATTCTGGGTGTAGGACAAGAGGCTGAGAACCCAAGCTCTGCCTGGGAAGACAGCCACTGCCGGGGTTAAGGAAAGCAGCACACCTTCTGGCACTTGCAGGTACGGAGTGACAAAACTGGAGAGAGACCTGAGGGGCCAAGATATCAGTGGAAGAGGGGCAGAGACATGAGCTTGTTACACAGCTACTTTTCCCTGTAAGACAACTGTCAAGTTCTAAAGCTGCACAGGATGAAGCTAAAAAGCTGAACAGAAAGAAAAATGCAAACCAGCTGCCTTGATGTGTTAAGAAGATAAGAATAAGAGTTCAAGAGGCATCGGGAAATTGGATCCTGGTGAATATCACAGTCTTAGTTGGAACCCCTGGTCCCCAAAGGACACAAAACTTAACTCCCTTAGAGCTCTGACTCAGCTCAATCTTTGATTGGAGTAAGGTATATAACCCCCAACATAACTGTCTAGTGAAGAAAAGGGTGACTCCTCTTCGGAGAAAGAAAACTGCTGGGGCCTCTGCAATTTTTCATGTACAGTACTAAGGATTCAATAAAATATTACCAGGTATGCCATAAGACAGGAACAAATGACCAAAAATCAAGATGAAAAAAGACCATAAAAATAAACAAATGGGTGACCTAGACATTGAAGTTAGCAGGGCTTTAAAATAACTATGACTACATGTTCAAAAAAAAAAACACAAAAAGAAAGCTGATGAAAAGATAGAAATTTTCAACGGAATTCTAATCTGTAAAAAAAAAAAAAGAATCAAATGAAATTTTTTACACTGAAAATGTTAACTGAATTAAGAAAGCAATAGATGGTTTAATATAAGATTAGCAAAACAGAAGACAAAATAAGTGAAATGAGTAAAAAAATATCCAAAGGGAACCCCAGAGAAGAATAAACGGAAGGAAAATATATAAAGGAATCTATGAGGCATGTAGAACACAGTGAAAAGCTCTAACATACTTTTCATTACAGTCCCAGAAGGATAAGGAAAAATGGAAAGGAACAAGAGCAACATTTAAAGAGATAACAACAGAATTTTCCAAAACTGATAAGACATCAACCTACAAACTCAAGAAGCTGGGCGCCTGTAGTCCCCCCAGCTACTTGGAGAGGCTGAGGCAGGAGAATGGCGTGAACCCGGGAGGCGGAGCTTGCAGTGAGCCGAGATTGTGCCACTGCACTCCCACTCCAGCCTGGGCAACAGAGCAAGACTTCGTCTCAAAAAAAAAAAAAAAAAAAAAAAAAAAAGAAGCTCTGCAATAAGCAGGATAAATATAAAGTCACACCTAAGGTGCATCATAGTAAAAAGAAAATTAGGCAAAAGAAAAACGACTTGTAGAGTAATAAGTGCTCTGCCTATGGAAGATTATAAGACTGATGAGACACACTAGGCAGAGACTGCAAACTCAAATTCTTACAGAAGTCTTCACCTGTGGGGCAAGCGATTGGATCTTCACATGGAAAGGGGTTAATCTGTGGATTAATGGAAATGATGGACTATATCAAGCATCATGCTAGAGACTTAATATTAGATATCTCATTTCATCCTGACTTAAAAGAAAAAACAAACAAACCCTACTGAGAGTTAAGTATAATTAACCTGTTTTACAGATTTTCAGCAAAAACTGGTGACCAGAGATTTTAAGTAATTTCCTCAAGACATACAATGGGTAGAGGAGAAGCTAAAGTTCAAATTCAGCTGTGAGTGCTCTAAAGTCAATACCTTCTATAACACACTCCAAAATCTCCTAAGAAAATGACTCCACTAATCACAACAGAAGCCTATTCTAAACCTAGAAATAATTATAAACTATGTGATCATTAGAAAATGTTTTAAAATATGTTTATTTAGCAGGTGCATTAGCTAACTATTGCTGTGTAACAAATTATGCCAACACTTGCTGATTTACTTACTTTATTATTATTTTCTATAACGACAGAGACTCATTATGTTGCCCAGGCTGGACTCAAACTCATAGGTTCAAGAAATCTTCTCGCCTCAGCCTTCCAAGTAGCCAAGACTACAAGCATGTGCCACACTCCTGGCCACCAAAATGTACTGATTTAAAACAACAATAAATATGTATTCGTTTACAGTTTCTAAGGGTAGGCAATTCAGAAGTGGCTTAGCTGAGTGGTTCACCGAGGATTTCTCATGGGGTTGCAGACAAGATGTCAGCTAGGGTTGTAACTATCAGAAGGCCTGACTGGGGTTAGAGGATCTGCTTCCAAGATGGCTCAATCAAATGGCTGGCAAGTTGGTCCTCACTGTTGGCAGAAGTTGCCAACACTCTTGGATCACTCATTCTGGAGGAAGCCACTTGCCATGTTCTGATCAAGCAGCCCTGTGGAGGGGTCCATGAAGCAAGGGTGATCCAAGAGGAAACAAAACGGAAGCCCCATCCATGTTTCATATGGCCTCAGATGGAACACTGTCATTTCTACAATATCCTTCCAGTCATACGGGTCAGCCATGATTCAGTGTGGGAGGGGCAGACACAGAGCATGAATAATAGGAGGTGAGGATCACTGGAGGCCATCATGCAGGCTAGCTACAAGAACAGTAATAACAGTTTAAGAGCCATAAGCTCAGTCAAAATCAGTATTTCGTGTCTACTGATGAGCTGTCTTAAATTTAATTCCCTTGTTATACATACACTATTAGCTGTTTATTTCAGATGCAAGTATTAAAAACAAAGATGATATACCTGTTATTAACTTTCCAAGAATAACTTTAAGAACTAATAGCAACAAAAGGGAAGTATACACACAGTTATCCATAGGGCCTACACATATCTATGAAAAGGTAGTGATAATCTACCCAACCCAAGGAGCTGTTACACCTCAAAACTGACCTGTTTTTAATATAAAATAGCTAATTAGCTAAGTCTAAAAAATTTGAAAAAAGAAAACTGCAAAAAACAACAGACACTTCTACTTATGTATCTACAAGCAAGAAAGAGAAATCATTAAAAAGTTAATATTAAATGTAGCACAGATGATGTGTGCATTCTGAAGTAAACATGTTAAATAGAAATTGAATCCTGAGTGTTAGTCTTTATAATAAGATGCCACATGTTGCTCAAGTCTGGACATCAAATGTGCATCCAATGTGAAAAGTTAATTCTAGCCTCTTGACTATTTTGCATAAAAGCACTCATCCACGGACCATTAGATAAAGTTACTGTAAATAAGGTTTTCCTGTCTTACTTATAAGTGAAAACTAAAAATTTCTCACACATAAATATACAAAAATAAATACTTTCACAACACAGCTCAGTGAAGCATCCTTACTGGGTTTCAAAAACCATGAATAAAATGAAAACTCCAATATTAGGCATTTGATGTACCATTTCACGCTTTTCTGACAGGTATCTTTTATGTTAAGTTAAAAGCAGGGTAAAGGTGAATTTTTTAAGTTTTTTTTTTCCTCCTTGCTATAAACAAAGAAAATAGAAAGTGATTCAAAAATACGATTCATGGAGGTTATTTTGCTGCTGCAGACTCTATATCACACTTTAAATAAAAAACATTTAAAAATCTAGTAGATTATAGAGTTTCTCTTTAACTAAAAAAATAATAATAATAGAAAATAGGTTTTCATGCAGTTTGGACTTCCATGGTAAACAACCCAGTGTTAATAAAAAGCAAATCAATAATTTCTGTTAAATTTTAATAATCCTACAAACCTACAAATAAAACCATCAACAGTCTGAGTTGACAGTTAACTGCGTTTCTATGACAACCTAGTGGAATAGTACAAGTCCTGACTTGCAGCTAAGCGAAGATATGAACAGAGTGACATTTACCCATACAAGAAAAATTTGCGGCTTTCTTTTAAAAACAATCAATTCCTCAACTCACATAGATTTTTACTAAGTGTAGGGCACTTTTAATTAAAGACAAGTCCTTTATACCATCCTACAGAATTCTAAACACTATCTGAAAATAAATGTCACATCATGGTCAATCTTACTGAGTTTTGGACTTAGGAGGAGGAAATTACTTTTAAGGATAACAAATTAAAGCAATTAAAGACTTCTCCCGGAAAAACTGGTTAGTAATGTTGTTACAGTGTTACCATGGGGTAAATTTTCATGGAGGAAGTCCTGTTTACCTAACTTGGTCTTGTATACCAACAGGAATATTTTACATTTCTTTTCACCTAATAATTTAAAATTTGTGTACAAGAAATAGATTTTTTCAGTGTTTACAACCAAAAATAATTGTGTAGAATGGATTCTACATTTTTCATCTTGTTTAAACGTTATATCTTTCACATATTAGTACATCTTATATGCCATGTATATAGTCTGTATACATTCTATATGGCATGTATATAGTCTGGAACAGTGGTTACATACCAAATGAAGACTTGAATTTTACTTTTTAAAAATATGTGTCACATGAATTCTAGGGGTTAAGAGAAAGATCATTACATTTCCTACTGTTACTACTTATACAGAACTTAAAACGTCATCTCTGGATACCATTTCTTTATTAAAATCCGTGCTGTTTTGTTTTTACAAAATAAAATGATACTCAATATACTGATTGGGGAAAGGTGAGATATCTTATAAAGCCCAAATTAGGCTGGTAGAAACCACCACCAGTGGAGCACTCCTCAACTATTCACATCTCACTCTGTGGAGATGACCTTCATCCTCTCCAGCTTCACCTGAGAAAGACCTCAGCTGAACCTCCAGGAATTTTAATAAGATGAATGGTTTAGTTGGTTTCATGTCATCAACTACATCTGACTAGGGGCAAATCCTTTTAATAAATATCCAATGTTTTAAAGCTAGATACAATAGGGAAACACTAATATCCTCAAAAGAAATTCACACACAAACACACACACAAAAAACCTTTCATGCAGTTTGAACTTTCACAGTAAAGAACCAACTATTAATAAAAAGAAAATCGATAACCAACCCTGGGGATGAAGCTATAAAATACAGGTTTTCTTCCTCTAGAACATTCTTTCTAGAACTCTAATTACCTATGGGGAATTGAAATATCCAAAATTAGTAGTGGACCTGACAAGCTTAACATATAAAAACAGCTATCAAAATCCTGTATCAGAACATTTGAATTTTAGGAAATCTGCATTTTAAAAAATTCTCTCTTTATAAATAATTCAATTTGTAGAAGCCCTATGACTAAAATATGTCTTTGCTATTACTATTTATTAGAGGAGAGAACAGAAAGATAAAACACAGTTGGTACCAAATACAAATAAATTTTTAAGAGCATAATTAAAATTAATACAAGTCAATCAAAACACATCTTGAGTCTCAAAAACATGTAACAATATTTTAAGGAATAGTTCTAGTCACTACCACAGGATATTAACATATTAACAACATGCACAAATGGCAACATACACAGGAGCTACATATTACTGGATATTCACATTTATTTGAAACTATAACATTATCACTAAAAGTACATGCATAATATAGGACATCTCCAAATTTGTCATATTTGTATTAAAGTTTTCCATAACGTGTAGAAAAGATCCAAGATAAGAAAAAAGGATGCCTAAAAAAGAACCTGAAGGTAAAGTTCAAATTAATCAAAGAGTAAAGTCTTCAATTAGCTTTGTATTGCCCACCCCACCTCATCCCAAGAAAGAATGCTACTTCCTTAAAAAGACAACTGTAACTATTAATACTGTACTCTATAGTTCTATTAAAGAAAGATCATTTTATTTACACACAAAGATGACTATGTGGTAGGAAAGATGGCTTTATAGATCCTTCTAAAGTGTCAAAACGTATCAAGAAAACTACATAAACAAGCTGAAATAGTAACTTCTGGTTTCCATTAATAACACAAGGTATTATAGCTGCCTCAATGACCAAACTTTTTAAGAAAGTGACATGAAGATAATGGAATTCATCTACAATAAAACAACTGTGGTCAAAACTACTCCCAGCATGCCTTTCCATCAGACTGCTGAGAGATAGGCAATTACATTCTTATATGAATGCAAATAATGTTGTTAAATTTTCAACTTAGAAGCAATATTGCTATTAAGGAAAAAGTACATTAATTTTTAAAGTAGCTGAAATTAGGAGCTGATAAATGTAATCTGGATGGCATGGGTCTACTTTTTCAAACAGAAAATTCAGCATGAGTTTACTATACCCACATGTTATTATTTAAAGCATAAAATACATACGGTTAAATAAGTAGTTCTCGGCCAGAGGTGACTTTCGTCCCCCAGGGACATTTATTTGGCAATGTGTAGAGTCATTTTCATTGTCACAGTTGGGTGGGGGAAAGGTGCTACTGACATCTAGCAGGTAGAGGCCAGGGATTATGCTAAACAATTTACAATGCACAAGACACTCTCCCAGAACAAAAAATTATCCAGCCCAAAGTGCCAGTAGCCTCAAAGTTGAAAAATTCTGGATTAAATAAATTTCACAAGATAAAATAGTACATGTACATTAAAATCTGTTTTCAAAGACAATTTAATAACAGAAATGTTCTCACAATGTCTTCCTAAGTGAAAGAATCGGTCATAAAACCTGCTTTGTATGATCCAAATTTTATTTAAGAAATGTATATGCATATATGGGGGGAAGATGAGTAGAATAAACACCAATATAGTAATTTCCCTAAGGTTGGTTTCTTCCTCTGCAGAATGGGGATGATAATAGAAATCACATCACTGGGTTGCTGTAACTATTAAAGATAGCAAATGAAAAAAATCACTGTTGTGAGCTATTGCCAATATTTTCTAGATTTTCTAAAACAAACATATTTATTATAAAAATGGTTCAACATCCTCTTCAACACTTTGTATCCACTGAGCTAAGATTTTGATCTCTCAAAGCTGCTTTCCTTTACCGTAACACACTGACCAGAAAACTGAGAAAAAGTTGAGCCCCTAATAATTGAGGAGCTCTACTTAAGATTCACAAGATATGCAGTCTTCATAAACCCTGGTCTCTCCTGTGCCCTGTAGTATTAGAATTTCATGTTCAATTCAAGGAGGAAAAAATAAGGTGAAGGTTCCCATGCCCTAAGCCACATACCATAAACAGGATCAACTCCCATCATTTAGTTTATATTGGGAAAGCGATAAGAATATATAGAAGAGGGGAAAAAATGAGAAAAGCAAATAAGCTTTTCATTTCCTTCTAGCCATATGGAATAACCTCACCAATCTTCAAGCTATGCCATTCAGGTGGACAATTTCCGCCACTAAAGCCAACATAACCCTCTTTTCCTTTCTTGCCAATATCCCTTGGTTCTCACAAGATCCTCAGAAGCAGAGTTTATGCCTTTTCATTGTTCTGAACTTCACCTAACAGAACTGTGGGTACCTAATAAAGACCAGTGAAAACAAACGTGTGTAGTAACAGCAGACCAGGTTTGGTAAGCAGCTTTTCTAAGACATTCTCATTTAGATTTCCACACAGGAAAATCCAAATCATAGAATATTAACCAAAGGAACCTCAGAGATCATCTAAACTATGTGTTACTTCGCAGACACGAGAGAGAGGGGTAAAAGGGGGAGCAGGGAGGTAGAGGCACCAAACAGAAGGAAAGGGCTGGCAATTTTGAAATACTGTAAACTAGAATTATAGATAAATTTATAGAAGTGGAACTATATCATCTTCTAGCAGTAGAAGCAAATAGAGGTCCTGCAAACTCAGTTGTCAGAAAAACTTACACTTATTTCTAATAAATCTATGTTGTTATACGAAAAAGGAAAATGCCGAAGCTCTTCAAATTATTTTGTTTGAGAGGAGATTAAATGCCTCTCGAGCATTTCCAATTGCACATTCCATAAGCCAAGTGCAAAGAAGCATCTTGCTAACCACCCCCACCAAAGCCTCTACCAGTTTCTCAATAATTTCCAAGAAAAATTAGATAAAGATAAAAACTCACTATAGCAGTAAGCATTAAAATGATTACCAAAATCAAGGAGAAACTGACACATTTGTTGAATCTAAATTCCTGACATATCCTGATTTGTTTCAAGAAACATAACCCACCTGAACGAGAGGTATTGATGATTTTTAGCTCTCCCACCAACCCTCTGTGCCCAAGACTGGGGCTGAGCCTGCCCCAGCCTCACAGAGCCGACCCCTGCTCTACCCCTTAGCTACTCTTTTCCAGAAGGAGAACTATGCTTGCACCCTCTGCCCACTGTATCTCCAATCCTCACACATTTTAGCCCTGACCACCATCTTTCTACATCTTTCTTCCACAGGCTGAGACTCTAAATCTCTATCACCTGGGCAGTGTCCTCCATGGTCTGGGAGTCCAGCCTTAAGCAGTGCAGGACCAAAGGACCTCTAATAGCAGGAAGGTGGGCACTGCAGGGACCAGAGAAAACTAACAAAAGTAAAGCTAAAATGAATTAATAAACCAGAAAAAAAATTAGTAAGTCCAAGCATTAGTACCTTTTAAAGACAAATTGAATATGAGACACACAAAAAAACAGTGAGAAAATAAAAGCCATTAAAGTACTATCTATCTCATGCAGAAAGGTACATGGCTCAGACTGTTTTAGTGGCAAGTTCTATTAAAAACCTTCAAAGAATGGAAAATTCCCAACTTATTTAAGCTGCCCCATAAGAGGCAAATATAAAAACTTCCAAATTCATTTTGATAACCGTGATATCAAAACTCCCAAAGAGTACACCAAAAACAACAAAAAATATACATATAATTCTGTCATCTCATGTAGGAATTTAAATGTAGAAAGTCTAAATATCATAAATCAAACCCAGCATATATTAATAAAAAACATTTAAGATCAAATATTGCAAAAACACAAAGACTGAGTATTAGGAAATCTGATGTCATTTGATAAGTCAGAGGAAAAAGAAAACACAGGGCCATCTTGACAGACACTGCAGACAGCATTTATAAAGTTCAACACTTGTTTCTGATCTTAAAAAAGCTTTCAGTAAATAAAAAGGTTTCTTTACCAAAGAGCCAAGAATGAAGAGCCAAGAATGACCGTTTGAAATCAGAAGTCAACATGATATGGAACAATGAAATAAGAGAAATATTCCCATCATCAGCAGGAAACAACGCACGGGTGCCAACAATCACTTTTGCTTTTATCAAAACCAACTTAGAAGTTTTAGCCAAGGCAAAAGACAAGAAGATGGAAAACGTAATAAATCGATCCTTGTTGGTATGGTCTTATTTGAAGACAGTATAACTAGAAAGAACAAAACATGGCTTCTGCCAAGACAGAGAGCTAATCTGCGCTGCTGGCCTTCTACTCCCAACTCAGCCCTGCAGACATGCTAAAAATGAGAGGAAAGAGGGATTCCAGACATTAACATGCCCAAGTAAGAAACTATGGAGGCATTGAAACGACCCACAGTGGGGAGCCAGGGGTAACAGTAAGGATGAGGGTCAAGGAAAGCTGGTAGATCCAGCACTGACCTCTCCCCCGGGTGCCTGGTTTCGCTGCCCCATTCACTACAGAAATGGGCAGCAACAGCCCAGCCTCACAGGGGTGAGGACTGGCCAGCTGCATTCACTCCTCCATTTTCTCTCTTCCTCCTAACAAGTAGAGATGCTTGTTAGGGGCTGCTTCCTCTGTGGATTAACCCAAAGTGCACTTCATGAAGGCTCAGAAGAGTCACCTCACAAATTCCCACACTGAATTGTATTTTTGGAGGAAGTATTCAGATAACAGAAAAAAAAAAAATCCAGAAGCTGCTGTAAGACAGTGGTCCCCAACCTTTTTGGCACCAGGGACTGGTTTTGTGGGAGACAATTTTTCCACCACGGTGGGGGTGATGGTGATGGTCTCAGTTTGGGGATGAAATTGTTCCACCTCAGATCATCAGGCATTAGATCCTCATAAGGAGTGCAACCTAGATCCTTCGCATGCACAGATCACAGTAGGGTTCATGCTCGTATGAGAATCTAAATGCTGTGGCTGATGTGACAGGAGGTGGAGCTCAGGCGGTAATGCTTGCTCCCCCACTGCACACATGGACCAGTGGGTTGGAGACCCCTGCTGAAAAAGGTATGAGATGTAAGGACAATCAAATATCTTAATAAAGGTCACTAATGTCATTAAAAAAAAGAGAGAATTATCCAAAATCCTACTGAAATTCATAATCAAAAGCCAGTCACAAAACAAACTAAAATTTTTCTTTTGCTATTTCTACCATATGCAGCGCATATACACTGTACTAGTTACTTAAAACCTTGGTTACCTTGCCTTTTGTGAAAAGGAAATGATAACCTGCATCTCAGAGGATTTTTGTAAGAATTAAATGCAATAAATGTACGTAAAGCACAAAGCTCAGTATCTGGTAATACCCAGTGAATGTCAAATACTAAAAATATGGCCATGATGTGTATTACAACCCCAACTTCACGCTGCAGAACTCATGGCCTCCCTTCTAAGTTACTTCCTATCACATGACCAGACCATAAAACCAAACAGTAACACTTCTCATCTAATTACCTCATTGTTTTAAGCTATTAAAAGATGAAGATACATTACTTTTTATTTTACCACATCATTTAAAAAAATATTTTTTCACACACATTTAAGTGTGAATCTTGTTATTAGGAATGTAAAAGGAAATGCTACCCTCTACTATTTAAGCCAAGAACCTCTCCTCGATGCCTGTAAAGACTAAAAGTAGCCCATGACAGCCCAAATCCCTCACAACTGCCCAATCACTGGTGATGGAAATGATGACAACAGACTAAACCCTTAAGCTCTATCAGAGGTTTCTCCACTCCCATCCCTCCCTGATACGATTCTGAGAGACATATTTTATCTACTGAGGTCTTTGGGGAAAACAGTCATATTCTAAAGTAAAGAACTGTGATAACACGGATGCCTGTGAATCTCTGTATTTAAAAACGGCTGCACTGCAACTGAAATAGCTCATGGATGAAAGAAACCTTCGTGCTATTTAGATTTGTTATAGCATTTCTTGAGCCTGCAGAGACAAGAATGCCTTAAAGCCTTGACAGCATAGAATCAGGCCCTAATTGTCAAGTAAAATGATTGTTTAAACACACTCTTGAACAATCATCAGAAAAGATACATTTTTATAAATACAGCTCCCCACAGTATTAGCAGTTCTATCACAACCATTTTCTGTATGTTTTCCTTGCTGGATGTATTTGACTTCCAAAACTCTGAAATGCAGCCTAATGAAAAGTGTTAAGGAGACAAGGTCATTCAATCAAATTATTTACTGTATTAGTTTCCTATCACTGCTGTAAAAGAAAATGATGACAAACTTACTAGCGTGAAACAACACAAATTTGTTGTCGTACAGTGCTGTAGGTTAGAAGTCCGACACAGATCTCACTGGGCTAAAATCAGGGTGTCAGTAGTGCTGCCCTCCCCTGGAAGCTGAGGGGAGAATCCCTTTCCTCTCCTTTTCTAGCTTCGGAAAGCGCCAGCATTCCTTGGCTGTGGGCCCTTCTTCCCCCTTCAAAACTAGCAAAGGCAGGTTGAATCGTTCCCACATCACAGCCTTTTCTCCTGCCTCCCTCTTCCATTTACAAAGACACTTAGGATTATACTGGTCCTGTCCAGATAACCTCACTTTCCTACAGTCAGCTGATTAGCAACCTTAATTTTCCCTTGCTGTGTAACATGACATGTTCACAGGTTCCAGGGATTAGGATGTAGACATCTTTGGGGAACCGTTATTCTGCCTGTTACAGAGAACAATATAAGGATCAGAGAGGATAAAAATGATGGTGAGCAAAAGAGTTGGAAGCCCTGAGCCAAACCCAAAGCTAAATAAAAGAAACTTCTCATTTGCTTGCTCCTAAATTAAATAATTGATCCCTGTGAGGACACAGCATGGGATAAAACAATTTTCAGGTTGAGTCAGGAGGCGAGGAGTGGTCCTTGTTTCTGTCTGACAAAGGCCTCCTCAAAGCCCTAGTTTCACCATCTCCAAAATAAGGACACAACACCAGCTTGACATAATTGTTGAGACGATTAATAAAATCAATTCATTCATTCACTGATGAGCAGCTCTACTAGATACTGGGGACAGGGTCCCCATCCTCATGAAAGTGCCTTGCATACATATGGACAAAACATAATAAAATAGCAGCAGCAGCATGCTTTCTGAATACCTTTTTTAATGCCAGGCAAGGCGCCAAATACACATTATCTCCTTTAACCGTCACTCAACAAAAGTGTCCCATACAAGCATTCTAGATTGCACCATTTTGTAATACACAGTACAAGAATTTCTCAGGGCATCTCAAAGATATTTTGCCAACTCACTCTCTCCTGAGCTCCTTCCAGTCAAGCCCCACCACCACAAGTCACCACAAGTGCTCTTCGAATCACCAGTGGCCTCACTTTTGCAGATCCAAGAGTGAATCCCTAGACCTCATCTCATTCCTCCTCTCAGCAGCATTTGACACAATGATGGTACCCTTCATCCAGAGATGTGATCCTCCCTTGGCTTCTGGGGCACCACTCTCTCCTGGTTCTCTTCCTACCTCACTGGTTACCTCTTTTCTGTTTCCTTTGCTGATTTCCCCTCATCTACCAGATCTCTAAAATGTGGTAGCACCTCTCAGGGTCCAGGAATCAGGCCTCTTTATGTGTCCTCATGCCCTAAATGATCTCATCCAGTTTCATGGTTTTGAACACCATCTAAATGCTGAGTCACAAATTCTTACCTCCAGTCCAGACTTGAACTACTCTTCTTCAGGTCTACAATTCCACTTGGATGTCTAATTGACATCTCCAACTTAAAATATGCAAAGTAGAACTTCCAACCTACCCATCACCACCATCTCCACCCTGAGCACCAAAACTAACTCTAGCCAGAGTCCTCCCCTACCTTAGTTACAGCAACCCCATCGTTCCAAATGCTCATCCTTGACTGTTCCCTTTCACTTACATGCCCACATTTTAGTCAGGAGATCTGTTGGCTATACTTTAAAGAACAAAAAGCAACTACAGGCTTCATCGCCTCTAGCCCAGAGTTTTAACAAAGCCTCCCCACTGGTCTCCCCTATTCCTACTTATCCTCCTTAGACATTTTTTAAAACAGCGTCCAGAGTGATCCTACTAAAACAAAGACTCTCCAATGCTTTCCAGCTTACAGTAAAAAACAAAGATAAGGGCCAGGCACAGTGGCTCACGCCTGTAATCCCAGCACTTTGGGAGGCCGAAGCAGATGGATTACTTGAGGTCAGGAGTTTGAGATCAGCCTGGCCAACATGGTGAAACTCCATCTCTACTAAGAATACAAAAATTAGCTGGGTGTGGTGGCATGCACCT
>NW_026652276.1:130107587-130239084 GCF_009828535.3 Hylobates moloch | reverse complement strand
ACAAAGACAAGAAATTGACCTGTAGGGTCAACATTCTTAGCTGCCCATTATTTCTTGGACACCATTTCCCACCACTCTGCTCCAGCCACACTCACGTCCTAGAAGACATCCAGCATGACCCTACCTCTGGGCACAGTGTTTGCTCTTCCTTTTACCTATGAGACTTTTTCCTCAGATATTTACTCAAATGTCACCTGAACAGACAGGCCTTCCCTAACCACCCAGGATAAAACGGCAACTCCTCAGACCACTCTGTAGTCCCCTTAACTAGTGTTATTTCACCTGGTTTATTATATATTTAAGCTTTTTTGTTTACTGTCTCCCTCATGAAATACTTGCATATCCTAGCATCTAGGACATAAAAGTCACCAATAAATATTTGTTGAATGAATAAAATGATCAACCAGTCAATCTTGGACTGCCTAAAATAATTTTTCTTCTAGGTAGTGAAATTATAAATTCTGCTCAAATATATATCATACCAAGGGAGTTGTTTTCATCTCTTCCATCTCTAAGAAAGGGGCATAATAGAGATTCAAAAATCTTGCCCCCAGAAAGTTTCTACTAAGTTTCCAAACATATAATTTTTATAATATATGCTTCAAAGGGAATGTTTATCCATGACTGAATGATGCAATAATCAGCAGAACCTGTTAATATTAATAGCTCATTAAATGAAAGAGCAAGTTTGTAAGCCAAGTGCTATGTGGAAGCTATGTGGACACTATAACCCTACACTCCATTTTTCTCAGCAATCAATCTCATAACAGGGCACATTACCATTTTTGTTACCAGTTGCCATAAATCTGTTTATTAAAATTAATACATGTAAAGAATCAATTTAATTTTCAATAAATGATTCATAATGTTCTACCCACCAGGTGAGATAAATAAATGACTTTTGTGTGATGCATTTCCTGATTTAAAAAGCTATCTCCTGATTTCTCACAATGACTGGTTTTCATTTTAACAAAACTGAAAAAGAACTCTCTGTGGCTGATGCACCTAGAAATTGCATTTCATTTTAAAATTAATTTCTCATTCAACTAAATAGCATACAGATTTTAAATAATTTCAAGTATTTGTCAGTCCACTTGGTTTTATTAAAATTTATACATCTAACATATTTAAGAACTCCTAACTGGTATTTGGAAGAACTAAACCAGAACTAAATGCACGTCTGTTTAGGAGGCATGCTTATTTACTAATGGTAACAAAAATTGTAAAGACAGAGGTAACACAATTTTTTTTTAATTTGCTTTTTTTGTAGAGGGGAAGGATCACTATGTTACCCAGGCTGGTCTTGAACTCGTGACCTCAAGCAATCCTCCCACCTCAGCTTCCCAATGTGCTGTGATTACAAGTGTGAGCCACTGCACCTGGCCTACACCAATTAACTGTTCTGTAATTATCTGCCTTGGCCTGGGCTCTGAGTAATACAATGCGCACGCAATCTTTGCTTCAACGGAACAAACTGTAGGCAGAATAAGCCTAGTTTAGCTATTTAGTTGCGTTCACAAATCAAAGGTCTCTGGAACCTTCATCTGGTACAAAGCAGACCTCAAAACACTTCACTTGCTATTTGGTGCTCTTCTCTTTCCTTAACACTCCTCTTCAGCCTTTTTTTTCCCTTCTTATTCTTCTCTCTGATGTTCAACTGTAATCTTGAAATGTTAGGCTAATAATTTGATGCTTATATTGCAAAGTTCTTTGTACAACTCTAAACTCTTCTGAGAAAGGTGGGACATACTTCTAAATATATAATACACCAAG
The DNA here is from genome assembly GCF_009828535.3 of Hylobates moloch. Lineage (NCBI taxonomy): Eukaryota > Metazoa > Chordata > Mammalia > Primates > Hylobatidae > Hylobates > Hylobates moloch. The sequence continues at coordinate 130,237,311 of NW_026652276.1, read as the reverse complement.
AACCTATTCAGAGATGCAGGATTTTTTTTTCTTTTTTTTTGAGACGGAGTCTCACTCTGTCACCCAGGCTGGAGTGCAGTGGTGCAATCTCGGCTCACTGCAGCCTCCATCTCCCAGGTTCAGGCAATTCCCCTGCCTCAGCCTCCCAAGTAGCTGGAATTACAGGCGCATGCCACTATGCCCAGCTAATTTTTTGTATTTTTTAGTAGAGATGGAGTTTCACCGTATTAGCCAGGACGGTCTCGATCTCCTGACCTTGTGATCCACCGAGACACAGGAGATTTTTTTAAAAAATACTTATCTCCATGAAGCAGAGCTGCTTTAGTCTCCAGTTCTATCACCAGTGTATTCCATAGCACATTGTTTATGTTCCATAAATAGAAAAAACCCTACAGAAAATGATCACATTTCTGTATTATTAATCGCTCAATTTCCTCTCCCTGCACTACTAGTTCTACTCAGAAATAAATGTTGTGTTAAGATACTACAATTTTGGAACTGTTTGTTACTTCAGCATAATCAGCCTGTCCCACCAAATATACTGTAACCTGATAGGACTGTGGTCCATATTAAATGAGATAATCACAACATGAGGCATATAGGAAATATTGAAGCAATTGATTCTTCATGATTTAAATATTGTCTTGCATTAAAATGTTTATCATGAGATGAATCCAGTGTTGGAAATATCAAAGCAGCCATTAGAAAAATGTTTCAACAAGTAACTATAAATTCTCTTGAAGCAAGTGAAACAATAGGACATCTCAGAAAAGAAATAGAATTTTTTTTTAAAAAGGAACATTTTAGAACTAGAAAATACAATAACCAAAAGACATAACTCACTGGATGGGCTCAATAGCAGTGTGGAGATGACACAGGACAGAACCACTGAATCTGAGGATAGATCAAGATGACACAGGACAGAACCACTGAATCTGAATGAGAGAGAGAAAACCAGCTTTTTAAAATGAAGAGTCGTCACTTCCAAGATGGCCAAACAGGAACAGCTCTCGTCTACAGCTCCCAGGGAGATTGATGCAGAAGATGGGTGATTTCTGCATTTCCAACTGAGGTACCTGGTTCATCTCATTGGGACTGGTTGGACAGTGGGTACAGCCCACGGAGGGCAAGCAGAAGCAGGGCAGGGCGTCACCTCACCCTCACAAAAGGGGTCGGGGGATTTCCCTTTCCTAGCCAATGGAAGCCATGAGTGACTGTACCTGGAGGAACGGTACACTCCTGCCCAAATACTGTGCTTTTCCCAAGGTCTTTGCAACCAGCAGACCAGGAGATCCCCTCCCGTGCCTGGCTCGGTGGGTACCACGCCCACGGAGCCTTTCTCGCTGCTAATGCAGCAGTCTAAGATTGACCTGGGATGTGGAGCTTGGCGGGGGGAGGGGTGTCTGCTGTTACTGAGGCTTGAGTAGGTGGTTCTATGCTCACAGTGTAAACAAAGCGGCAGGGAAGCTCAAACTGGGCAGAGCCCACTGCAGTTCAGCAAGGCCTACTGCCTTTCTAGGTTCCACCTCTGGGGGCAGGGTATATCTGAACAAAAGGCAGCAGACAGCTTCTCCAGACTTAAATGTCCCTGCCTGACAGCTCTGAAGGGAGCAGTGGTTCTCCCAGCATGGCATTCGAGCTCCAATAACGGACAGACTGCCTCCTCAAGTGGGTCACTGACCCCCAGGTAGCCTGACTGGGAGACACCTTCCAGCAGGGGCCAACAGACACCTCATATGGGTGGGTGCCCCTCTGGGACAAAGCTTCCAGAGGAAGGATCAGGCAGCAATATTTGCTGTTCTGCAGCCTCCGCTGGTGATACCTAGGCAAACAGGGTCTGGAATGGACCTCCAGCAAACTGCAGCAGATCTGCAGCTGAGGGGCCTGTCTGTTAGAAGGAAAACTAACAAACAGAAAGGAATAGCATCAACATCAACAAAAAGGACATCAACACCAAAATCCCATACACAGGTCACCAACATCAAAGACCAAAGGTAGATAAAACCACAAAGATGGGGAGAAACCAGAGCAGAAAGGCAGAAAATTCCAAAAACCAAAACACCTCTTCTCCTCCAAAGGAACACAACTCCTCACCAGCAAGGGAACAAAACTGGATGGATAATGAGTTTGACAAGCTGACAGAAGTAGGCTTCAGAAGGTCGGTAATAACAAACTTCTCCAAACTAAAGCAGCATATTCTAACCCATCGCAAGGAAGCTAAAAACCTTGAAAAAAGGTTAGACGAATGGCTAACTAAAATAAACAGTGTAGAGAAGAGCTTAAATGACCTGAAGGAGCTGAAAACCACAATATGAGAACTTCGTGAAGCATACACAAGCTTCAATAGCCAATTCGATCAAGCTCAAGAAAGGATATCAGTGACTGAAGATCAAATTAGTGAAATAAAGCAAGAAGATAAGATTAGAGAAAACAGAGTGAAAAGAAACAAACAACACCTCCAAGGAATATGGGACTATGTGAAAAGACCAAATCTACGTTTGATTGGTGTACCTGAAAGTGGTGGGGATAATGGAACCAAGTTGGAAAACACTCTTCAGGGTATTATCCAGGAGAACTTCCCCAACCTAGCAAGACAGGCCAACATTCACATTCAGGAAATACAGAGAACACCACAAAGATACTCCTCAAGAAGAGCAACCCCAAGACACTTAATTGTCAGATTCACCAAGGTTGAAATGAAGGAAAAAATGTTAAGAGCAGCCAGAGAGAAAGGTCGGGTCACCCACAAAGGGAAGCCCATCAGACTGACAGCGGGTCTCTCTGTAGAAACCCTACAAGCCAGAAGAGAGTGGGGGCCAATATTCAACTTTCTTAAAGAAAAGAATTTTCAACCCAGAATTTCATATCCAGCCAAACTAAGCTTCAAAAGTAAAGGAGAAATAAAATCCTTTACAGACAAGCAAATGCTGAGAGATTTTGTCACCACCAGGCCTGCGTTACAAGAGCTCCTGAAGGAAGCACTAGACATGGATAGGAACAACTGGTACCAGCCACTGCAAAAACATGCCAAGTTGTAAAGACCATCGACGCTATGAAAAAACTGTATCAATTAACGGGTGAAATAACCAGCTAGCATCATCATGACAGGATCAAATTCACACATAACAATATTAATCTTAAATGTAAATGGGCTAAATGCCCCAATTAGAAGATACAGACGCAAACTGGACAGAGTCAAGACCCATTGGTGTGCAGTATTCAGGAGACCTATCTCACGTGCAAAGACACACATAGGCTCAAAATAAAGGGATGGAGGAAGATCTAGCAAGCAAATGAAAAGCAAAAAAAAGTAGGGGTTGCAATCCTGGACTCTGATAAAACAGACTTTAAACCAACAAAGATCAAAAGAGACAAAGAAGGGTATTACATAATGGTAAAGAGATCAATTCAACAAGAAGAGCTAACTATCCTAAATATATATGTACCCAATACAGGAGCACCCAGATTCATAAAGCAAGTTCTTAGAGACCTACAAAGAGACTTAGACTCCCACATAGTAATAATGGGAGACTTTAACATCCCACTGTTAATATCAGACACATGAACGAGACAGAAAATTAACAAGGATATCCAGGACTTGAACTCAGCTCTGAAGCAAGTGGACCTAATAGACATCTACAGAACTCTCCACCCCAAATCAACAGAATACACATTCTTCTCAGCACCACATTGCACTTATTGTAAAATTGACCACATAAGTGGAAATAAAACACTCCTCAGCAAATGTAAAAGAACAGAAATCACAACAAACTGTCTCTCAGACCACAAGGCAATCAAATTAGAACTCAGGATTAAGAACCTCACTCAAAACCTCACCACTACATGGAAACTGAACAACCTGCTCCTGAATGACTACTGGGTAAACAACGAAATGAAGTTAGAAGTTATTTGAAACCAATGAGAACAAAGGCACAATGTACCAGAATCTCTGGGACACCTTTAAAGCAATGTGTAGAGGGAAATCTATAGCACCAAATGCCCACAAGAGAAAGCAGGAGAGATCTAAAATTGACACCCTAACATCACAATTAAAAGAACTAGTGAAGCAGGAGCAAAAAAATTCAAAAGCTAGCAGAAAACAAGAAGTAACTAAGATAAGAGCAGAACTGAAGGAGATAAAGACACAAAAAAAAAACACCTTGCAAAAAATCAATGAATCCAGGAGCTGGTTTTTTGAAAAGATCAACAAAATATATAGACCACTAGCAAGCCTAATAAAGAAGAAAAGAGAGAAGAATCAAATAGATGCAATAAAAAATGATAAAGGAGATATCACCACCGATCCCATAGAAATACAAACTACCATCAGAGAATAGTATAAACACCTCTATGCAAATAAACTAGATAATCTAGAAGAAATGGATAAATTCCTGGACACATACACCCTCCCAAGACTAAACAAGGAAGAAGTTGACTCTGAATAGACCAATAACAGGTTCTGAAATTGAGGCAATAATAGCCTACCAACCAAAAAAAGCCCAGGACCAGACAGATTCACAGCCGAATTCTATCAGAGGTACAAAGAGGAGCTGGTACCATTCCTTCTGAAACTATTCCTATCAATAGAAAAAGAGGAAATTCTCCCTAACTCATTTTATGAAGCAAGCATCATCCTGATACCAAAGCCTAGCAGAGACACAACAAAAAAAGAGAATTTTAGGCCAATATCCCTGATGAACATCCATGCAAAAACCCTCAATAAAATACTGGCAAACCGAATCCAGCAGCACATCAAAAAGCTTATCCACCATGAACAAGTCGGCTTCATCCCTGGGATGCAAAGCTGGTTCAACATATGCAAATCAATAAACATAATACATCACATAAACAGAACCAATGACAAAAACCACATGATTATCTTAATAGATGCAGAAAAGGCCTTCAACAAAATTCAACAGCCTTTTATGCTAAAAACTCTCAATAAGTTAGGTATCAATGGAATGTATCTCAACATAATAAGAGTTATTTATGACAAACCCACAGCCAGTATCATACTGAATGGGCAAAAACTGGAAGCATTCCCTTTGAAAACCAGCACAAGACAAGGATGCCCTCTCTCACCACTCCTATTCAAAATAGTAATGGAAGTTCTGGCCAGGGCAATCAGGCAAGAGAAGGAAATAAACGGTATTCAAATAGGAAGAGAGGAAGTCAAATTGTCTCTGTCCGCAGATGACATGATTGTGTATTTAGAAAACCCCATTGCCTCAGCCCAAAATCTCCTTAAGCTGATAAGCAACTTCAGCAAAGTCTCAGGATACAAAACCAATGTGCAAAAATCACAAGCATTCCTATACACCAAGAACAGACAAACAGCCAAATCATGAGTGAACTCCCATTCACAATTGCTACTAAGACTAAAATACCTAGGAATCCAACTTACAAAGGATGTGAAGGACCTCTTCAAGGAGAACTACAAACCACTGCTCAAGGAAATAAGAGAGGACACAAACAAATGGAAAAACATCCCATGTTCATGGATAGGAGGAATCAATACCATGAAAATAGCCTTACTGCCCAAAGTAATTTATAGATTCAATGCTATCCCCATCAAACTACCACTGACTTTCTTCACAGAATTGGAAAAAACTACTTTAAACTTCATATGGAACCAAAAAAATGCCCGCATAGCCAAGACAATCCTGGGCAAGAAGAACAAAGCTGAAGGTATCAAGCTACCTGACTTCCAACTTTACTATGAGGCTACACTAACCAAAATAGCATGGTACTGGTACCAAAACAGATATATAGACCAATGGAACAGAATGGAGGCCTCAGAAATAACACCACACATCTACAACCATCTGCTCTCTGACAAACCTGACAAAAACAAGAAACAGGGAGAATATTCCCTATTTAGTAAACAGTGTTGGGAAAACTGGCTAGCCATATGCAGAAAACTGAAACTTGGATCCCTTCCTCACACCTTACACCTTACACAAAAATCAACTCAAGATGGATCAAAGACTTAAACATAAGACCTAGGACCATAAAAATCCTAGAAGAAAACCTGGGCAATACCATTCAGGACATAGGCATGAGCAAAGACTTTATGTCTAAAATATCAAAAGCAATGGCAACAAAAGCCAAAATTGACAAATCGGATCTAATTAAACTAAAGAGCTTCTGAACAGCAAAATAAACTACTATCAGAGTGAACAGGCAACCTACAGAATCCGAGAAAATTTTTGCAATCTATCTATCTGACAAAGGGCTAATATCCAGAATCTACAAAGAACTTAAATTTACAAGAAAAAAGCAAACAACCCCATCAAAAAATGGGCAAAGGATATGAACACACACTTCTCAAAAGACGACATTTATGCAGCCAACAGACACATGAAAAAATGCTCATCATCACTGGTCATTAGAGAAATGCAAATCAAAATCACAATGAGACACCAGCTCACGCCAGTTAGAATGGCAATCATTAAAAAGTCAGGAAACAACAGATGCTGGGGAGGATGTGGAGAAATAGGAACACTTTTACACTGTTGGTGGGAGTGTAAATTAGTCCAACCATTGTGGAAGAAAGTGTGGCAATTCCTCAAGGATCTAGAACTAGAAATACCATTTGACCCAGCAATCCCATTACTGGGCATATACCCAAAGGATTATAAATCATTCTACTATAAAGACATATGCACACGTATGTTTGTGGCACTATTCACAGTAGCAAAGACTTGGAACCAACCCAGATGTCCATCAATGATAGACTGGATTAAGAAAATGTGGCACATATACACCATGGAATACAATGCATCCTTAAAAAAGGATGAGTTCATGTCCTCTGCAGGGACATGGATGAAGCAGGAAAACATTATTCTCAGCAAGCAATCACAAGATCAGAAAACCAAACACCGCATGTTCTCACTCATAAGTGGGAGTTGAACAATGAGAACACATGGACACAGGGAGGGGAACATCACACACCAGGGCCTGTGGTGGGCGGGTGGGGGGCTAGGGGAGGGAAATCATTAGGAGAAATACCTAATGTAGGTGACAGGTTGATGGGTACAGAAAACCACCATGGCATTTGTATACCTATGTAACAAAACTGCATGTTCTGCACATGTAACCCAGAACTTAAAGTATAATTTAAAAAAAAAAAATGAAGAGTCTCAGGGACCTGTGAAAAAAAAAACAAAAGGGCCAACATTCAGGTTATTACAGTTCCATAGGGAGAGAGAGTGGGACTGAAAAAGTATTTGGAGAAAAAATGGTTGAAAACTTTCACAATTTGGTGAAGGGCATAAACCTACAGATCCCAGAAGCTGAGCAAACCCCAAATAAGATAAATAAAAGAAATTCATGCCCAAAGACCTTATAATTAAACTTGTAAACACTAAAGTTAAAAAAAAAAAAATCTTGAAAACAGCTAGGGAAACAGCACATTACTTACGGGAAGCACCAATTCAAATGAAAATGGGTTTCTCGTTTGAAATGATAGAAGCCAGAGGGAAGTGGCACAACATATCTTATGTCCTCAAAGAAAAGAATTGCCAACCACAAATGCTGTATCTGGTTAAAAAAAAAAAAACACAAAAAAACAAAAAACAAAACACCTCAAAACTGAAGGGAAGATAAAGATACGCTCATATTAAAAAATTTAAAAATTTAAAATAACTAAGAATTTGTCACTTGCAAGCGTATCCTTAAAGAGCGGCTAACGGGAGTTTTCTATACAGAAAGGAACAGTAGAAGATAGAAGATAACAGAAAAAAGGCTTAGAACTTCAAAAAGGAGAAGAGAACACAGAGACGAGTGAAAACAGGGGTAAATATAATACATTATTCTTTTCATGAGTTTCTTAAATGACACTTGATAGTTGGAGCCAAAAAATACAATACCAACTGATGTGGTGCTCAAAATATGTAAAGTAAATATTTAAACAATTGCACTTAAAAAGCAAGGAGGGTAAAGGAACTAAATGGAAGTAAGGTTTCTACACTTCACTAGAAGTGGCAAACTGTTGTGGACACCAGTAGACTGTGATAAGTTATGTATATATATTTCAATACCTAGAGCAACCACTAGGAAAATTATACAAAGGAACTAAAAAATATTATAAATTAAGATGGAATCCTAAAACATGTTCAAGTAACGCACAGGAAAGAAAGGAAAGAGAAACAAGAGAAATGAAAAACGGAGGATACAAACAGAAAACCAAAAAATGGCAGACTTAAGCCTTAACATATCATTACTTTAAATGTGAGTGGTCTACCTACAACTAGTTAAAAGACTGGCAGAGCACCAAAAAAAGTCAATTTCCAAAGGTTACGCTCTATATGGTTCTATGCATATAGTATGTATAAAATGACAAAATTATACAGACGGAGAACAGATTAGTTGCCAGGAGTTGGACGGGTGGCAAGGAGTGGCTGTGACCAAAAAGAGATAGCACAGGGAACCTTGTGATGAAACTGTCCTGTATTTTCACTGCAGTGGAGTGGTGGTTACATGAATCCTCACATGGTAAAACTGCACAGAACTAAGTACACACAAACTCATGCACACACAAATGAATGCATGTAATATGGGTGAAATCTAAATAAGGTCTGTGCCTTGTATCAATATCAATTTCCTGGTGTGATATTGTACTAGAGTTACGTAAGATGTTACCCTTTGGAAAGTGGGTGAAGGATATTTAGAATATCTTTGCATTTTTCCTCTCTTTTTTTTTCTTTTAGAGATAGGGTCTTGCTGTGCTGTCCAGTCTGGAGTGCAGTGGCATAATCATGGTTCAATGCAGCCTCAACCTCCTGGGCTCAAGTGATCCTCCTGCCTCAGCCTCCCAAGTAACCACGACTACAGGCAAGCTCCATCATGCCTAGTCAATTTTTAAATTTTTTGTAGAGACAGGGTCACACTGTGTTGCCCCAGCTGGTCTCAAACTCCTGGCCTCAAGTGATCCTCCCGCCTTGACCTCCCACCTCTGTGTTATTTCTTAACTACATGTGAATATACAGTTATTTCAAAATGACTTTTTTTTAAATTTAATATCTCAAGGAAAAAAAAAGTGTAGTAGAATAAAAAACAATTTTGGCTTTATATTAACAGAAAATCTTGAATACAATAAAATTGGCTAAGAAATAAACCAAATTCTTTCCCCTAACTCCCTTGTTAGAGAGTTTGAGATGGGGAAGGAAAGACATACCATTTAATTCTGGGTTCCATAGCTCTGCAACCCAAACATCAATACAGAAGACACCTATAATATGTATAAAGATGAATATGTTTTGCTAAAAAAAAAAAAGTTATTTTGCTAAGTATATAAGTTATGCATATTTATTTTAGAAAATTTAGAAAATGAAGGCAGATAATGATAGTAAATAAAATTAAAAAGCACATGTCCCAGTGATAATATGGTCTGGTATGCTTTTTTTCCTTTGCTTATATATGGATTTTGTGGGGTAGAGAGAAACCAGTATATATCCTAAATCGGGAATCAGCAAACTATAGCCTCCAGACCAAATCCAGCCAGGCATCTGTTTTTGTACAGCCCATAAACTAAGCATGATGTTTACACTTTTACACAGTTACATACATGGCAGATATACACATAATATCTGCCATATTGCCTCTGTCTGCAAAGCTTTTGAATATTTATTACCTAGAACTTTAACAGAAAATGCCTGTCAACTCCTGTTCTTTTTTTTTTTTTTTGAGATGGAGTCTCGCTCTGTCACCCAGGCTGGAGTGCAGTGGCGCAATCTCGGCTCACTGCAAACTCCGCCTCCCAGGTTCACGCCATTCTCCTGCCTCAGCCTCTCCAAGTAGCTGGGACTACAGGCGCCCGCCACCACGCCCGGCTAAATTTTTTGTATTTTTAGTAGAGACGGGGTTTCACAGTGGTCTCGATCTCCTGACCTCGTGATCCACCCGCCTCGGCCTCCCAAAGTGCTGGGATTACAAGCGTGAGCCACCGCGCCTGGTTCTTAATGGCATTTTTATAAAAAACTTTTTAAATTATAAAGATAACATGAAAAAGGACATATGAAGATTTTCTTTACTTAAAAATTAATGCCATTAATCAAGTTAGTGGCAGAATAACAATATATTATATGGATTATATGAATAAACCTTTATTAATCAATTTATTTCTGGATATTTAGCCTGTTTCCAGATTTTTGTATTATACAAAGCAAATGAATGCTCTTGTAGCTAAATTTCTAAATATAGAAATGAGTATTTTTAAGGAGGTCTCACTTATAGCTAACATTATTTCACAAGTATTTTTATAATTGTTTTGTAAATAAACAGCGTTATATATTTTGAGGTATAACAGGAACTTTATTAAACAATTAATATTATATATAAATTAACTATTCTCTATTCTCTAGAATAGAAAGCAATTCTGAAATTGGTATATTTTCCTACAAGTTGAACAAATCGAAATCTGTGATATTACCCAAAAATCTCATTATTATACATAGAGAAAGTTTCAAAGATTTTTTTTTTTTTAATCCTGTCAAATTCTATAAAGGTACATAGAGGAAGAGTTTGGCCTAAAATCAGAGAGTCACAAGGAAGTTAAAGGCAGTATTAACTAGAGGTTGGAGCCTTGGAGTCAAACTACGGGATCCAAATGCACTTACCAACTGGGTAGCCTTGCAAGTTACCGAAAACTTGAAGTCTGTGTTTTTATCTGTAAACCGGAAGTGATCATCATGGCCAAGTCACAGGGCAGATTAAGATACCTAAAGAGCACACCAAAGTGCCCAGCACTGTTTTCTATACTAAATAACTGTTCATTTTTGTAATGATCATCATTATCAGGGTAGACTTCTCACACAATACTTGTTCCATTACATCTTTGCTCCAAAGGGGGCTCAGACCTGCCTCTAACAAGCAGTAACTTGTAGGACTTAAAAAATAAAATTCCAGAAATTAATTTATTTGCTTTTGCTTGAAAATATATTTAATACGAAAGCATATTATTTGTTTCAGCTTGAACAAAGCCATATAAAAGAGGTGGATTACAAAGTACCACTTTAAAGAAACGAATAATCATCATTCTCAGTAAACTATCGCAAGGACCAAAAACCAAACACTGCATGTTCTCACTCATAGGTGGGAATTGAACAATAAGAACACATGGACACAGGAAGGGGAACATCACACTCCGGGGACTGTTGTAGGGTGGGGGTGGGGGGGAGGGACAGCATTAGGAGATATACCTAATGCTAAATGACGAGTTAATGCACACCAACATGGCACATGTATACATAATGTAACAAACCTGCACATTGTGCACATGTACCCTAAAACTTAAAGTATAATAATAAAATTTAAAAAAAAAAAAGAAAACTTCAAAAAAAAAAGAATAATCTAAACATAAAGAAATCAATCTTTAGGTTCAGAATTCAGGATTAGAATATCTTTTTCCTCTCACTGTTTATACTGGACGCATTTTACTGTAACAAGGCTGAACTAGACACTGGAATTTTCCTGACTCCCCATCTGGCTCGTCTCTTCCACACTATCCTATATTTCCTATTGACTGGATTCAAGAAGCATCCCCTTGGAGTCAGTTCCTCTTTGTCTTCTGCTACTGCCTTGCCCAGGCCCCTACACTCCTCCTATCTCTTATGCGGACTTCCATGAGAACCATGCAAATGGTCTTCCTGCTATCTCATCTCTCCTTCCAGTTCATCTGTCACCAACCCCTTCCCACTCTCAACAATCAAACTTTTGGGTGGCTCCCCGTTGGCTGCAGAATCAAGTCCGCACTTCCTGGTTTAATACATCAGGAGCTTCACAACCACACCAATTTCCTTCGCCAGCCTCATTGCTCCCACCCTTCTCCTACACTACAGCCACACTGAGTGCCTCATGGTTGGCTAAACATATATACATACTCTTGCGTGACTCAGTCTCTGCACATACATTCCCTCCTTCCCAAAGACTCCCAGCTTCGCTGCCCAGACTCACCTCCCAAGATTCCAGGCATACTTACTCTTGAAGACTCCAACTGAAGCCATTCCTGACCACTCATCCACTCCTCTGTGCTCCCACCTCACTCGGCTACCATTTACACAAGAGCAATCATCCCTAAGTATTGAAAAGATCTTAGTGCTTCAAAATAGGAGTGAAATCCTTTTGAAGATAATGTACTTCTTTGTTATGCTCTTCAAAAATAAAACACCATCTAAGAAGTAGTCTGGCTCATGATATCAAGGTGAAATAAACAGCACACTGCATATTTTTCAAAACATCCAAGCTGGAAGGACCAGTTTAGTTAGTCTACAAAATTTTGCCACAACCAATTATTACTGTAAATGCAGGACCCTTAACCATGTAGCCTATTAAATGGCACACTTAACTATCTTGGTTGTAACATGATTTTGCATTTCTACTTTAACTGCAAAATAAATTAAAGTTCTTAAAAGTTTTATATATTGACATATATACCACTTTCCTTTACATTAATAATACTAACTCAACAATTTCATTTCATTTGGTTGTAGTTTTCAAGAGTAATGAAAAACACATGGCCAGTTTTTGGTAGACAATATTCTTTTCCCAAACATGTATTAAAATAAGATCTTCGGATAAACTTAAAAGTCTTACTGATATAATATAAAAGCACAGTTTACATGAAATACAACATTTCATAAAATGATATATAAATTGTTATATGGTTGAAACACTACACATTTTTTTTTTTTTTTTTTTGAGGAGGAGTTGTCTCGCCTTCCCCCCCCTGGAGTGCAATGGCGCTATCTCAGCTCACTGCAAGCTCCGCCTCCCGGGTTCACGCCATTCTCCTGCCTCAGCCTCCCAAGTAGCTGGGACTACAGGTGCCCGCCACCACGCCTGGCTAATTTTTTTTTGTATTTTTACTAGAGACGGGGTTTCACCATGTTGGCCAGGATGGTCTCGATCTCCTGACCTCGTGATCCGCCTGCCTCGGCCTCCCAAAGTGCTGGGATTACAGGCGTGAGCCACTGCGCCTGGCCCACTACACATTATTCTTTATGGAAATGGAAATTACCCTAGCACTTGAATAGGAAAAGGTAGAAATATATAAGGAAAATGCCTGTCCTTCAAAAAAAGTTTAACAGTTACAAAACACAATGAGAAGAGATAATAGAAAACAAAGAGAAATGGATGAAAGAGGAATCTCTGGCGGACTGAGTGTTGTCTCAAAATATCACTCCTGGAACTGGAAAGTGATTCAAACTGAGTAAAAAAGACTCCAAAGTCTTCAAAGGCTCAACTGCAAAAGGCTTAGCACTTACAAGGCCTAAACCTGGTCTATCAACATCCTGACTACCTTGCTGGTCCATAAACTCAGTAGAATCAGTAATATCTAGGAGAGTAACTGCTTTCACAGAGCTAGTGGTGGCGGGGGGCGTGGAGGCCAGGGTTGGGGGGAAGTGGGGGAGGAATCTCTCTAAACCCTCGGGTTGAAGCACCAAGCTGGAAAATGAGCCACCATGACAATATCTAAAATATAAACTGAAGGTCATTAATATTCAGCAAGTGCTTCCCATGTGCTAGGCTCTATACAAGATGCTTTATGAACATTAATTGTATCTAATCTTCACAGCAACCATACAAGGCAAGCAACAAGACCCATTTTTCACACGAGGAAACTGAAGAATATAGGAGGTAAGTGCTATGCCCAGGTCATACAAAAAGCACAAGGTATGGCCACGATACAAATGAGGGTCCACCTCCCGTTCTTTAGCACTATCCCAAGCAGTAGGCACTGGAGGCTAGACAGCAAGACAATGGAAAGAGCCCAGAGTTGGAACCCCTTTCTCCCACTCACCAGCTGTAGGACATTAGACAATCAGGCCACATTTGGGTCTCACTTTCCTCAATCTTAAAATAACTACCTTTTCCTTACATTTCTCTCCTCAGTTTGGCCAACTCTCATTCCCTAACTTCCTAGTTTCTTTGTCCATTTCTAACATAGTTTTTAAATATCTGATTTAAGGTACTTTACTGTGGCCAGGCATGGTGGCTCACACCTGTAATCCCAACACTTTAGGAGGCTGAGGCAGGCAGATCACTTGAGGCCAGGAATTTGACACCTGCTTGGCCTACATGGCAAAACCCCGTCTCTACTAAAAATACAAAAGTGAGCCGGGGGTGTTTGTGCACACCTGTAATCACAGCTACTCAGGAGCCTGAAGCATGAGAATTGCTTGAACCTGGGAGGTGGAGGTTACAGTGAGCCGAGATCGTGTCATTGCACTCCAGCCTGAGTGACAAAGCAAGACTTTGTCTAAAAAAAAAAAAAAAACAAAAAAAAAACAAAAAAAAAACCACATTAAGGTAGTTTATTGTATCTGCAAATGCTTGTTTATAGATATTCAATTCATGATGGAGTGTTATGTTATTGTTTTCTGCTACTGAAACCTCTGATTTTATTTTCTTCCTATAGTAGCTTTTTATGGATGTTACTTGTCATTTCAATTCATTTTTAAATGTCTTGGATGTTCCTGGATAGCAGTAATAGATGCTACTAGGGAAGAAGGGGTGAGGCATCTGTGTGGTTTACCAGGTTTCGGCATTTTCTTTTCTAAGAGGCATCTTTTTTTGGTGAGTAGGTAAGTCTCCTGATCTGATGATGTTCTTTGCTTCTGGGCACCCTTAATTTCCTCTGCTTTGTCCTTTCCTTTCACTGCCAAGCCTCTAAGGATGCCTCCCCCATCTCTGCCAAAAGCAGCACCATCCAGCTCTGTTACCTAAAGCCCTACATACTTTCAAGCTCCTTTCTTTAAATTCTCGAAATCCACCAAGTCTCACATCTGTTCTTAGACTTCCCCACTAAGAATGGGGCCCCCTTCTCACTAAGATGATTTTTATGTGCATTCTGCCTCAGCTGGGTCTCAGCTTACTCTCTTCATTTCTACCCAGTCTCCACCTGACTGTCAGCTCCAGTGTCAACTCCAGAGCTGACTCTGCTGACTTTGGATGTTTATTTCCCCACTTGCACTGAAGTTTGTATTACTCCCCATTTGCTAATTATACTAGAGGCCTAGATTGTGTGTGCTCTCTTTGTTGAGCTGTTTAGTATTTGGAGCATGTGTGGAAAGATTTAGATTTAGGTGGCTGCCAACACCCTCCTCACCTGTAAAATGAAATTCCTGGACAGAGTTCCAACACTGTCTGATTCTGTACCAATGATTCTAAGAACACTGGAATCTTGGTTAACTAGAGATTTCCAAAATAAGGTAACCTAAAATGCTTTTCAATACTCTATAAGAAATTAACAAATATACCCTATCTATAAGCAAACTCAGAAATGCCTTACCAGGAGCCCCACAGTAATGGAAGTCCTTATTAATGAAAATGTTAGAAACCATGACTACACGATGACGTAATACAGAACAAGCTTGTCCAACCCATGGCCCACAGGCCACATATGGCCTAGGATGGCTTTGAATGCAGCCCAACACAAATTCATAAACTTTCTTAAAACACTGTTTGATTTTCTGTTGCAATTTTTTTTAGCTCATCAGCTATTGTTAGTGTATTTTATGTGTGGCCCAAGACAATTCTTCTTCTTCCAATGTGACCCAGGGAGCCAAAAGATTGGACATCCCTGATATATAAGCTGTTCTCTACAGAAATATGCGTAAGTCCAACTTTTCCCTGGAAAAGCAATAAAATTCACATAAGCTTATGCAGTATCAACCCAAATGTAATAGATTATCATGGCTAGAGTCATATCAGTGTGTATTTCCAGCAGGTTATCACAGATACATTTTCATTCCTCTGAGCAAAATGAAATATTAAAAGGAAAAATGTACTTTTTCTTATGAGTCCATCTATAAAATTGATAAGCCAATTACATTATGCTTGGGCCAGGCACAGTGACTCATGCCTATAATTCCAGCACTTTGGGAGGCCAAGGCAGGCGGATCACCTGAGGTCAAGAGTTTGAGAGCAGCCTGGCCAACATGGTGAAACCCTGTCTCTACTAAAAGTATAAAAATTATCTGGGCGTGGTGGTGGGCGCCTGTAATCCCAGCTACTTGGAAAGCTGAGGCCGGAGTATCACTTGAACCCAGGAGATAGAGGTTACAGTGAGCCCAGATTGCACCACTGCACTCTAGCCTAGGTGACAAGAGTGAAACTCTGTCTCAAAAAAAAAAAAAATAAAATTTTATATTATGCTTAAACATCTCTTATGCAGACTTGAAAATAAATTTTTTAAAAAGTCCTTCCTTATATATTATTCTCCTTAAGAAACTATCTTTATCACAATACCCTAACAACTTTTAAGGTAGTTCCCTTTTTAAGAAGCAAACTCCAATTTCAATGATTCAAAAATTATACCAATAAACATGTCACATTCATTAAAAGAACAAATAAAGAATAAACATCATAAAACCTACAGTGGCTATTTTTAAAAAGCAGGTGAGGGGGATGTTATAGTGTTGAGATAAATTTCTAAAACTTTGTATCAATTTTCCAACTGCCAACATGTTTCAAATTAAAATATTGTTTCAGATGAAAACTTTTTGTTTCTTTTCTTGTTTATTTTTTAAGCTAATCCATTGTATCTTTTTTAAGGTATCTGGCATATTAAAAGCTCTTCCCCAAGGCTTAGTTACCTATCGCCCTGCTTTACACCCTCAGCCCCTGGGAATGTTGCATTTAGCAAAGAAGCGCAACTCAAGAGAACAACGTGGTGAGCTACAAATCCGAGGGCTCCTGAGTCACCACCTTACCTCAGACTCATCTGTAGATTCTTCAAGGGACCCAGTTTCCTATAAAGCATAGAAAAATAAAATGGTCAGAAGAGATGATAAAAGAATAACAATCATTTGCAAGGGGGAAAGAGTCCTCATGTTCTACCGCCACCCATCTGCCCTTTTTGGAAGAGAATCTACAACTACACTTTAGAGGACCACATGCTCTGACTTTACATGTCTCCTGCAACTTGTAAAGATCCTGCAGATCTTGCTGCTCTCCCTCAAAGAGTTAACAGGTAAACAAATTACCCCAGGAACTTGTCATCTGAGGGCCTGGAAGACTCTCTCCCTTGTTAATAATGGAAACCCATCTGGCAAAGCAGCCTCACTAATCTCGGAAGGGAAGAGGAAACTGCCATCTCATGTTATCTACAAGCCAATTTTTATACTGAAAAGCTCTTGTGCTATTAATTATCATGCTATTAATCTGGTTGAGTTAAAATGACTGTCTTGCTAAAACAGCTTTTTAAAAGAATCTCCTACAGTGGTACCTATCAGACCCTGTGCAAACAAGCTGTATAATTTACATGCACTCTTTAAACCATTACCACTAAGACAAATTCTGCCATTTAACAGTTTCCCTCTTGCTAGACAATGAATCTTGCTGCTCTGAAGGAAACAAAGCAAAAAGGGAAAAATTGACTTGATCCTGCTAATCTCTCACCTGTCCAGTGAAAGAGAGAATCTGCTGATGCCATGCATCCTCAAAGAGGTCAGCAAAATGAAGATTTACTTAACGTACTTATAGATATCAATAGCAATAAAAGGTTACAACTAATATGCTGACACTGAATGTAAGCACTTTACAACAATCCATGAGATAAACAAAGAACAAGAAAAAATGGGGCAAGGACATTTTAAATATAACTAATATATTTTCAAGAAAAAAATGAACATTTTAAGGAAGATTGATGCATTTATTACTCAATACAAGTTGAGACAGCAGGATAAATGTAAATCTAGTGTTTAAAATCATTTTAATTTCACTCATCAAAAATTAGCAAGAGCCTGACAGGCGGCAGGCACCCTCCAAAGTACAGCCTGGAGGACAACACAGTCCTTGCCTTCAAAGGCCATGGGTAAAACGGGGATATGTTCCTTGTAATTAAGAATTTTATTATACTTGTATCATTAACCACAATGAATATTAGAACCTCCTCTATATCTCAATGTAGCCTGTTTAGCTTAATGTCAATCCAAGTCTCATAAAGTTCTTATTCATTTGAAGCTACAATAATCCACAGTAACATTTTTGTTCTTAGCACTACATAAAAAAACCAATTATTCCACTACATGATAGCTGTCCAGAGAGTTAATGACATGTATCATGTTCCACCTTCTAAAATGTTTCTCCTCTGCACTCACCATCACAGTTCCTGGTTTTAGTCCTCTTGCTGTACTGATCGTTCTCTTGTGGACATAGTCCACTTTAACATTAACAGTCACTATTCTGACTTCTTTACTGAACATCTATTATAAACTGCTCATTATGTTCCATTCACCACCCACAACATTATAAACTTTCCTAACACCACTGGGGTTGGAAGAGTGAGGCTTAGAGGTTAAGTTTAATGACTTCTAACATCCTTTCCATCTCTGTGAGTCGCTGAATATTGTTATTAGCATCAGCAATACAAGGCTTTGATAACTATGCCAATAAACCACACTTAAGATTCCTATTTCCTGTATGTACAATTCTAAAAAGAAACTTGAGTACTCTTCAGAAAAATTACACTAAACCTAAGGAAATTTTTTTTTCCTCATATAGAATCCACTCAAGTATGCACATGAGGTAAATAGGTGAATACCCCATTTATGTTCTTCATTAAAACAAAAACATCTGGGCTGGGCACAGTGGCTCACGCCTGTAATCCCAGCACTTTGGGAGGCCAAGGCAGGCAGATCACCTGAGGTCAAGAGTTTGAGAGCAGACTGGCCAACATGGTGAAACCTCATCTCTAGAAAAAATAAAAAGAAAATTAGCTAGGTGTGGTGGCATGCACCTGTAGTCCCAGCTACTTGGGAGGACCACTTGAACCCGGAAGAATCACTTGAGCCCAGCAGGTCAAGGCTGCAGTGAGCTGTGATCGCGTCACTGCGTTCCAGCCTGAGCAACAGAGTGAGACACTGTCTCAATTAAAACAAAACAAAACAAAATTATCTTAAGTGAAACAACTCAGAAACAGTCAAATATGCATGTTCTTACTTATAAGTAGAAGCTAAATAATGTGTACACGTGGACAAAGAGTAGAGAATGGCAGACCACGGAGACTGGGAAGGGTAGATGATGAGAAAATTATTTAATGGATACAATATATATTATTCAGGTGATATTGACACTAAAATCCCAGAGTTCACCACTATGCAATATATGTAACAAAATTGCACCTGTACCCCTTAAATGTATATAAATTAAAAAAGAAAAAAACAGAAGTCTCCAACCAGCAATTTCAATCCAAAAACTCAAAATCAAATTACACTGTTTCTCCACACCAGAAAGCATGCAGTGCCAGAATTTGACACCGTGAGGCATGAAGATCTGAGACCTGAATCTTCAGGGAAAACTGGGCTCTGAGAATAGCTTCTTTGGCTATGGAATTGATGGAGAACATTTACTGTAGGAAACTCTGAGACTTGCCTTCAGCACCACTACGAACATCTCACACAGACAGGTGATCTCAAAAAAAACTTGTTTCCACAATCCTACCAAAGCAATGCATGAGTGATGTCAAGAATTAGGCTGGTCTGTTATTTCTTAGCTTCCTTCATTCATCAAGCCCTCTAATTAATATGCTAGAGACAGACAAAGAAGACATAAAGTAAATGTCCTCATTAAGAAATCCAAGAAGGCTGAACTTTGAGAAAGGTAACAATTTGAGAAGGAGTCAGTGGTTTTCAAACTTTTTTTTAGCTTCACTCTCTCATTTAAAGAATCTAACTTCAAATCCTGAAGATATAAGTTATAAATTATGCTGTTTTCAAAGTGAAATAAGCAAAACACAAAAGGACAAATATTGCATGATTCCCTTACATAACACAGAAGTAAAACAGAGATTACCAAAGGCAGAGGGAGGATGTAGTGGGGAGTTACTGTTAAATGGGTACAGAGTTTCAGTTTATGATGATTAAAAGTTCTAGAGAGGCAGAGTGGTTGTCTTAGTACATTTGTATTGCTCTAAAGGAATACCTAACTAAGGCTGGTTAATTTATAAAGAAAAGAGCGTTATTCGGCTCATGGTTCGGCAGTCTGTACCAGAAGCACGGCACCAGCATCTGCTTCTGATGAGGGCCTCAGGCTGCTTCTACTCATGGCAGTAGGTTGAAGGGTAGCTGGCATATGCAGAGATCACATGGCAAGAAAGGAAGCAAAAGAGGGCAATGGGGAGGTGCCAGGCTCTTTTTAACAACCAGCTCTCGTGGGAACTAACAGAAAGAGAACTCACTATCTCAAGGATGGGACCAAGCCATCGTGAGGGATCTGCCCCCATGACCCAAACACCTCCCACCTCTAATACTGGGGAGACATGAGATTTTAGGTGGACAAACATCAAAACTACAGCAGTGGTGATGGTTGCACAACAATGTGAGTGTATTTAATGCCACTGAATCATACATTTATAAATGGTTAAGGTGGGGGTGGCTCACGCCTGTAACCCCAGCACTTCGGGAGGCTGAGGTAAGAGGACTGCTTAAGGCCAGGGAACTTGAGACCAGTGTGGGCAACACAGAAAGATCCTGTCTCTACAAAAAAAATGTTTTCAACTTTTTTAATGGTTAAAATGGTAGTTTTATGCTATGTATATTTTCTACAATAAAAAAAGTGCTGTTGATCAAAGCAAAAGTGATAGGCTGGAAGATACCCAGTGATACAAGTGTCTGTCTGAGCCAATTCTGGGTAACAGATTGACAGCTAAACTCAGAAACATTTCACTTTACCTTTCTTTTCCAAACCAATCCCTTAAGTCCAATCACCTACCCAAACAGCTTTACCTAATGATTTCTGTGCCTTGACATGTGGCCTCTCTAATATACTCACCACCTGCCATCAGGATTATCTTCCCAAACACAGACCAGATGGCCACTGCCCTCCTCAAACAACCCTCA
This sequence comes from Hylobates moloch, assembly GCF_009828535.3. NCBI lineage: Eukaryota > Metazoa > Chordata > Mammalia > Primates > Hylobatidae > Hylobates > Hylobates moloch. The sequence goes on along the minus strand of NW_026652276.1, from coordinate 130,216,468 downwards.
GTAGTGCCCCAGCCTGAAGAATAGCTTTCAGATTCCCCAGCAAAGTAGTCAAAGTCCTTCCCAGTCTGGCCCCCAACAGACCTTTAGCCTCACTCCCCACTCTCTCCACAAACCTGTGACCCTCCAGCCACACTGGAGGATCCCTCGCCGAGATATTGCTTGTATCTCTATGCCAAAAGTGGCAAATCAGTGGCCTGGGGTCTGGATATGGCCTGCAGATGTTTTGTTTGGCCTAGGTGGTGTTTTTTAAAAAGCTTCCATATAAAAACCTGTACTCCTGACTGTATGTCTACATAGGATCCACACTTCCACATACCATCAGTTGCAGCTGAGCGGTTACACTCAGGACAGAATGCACTCCACCACCCCTACCACTCCCAATTTCCAACACCAAGGCACTCCTGCTCATGTGCACCGCCCCTTCCTGAGTTTGTGCTGCCTGCTCTGCACTTTCCTCATGTCACTCCCTCCATTTAGAAGGCCCCTGGCCCCATCTTGCACTCATCTTGATGGAATGCTCTACAGGCTCAGTGGGTCTCTCAGGGATACCCCAGGGAGGGGTTGCCAGGCACTCAGCCTGAGGACCTTCACTCTCTCTTCAATATCAGAGCTTGGTTTTTACGTTTCTTCCCATACCCCTCAGCTAGCACCTAATATTAACTGCCTTGTCCTACAAGTTCTCATTTTAAATATGCTGTGGATAAACCCAAAGGCTTTGCCCTCTTTGTCTCCCAGTATCCTACTGGAAAAACATGTTGTCGGTGATGATGATGAGACAAGCTGCCAATCTAAAACAAGATTCTTCCTCCTCCGTATGTTGCCTTTCCTTTATGAGCAATACCAAGCATATTTTCTCCAGACTCATGTCTGAATTATTAGCTTATGAACTGTAGAACAGTTACAGAAAGGGAACTGCAAGAAGGTAGCATCAAACAAGGATGCAGCAAGTCCAACAATTCCTTGGGCTCCTAGAAGACCTCTCATACAGGCTTTCAACCAGCCCCCATCCCTAATCCTCCCATCAGCACAGAACCCTATGACAGTGGCCCGGGAGAAGGCTTGGCTCAGCTGGCCTCAGAGGTCAGGAGTGGTGAAAAGGAAGACTGTCAGCCCAGGACAGAGAGGATCCAGGACTTGCCTGGGTTGTGAAGTCCTCAGAACTGTAAGTGCCCACATACTGTTGTGAAAGAAAAACTGAATTTGGGGGAGAAATGGTAGCCTGGGGCCTGAGGAAGGCCACTCCAAACTTTGCAGGAGGGCTCACCTGGCTCTGTGTTGCAGGAAAAAAAAAGAGCAGAGACCAGGCTCCAAGAAATCATCTGTCTCCATCTATGCCTGGAGGTACATGTGAACACTCACTGAGGTACTGCCACCTTCTCTCTCTTCCCAACAAACTGTGTGCCCTAGCTGAGCATAATGAGAAAGGGAGTTCTGATATAGGCACAGGAAGGAGGAAATATTTTGTGTGGTATGTATGTGATATCCCTGTTGTCACAGAGCTTCAATTTCAAAAACCTCAAAGGAGTTGTGGCCAGCTTTAGACACTCAGGGACTAGGCTGGTTGAGTAGTAAGGATGAGGACTCAGGTTACCAAGCCCACTCAACCTACTGGGCTCAGCTACTGCACTCATCTTATTCTGCAAGTGAAGAAAAATCTTGATGTCTGCCCCAGCGTGGAAAAGAGGGCAAACTTGGTAACCTGGTGACCCAGTCCCAAATCTGGCTTTGCATGAGAATCATCAAAACTCAGTTTGGGGAATTAGCTAATACCCACTAACACACTCCATCTCCACAGATTCTGATTCAGTAGGTTTAAAATAAGAGCCTGGAATCACAAGCAGTTTTTAACAACAAAAACAAAAACAAAAAAACCATAAGGAGGCCCAGGCACCAAGAAGAAACAAAGGCAACAGGGGACTGCACAGCCATGAATGGGAAGTAGCATGAGACACAGAACCCGCTGATCTGATGAGTGTCCTCTCTCCAAGGTGTTAATGTGGGCGCAGCAGAGGCTACTAATAATCAGCTAGTGAACTGGCCTCTAGCCAACCAACTCAGGTGAAGATAAGTGGAAAAACTAACAAACCAATTCACTAGTCCAGCAAAACTAATTTGTGACTACATTTTAGTTACACGACGGGAAAGAGTGCGTTCTCTAAAATCTGTCTGACTCTGTACTTTTAAAACTTCTTGTTTGGGTTTTGTTTTTCCTTTAGTTAGCAGTAACGCTGCCTTTAAAATATCTATCTTAGCCAAACTGTAAGAAAAGACAATTGTGCATACATAAGCCAAGTCCAGGTTTCAATGATTAACCTCTGTCTTATTTGTACGACCATTTCAACCCAGCCACTTTAACATACTTTATATTCACAAGTTTTAACATACTTCATACTCACAAAAGTTTTAGAGAGTAAAATTCCCAGTTTACAGGCAAGAAAATTGAGGCACTCAAATTTGTATTGATTTGATTTTTACTGTAACATAATCACATGGGGATATACATGACAAATGTGACATCTAATAATCTATAAGTGATCTACAATAAGGACAGAATTCCCCTAATTTCTAAAATGCAGAAGAAGAATTCAAAGTAGAAACTCTCCTACTTGGTTAAGAAATAGATGGTCTAATCGTGGAAATAGTTTAATGGACCAGGGTCCAGGCTGGTTGAGTAGGAAGATCAAAGGGTACCTGGGTAGCAGGCAAGAGTAAAGAAAGTATAGAATGTAACCCACATTATAGATGTAATCCACATTACATCTGAATTAATAACTTACAAAAGGTGCAAGTAAGATAAAATAATTTCACGCAAATCCTACTAATTTACAATTTGACAATTTGAAATGCTATTTTCCCAATAAATTCATTTAAACACTTTACTAAACACTTAGTACCTATAAAGCACTAGCCCTGTGGAAGATACAGACATGAGTAAGTTCTTGTTCTTTTTCTTGAGGACTCAGCAATCTCTAGGAGAGGTAAGACAAATACACAAACAACCAGACTTCAAGCAGAATGTTATTCATAAGAAAGATATGGACAAATACTGTTGGGCATCTGTGATTATGAAGGTCAACTATAAATCGTTTTGGAGCTAAGCAAAACTGCTGGTTAGAAGATTTCCAGGCAGAATGCAGGGTATTCGTTTTTTCTGTAAACTATAAAATACATATGTAGTTACTTTTGACAACTACCTTTACCATATTAGGCAAAAGCAAGGATTTCACAATGACTTATAAAAAAATTTTCATTCATACCTAAAAAGTGATTTTAGTTTCAGATCCTCTGAGCTGTTTTACACCACAATAACTCAGTGCAGATGTCACTATTTCGGTTCTTCTGAAAATTAATGGGGAGGGAAGCAATCACCAAAGAAACAACACTCAGGAAAGATAATGTGGAGACGTTTAGTTTTGTGTTGCTAATCCTGGAGATTACTGGCATTTATGATACATGATACCAAGAAAAAAATTTATGCCAAGTTTTCTAAAAAGTTCAATAGAACAGTTAAGTTTATTTTCTCCATTTTTTGGTTTTGTTGTTGTTGTTGTTGTTGTTTGTTTGTTTTTGAGATGGAGTCTCCCTCTTGTCACCCAGGCTGGAGTGCAATGGCACAATCTCGGCTCACTGCAACCTCAGCCTCCTGGGTTCAAGCGATTCTCCTGCCTCAGCCTCCCTACTAGCTGGGATTACAGGCGCCCATCACCATGCCTGACTAATTTTTTTGTATTTTTAGTAGCGACGGGGTTTCACCATGTTGGCCAGCCTGGTCTCGAACTCCTGACCTCAGGTGATCCACCCGCCTCAGCCTCCCAAAGTGCTGGGATTACAGGCATGAGCCATCACACGCAGCCCTATTTTCTCCATTTTTATACACTTTTCGCTTTTAAAAAATGGTATAATAAAGCCCTACTACCGTCATCAGTTTCAATGGCTTCCTACTGTGAAATGCAAAAACAAACCAGAGAAAAGCCTAACCATTTTTCATCTATAAAGGATAAGATTAGGTACAACTACTTTCTTTAAAAAAAAAGAACTGAACAATTTGTGAATGTTTGTTTCTTTCAGCCATTTACAACAGACTGCTGGGGTTTTTTTTGTTTGTTTGTTTGTTTTTAAACAGGGTCTTGCTCTGTTGCCCAGACTGGAGTGCAGTGGCACTATCATGGCTCACTGCTGCCTCAACCCTCTCGACTCAAGCGATCCTCCCACCTCAGCCTCCCGAGTAGCTGGGACTACAGGCACACACCACCACGCCTGGCTAATTTTTGTAATTTTTGTAGAGATAGGGTTTTGCTACGTTGCCCAGGCTCGTCTCGAACTCCTTGGCTCAAACAATTGCCCCACCTCGGCCTCCCAAAGTGCTGGGATTACAGGCATGGGCCATTGTGCCTGGCCCATGACTAATCTTTTTAAGACACTGACACCATTGGAGAGGAGAATGCCCACTCCAACTACATATTGGCTGTTAAAGCATCAAAGTGGAATGGTGGCTTGAGGGAAAATCATTAAAATGAAAAGGGCTAATTCTACTTCATAAAGTAAAAAAACTATTTAGATTTAGGTTCTTACATATATTTTAAAAAGGTAGAGTATTCTAGTGAAAAGTCATGAGCTATGGAGACAGAAGACTGGAGATTTATTGTATTATAGATATAAGCCTGAGCACGTTACTCACTATTTCGGTTCTTCTGAAAATTAATGGGGAGGAAAGCAATCACCAAAGAAACAACACTCAGGAAAGATAATGTGGAGACGTTTAGTTTTGTGTTGCTAATCCTGGAGATTACTGGCATTTATGATACATGATACCAAGAAAAAAATTTATGCCAAGTTTTCTAAAAAGTTCAATAGAACAGTTAAGTTTATTTTCTCCATTTTTTGGTTTTGTTGTTGTTGTTGTTGTTGTTTGTTTGTTTTTGAGATGGAGTCTCCCTCTTGTCACCCAGGCTGGAGTGCACCTCAGCCTCCCGAGTAGCTGGGACTACAGGCACACACCACCACGCCTGGCTAATTTTTGTAAATTTTGTAGATTTCAATTTGTTTATCAGTAAAAGTCAATCATTTAACACAAATTTATTAAGTATCAAGCAATATTCTAGGTATTGGACATACAGCAGTGAACAAATCCTTGTCATGATGTTCCAAGCTCTGTGGTGAGAGGTACACAGAAATATATAGGGAAAAAAAAAAAACAAATTTTGTAATACAGTATGTCAAACGCTGATGCACACTATAGAGAAAAATAATGCAGGAAGGCTTCAAAGCATGGTCAGGGAAGGTCGCAATGAAAAGGAACACTTGGACAAAGACATGAAGGAAATGAGGGAGCCTGTAAATATCAGGGTTCCTCAAAAAGGAACAGCACGAGCAAAGGCCCTGAGATAGGAACCCGCCTGGCTTTTTGAAGACTAAGAAAGCCAGTACAGCTGATGCAGAGTCACAGAAGGGAAGGAGAGTAGTTGGAAAAACGAGGTCAAGAAAAGGTGGCTAAGGGCAGCTGGGTCAAGGTCCTGTGGGGCAACCAGGCTACTGTAATGGCTGTGGCTTTTCCTCTGAATAAGATTAGAAGCCACTGGAAAGTCTAGAACATCAGAGGTGTTTCACCCATGTATGAGAGTAAACATTTACCTCATAAAATTCTTTCGGGAAGACCAAATGCAATATGGAAGGGTTTTTAAAACTAGAAAATAACGTACAAATGTGAAACATTATTATATCCCTAACTTTTTTACATCAGACAACTTTGTCAAATTCTTCTTCTGCACTAAACAGTGGTAAATATTTCATAGGTTTTTTCCAAGGGAAGAAAAAACAATGGTTTTTCTAGGAGCAACTCTCTCCATTTCTATTACACTATATCTAAGAACATATGAAACTCAGTTTTTTGCTTTCAAATCAAACCATAAAACAAATATTTCAACATGAAATAAAGATGCACAATGTGAAAAACAATCTCACCCTTATTCAAACGAGCAATGACAGTCATGAAATGATATGTTCTTAATGAGTGTTTTCCTTTGAACTGCTAGAATGGAAATGGGAGGCTCTAGTGTTAGATAAGAGATTTTGTTATCTTGTTATCACAAGGACCAGCCAAACCAAATTTCTACCTAGTCGAACGTCTCAATTATTGGCATATATAAAATATATACAGAACAAATTTTCACTATGAAGTAAAAACAAATGAAGTATGTTGAAAATAGTAAAAATTATTGAACTAGGTAAAAGTCTCTTATGATACTAAACAGCCCATCATGAAGTCACTGTTTAGAGACAATGACTGCAACTGGCAGCCCTGTTAACTTGTGAGGAAAAACAGTATCCAACTGAAATAACACTGGAAATGGAAACTTAAGTTATCTCCCCCAAGTTCTAGCCTCTTTTTTGGTCTGCTTCTCTTTTTTGTCTTTTTTATTTTACTTCGTCATTTCATAAAATGTGTGATTACCACTACTGCTATATGAAAATAATTCATATTCCCATTACTAATTTCTGCCCTAAACTTCAGTGCCACGTTGCCAGTTGTTGACTGGATACTGCCAGCAACAAATAATCCCATTTAATTTTTACTGAGCCCAACAGTTTTAAGCACTCTAACTTTGTGTATAAACTCCTCTCTCCATCTTAAACCACCCTCTGAGGACGGCCCTATTATTATCCCCATCTTACACTGGAAAGTTAAATAAGTAGCTCAAAGTAACACATTGAGTAAGAAAAGGAACCAGCACGTGGACCCCAGGCATTTTTGCTCCAGAACTGATGCATTTAATCCCTGCTGCACCGCAACAGTGCTCCAGTTCTGTGCCTAAATTCAGCAGATACAAAACAAAACTCATCGTCTACTCCCTCCTAGTTCTTACTGTCCTACTTCAAGTGGAAAGCAACTTAAATTTCAGTCACCCGGCCTCTCTTCCTCCTCCCACAGGCAGTCAGTCCCTGGGGTAGCCTGGCCTGCCTTCATGCCAAAATTTCCCTGGGCAAAGGCCACAGGGATGGGGCCCGAGGAAAGGCAGCCTCCCAAACGCGGGGGTGTGTCAGTGCGCTTTCCCTAGGTGCCCTCCCAGGGCTGGCATCCTCTCTGCTCTCCGAAACCAACTTTCGCCGTCCCACCCCGCCCTGCCGTGGACCTGCCTTGCGCTCTTCCAGCAGCTCCGCACCTCCACCCACTCCACTCCACCCTCCCCAAACAGCTCACCCTAGTCTCCATATCCCTGTGCCCTCAACTACCAACTGCACCCTTTACCTGCTCCTCTGCTTCCGCCATGGCGCGACCGGAGAGTCACCTGACAGACCCGGAAATGAGAGGAAACCAGACACTGGGCCCAGGGCCTTCTGGGAAATGTAGTTTTAGCTTCATCTGAGCCTGGAAATCTCTTCTAGGGGACGGACCTGTTAGGGTTCATTTCTGCTGCCAATTCTCCAAACTCAGTGGAATTCTGCTTTGACGGATGTGAACATAACCATTGCTAATACTATAGCTTATTTTATTGTTGTTCTTGTTTCTGTAGTTATTCTAGTGTTTATTAAGCACTTACTATGTCACGCCCTGGGTTTATAGCTTTGCATAAATTATCTCATGTAATCCTCACAGCAATTCCTACTATCATCCCCATTTATAGGGGAGAATACCGTAGCTCAGAGGTCATGCAGCTAGTAAGAGGCAGAACTGGTAACAGAATTCAGCCTTTTCTGATGCCAAAGTCTCTGCGATTGCCAAATGCTGCTTACTCTAAAAGTGTTCTTGTCCTTTTTTCTCTCTCTTTTCTAAGTATATTCAGTGAATATAAAGGAATCTTTGCAGTGGAGAGTCAGAGAAAATTTATATGCCAACAAATAATATCATTATTTTTGCTTGCTACTTTGTCTTCTCCTGTCATATGAACATTAATTTAAAAAAAAATCTCTGTTGTTTAATAAATTAATTGTTAAACCTTTGTTGAGGATATTCAATAGGTAAATGTTCAAGTGAAGACACAATATGAAGTTGTCCTTGGTCAAAATCTGCACAACCACTATATTACTTCCAGCATTCAGAATGACTGATCCCCTCTCCATGTTTCTGAACATTATGAATTCTGTTTCCTAATCCTCAGGAATCTGCAGCATCTTGTCCAAAGACAGACATATTAAAATTTCCATTCACTGGAGTAGCTGGTGACCAGCAGAGGGCATTGCAAATGGCAGCATGTGGTGGTTGCCTCAGTACCTTTTTTGACTCCCTGTGCCTCATTGACTCTGACCCAGTAGGAAGTCATGGACTCAGTACTCTTGTCTGTAGCTTGCTCAACCCATGATTCCTCAGTGGCCCAGAAGCCAAGGTGACATCATCTCTGAGACACCTGTCTTCTCCCCAAGGCCTAAACAGCCTTACCTCCATCTTCTTCCTCCAAGCTTTGCTGGGGTTCCTCTTCCAGTGGGCTAATCACTCAGCCGACAGGATAGACCATGCTGAGGCATTTAAATGTCTATAAGCAGCCGGGTGCAGTGGCTTTCACCTGTAATCCCAGCACTTTGGGAGGCCAAGGCAGTCAGATTTCATGAGTTCAAGAGTTTGAGACCATCCTGGACAACATGGCAAAACTCTGTCTCTACAAAAAATACCAAAAATTAGCCGGGCATAATGGTGTGCGCCTGTAGTTCCAGGTACTCAGGAGGCTGAGGTGGGGGTTGAGGCTGCAGTGAGCATTGATGGTGCCACTGCACACCAGCCTGGACAACCGAGTGAGACCCTATCTGAAAAAAAAGAAAAAAGAAATCCATAAGCAAGTATAAACCTAGGGCAAGTATAAACCTAACCCAAGAGTTTCTAAAATCTCTTGCAAAGCAGCCCAGGGCAAAACATTGCTCATGATGAACTCCAGATCCCAGAAAAACTTTAATACAGACCAAAAAGACTGTGGAAGCCCTCAGTCCAGTATCCACGGGAAAGAGAAAATGAGCTCTTCTACTTTTCTGACTTTCCTCACAAACTCTAATTTTCTCTTTCCCATTGTGAGTGACAGCAACCCATAAACCTCTAGGACTACAGCCTCTCCAACTTGGCAATCTCCTCTTCTATGGTGAACGGATGAGATTGGGATGAAGAAGGAAAATAAAGAATTATTACCACTGTCTTAACCACAAGGTCATTTTTGTTTTATGGTTCCATTTTATTTCGATGAGAAGTCAAGCAGCCCAAGCAAGCAAAGCTGAAGGCCATCCACTCCGGGCCTTCCTGGCCTTTCTACTTTTCTGGAATGAGAATGTTTATTCTCTTTCTCTTTCTCAAGAAGGGTGTTATAGGTCTTATTAAAGATATAGCCAAACTTTACAGATTTTCCTCTGCTCATTTAACCATAGAAACTCTCGATTCCCCAAGTTTGTTCCGCATTCAGTATACTCTCTTGATTACAATAAAATATTATGAGCCTCTTTCCTTTTGGAGACTAGAAAAGTGAAGAGACACAGGTATGGAAAGGTGAATTAGAGGAAGAAACCTGCTATGAACTAGCAGGTTCGTGCTGGGCCAGTGGACAGGATGAAATTCACATGTGACCTCCAAATCCCATTTTCTCATGTGAAGTGAGAGTCTGAGGCTCTCTTATCTAGGTAGTCTTGTATTCTCCAACTACTCTAAGTGTAGTCCAAAGACTACCTGGAAGCTTGTTAAAAATGAAGAATTTGGGGCCCTTTGAGAGACGTATTTAACCACAATCTGGATTTTAATAATATCCCTCAGTTATATGCATATACTTTAAAGTTTGAGGAGTAGTCAGCCTAACAGTCACTGATTCTGTGTCAAATCACCTGCTTTTTTTCTTGCACATAATCAGTCCACCCTCTCCCAACTTCAAGATACGGAGGTAAAGGGCTGGGTACAGTGACTCATGCCTGTAATCCCAGCACTTTGGGAGGCCAAGGCGGGCGGATCCCCTGAGGTCAAGAGATCGAGACCATCCTGGTCAACATAGTGAAACCCCATCTCTACTAAAAATACAAAAATTAGCCAAGCATGGTGGTGTGCGCCTGTAGTCCCAGCTACTCAGGAGGCTGAGGCAGGAGAATCGCTTGAACCTGGGAGGCGGAGGTTGCAGTGAGCCAAGATCACACCACTACACTCCAGCCTGGTGACAGAGCAAGACTCTGTCTCAGAAAACAAAAACAAAAACAAAAACAAAAAAATGCATATGGAGGTAAAGGTAAGATTCAACTTCTCATTCGCAGTCTATGGGACCTAAAATTGTTAATAGACTTCAGAAAACAGACCTAAGACCTTATATTTGCAGAGTGGCTCACTGGTTTCAAGGATCTGTCTCATAACGTTTGTTTCGTAGGTGTGAAACAGTTTACTAACTCAAATTATAGCCATTTTATTCATGACAATAGCATTATTTCATTGCTTAAACAATCTGAATGCCTTCAATATTTTCCGTTATTAAATAGCATTTATAAATTCAGGAAACTTGAAAAATCAGCAAAGTGGAAAGACAAAGTTAAAATAATTCACTCTTATGCCCTTGCTAATTAGGGGATGTGTTGTAGATTCTTTTCCCAATCTTCAGCTTCCATTCCTTCTTAGATTGCTACCTTTCTCAATCTACAGGTGTGACAGCTAATGACAAGCAAATTTACACCACATTACACTACTAACTCCAAGCTACAATCTTAGCCTTTATTTAACTGTACCAAATAGCTAAAAGAATATTGATGTTATCTTTAGCAAATCTGGCCAGCCTCAGCTTATTTTGCAGTTTAGTTTTTCCAAAACTGTACCCACTGAAACCTGTTACCTTCTAATATTCTAAATGTCATTTTAAGATATAGCTTATTGAAAATTTCCCTGAGCAACCACATTAGATTTTTTTAATAACATTTTTCTAATTACAAAAGTACTATGTGTTCATAATAGATAACTCGAAAAATACAATAAATTATAAAATAAAATTCTAAAACCACTCATGATTTCTCCACTTAGATTATGATTGTTGGATATATGCCTTTCTTTTTTTTTCTCCTTTTCCTCTCTCTCTTCCTCCTTTCCCCTCTCTCTTTGTCTCTCTGTATTTATTTAAAAACTTGTCCAACAAAGATCATATTACCAAGTTTTGTCATTTTTTTTTACTTAGTCGTATTTCAAGATTGTTTCCCAATAACATTGTAAAATATTCTTCTGAAACATGATTTTAATAAAACATGATTTCACATTATAATTCCATCCCATGAAAAGTAATGTATATAATCATTCTATTTTGTTGTATACTTTAAGTACATCTAATTAACATCCCTGTGCATAATTTTGGAAAATGCTGTAATGCAAGGTGGTATCAACTGTAGAAATAAAGATCATCCAAATGAGAAATGCCATTGAGGAGTTATTCAGAGCTTGTTCTAGAAAGGGAGTCAGCCACCAGCACTTGTGCTGTGGCAGAGACTCAAAAACAGGCACAAGAGTGGGAAGGTGGAAAAAGGAAAGGCTTCAGGTAGGCCCTGGTTGGAGGCTGTTGGCATGAGAAAGCTGCAGGTGGGCTAACCAGAAGTGGGGCAACCTATGTGATTGGTTAGGGGTAGATATTTGGTTTTCTCTGGTTGGTCTTAGTTGGAAGTGGGAGTAAAAATTAAGGAAGTTGTCAACTACCAATAAAGTCCTGGTCATTTTAGGCTGGTTGTTTCAGAGGTTATAGTTAAGGTTCCTGGATTGTTACTACAGATGGCAGTTTTGACTGTCAGGCTAGATTCCTGGGTTTTCTATTGTGGACAATAGCTTGGTTTCCTGGGCAATTGCTGCAGTTTGCTTCAGACTGTGGGTCAGAGTTCTATTTTAATATCTGGTCTGGCCATTGCCCCTTTATATATTCAATCTCTCACAATTTATTCTACCATGGGCTATATATGAGAGCTCTAAACCCTCCTACCATCAAACATTAGACATTATCATTTTTTACAAATTTCGTCAATTTAGCTTAGGGAAAATAGTATTAATATTTTAATTTTTGTTTTAACTTGTATTTCTTTGATTTCTGATGAGGGGATGTTTTTCATAAATTTACTGGCCATTTTCAACTTTGTTCTGTCCTTTCTACTCTTGCTCTTTACCCATCTTTTGTGGGAAAGTTGATCTTTTCCCTATTTGGCTTATAAAAGAAATGTTCAGTAGATATTTGGTTATTTGGTTTTGAAGCTAAGAGGAGTCTGGTGCTGGATGTAAATAATCTGAGGTCTTCAACATATATTAGGTTGGTGCAAAACTAATTGCAGTTTTTGCCATTACTTTTAATTGGTATTTGAGGTATAGTATTGTGTAGTATTACAACCTAAGAGAGAATCTTTGGAAATATATAGATTTGAGGGAACATTGAAGGGGTAAAGTTTAGACTCACTGTGGTGGTTCTCTTGCTAGATTCTTGTGAAATTAGTGTGCCTTGATTTGCACCAAGGGGTTTTATTGTTAAAATCAAATAGTCACTTTATTTTCCCAATTCACAGAAAGAAATCAATAGATTAGTGGGTAAAATATTTTATTTAGGGTTTTCACATATGCTTTCTTGAAATCTTTGATTTTTTGCTATTGCTTAGCTATAAACAAGCACTGAGACATAAAAATACATAAATATAGTAAATAAATCCCAACAAAAAAAAATCAGAAAGAAACTATAAAGCTTGCTTTGACAACTTCTTACTTTTAAACATGTACCAGGAACCTAGCACAGTGTATGTGCATAACAGGGTGACTATAAATATTTGTTGACTGAATCAATTAATTAATTGAACATCTTTCCATTCATGGTGCTTTCTCAAACTAGACTATTCAGTGCCCTGCCACCTGAGTACATTTCAGACCTGTTCTACGAGAAAATAAAAAGATGTTGAAGATTTAGAGCAGTGAAATGACACAAAGAAAGTGGTATCTGGGAAGTTTAAGTCAGCCATTGTGTGAGAGTTTGAAGGTGGGAGTGATCAAATCAGTTGGGAAGATCAGGGATGACTTCAAGCAGCACATCAAGTGTTCCTTAAAGTACAGGTAAGAGGCTGATGGTAAGAGGAAAGGGAAAACATTCCGTGTAAAGGGAACAGTATAAGAAGAGACATAAAGACAGGCTGGGCGCAGTGGCTCACGCCTGTAATCCCAACACTTTGGGAGGCTGAGGCAGGCAGATCACGAGGTCAGGAAATCAAGACCATCGTGGCTAACACGGTGAAACCCAGTCTCTACTACAAAAATACAAAAAATTAGCTGGGCGTGGTGGCGGGTGCCTGTAGCCCCAGCTACTTGGGAGGCTGAGGCAGGAGAATGGCGTGAGCCTGGGAGGCGGAGCTTGCAGTGAGCCAAGATGGCACCACTGCACTCCAGCCTGGGCGACAGAGCAAGACTCCATCTCGGAAAAAAAAAAAAAAAAAAAAAGAAGAGACATAAAGATGTGGAATAGCATCCAAAGAGTCAGATACAAGACCAATTAGGTAGGATGGTGCTAGAGTCTGTCCATATAAATTTGTGTATAATTCCACAGGCAGTTGTAGCAGAGACTGCTAAATGCCTTCCTAATATCCATTCACTTCTACTTTATTAGTAAAAGAACTCCTAAAATATTAGGGGCAGCAATATGTTTAAATAAAAGACATCTCCTGGTCTCCATCACGGTTATGTGTGGCTATGTGATTAAGTTCTGGTCAATGACATACAAGTGGAAATGTTACGTGTGCCTTTCAGGGAAGTCTATTAAAGGGGAACAGACATCTGGGGATACCCCTTTCACCATTTCTGCCATTAGATTCTCCAGCAACCACACAGGTCCCACAAGTGACCTTGAGGATGAAAACCAAATTCCAAGGATGAAGCAGAAAGATAGGAGAAGCCTAGGTCCCTGACGACTGAAGCCAACATGCTCCTCTAAACTGCCTGCCTCCAAACTAATGTTTTGTTTTTTTTCAAACAGGGTTTTACTCCTGTCACCAGGGCTGGAGTCCAGTGGCAGGATCTTGGCTCACTGCAACCTCCGCCTACCCGCTCAGGTGATTCTCCTGCCTTAGCCTCCTGAGTAGCTGGGATTACAGGGGCATGCCACTGCACCTGGCTAATTTTTGTATTTTTCGTAGAGACGGGGTTTCACCATGTTGCTCAGGCTGGTCTCGAACTCCTGAGCTCAGGTGATCCACCCACCTCGGCCTCCCAGAGTGCTGAGATTACCGGCGTGAGCCACTGAGCCCAGCCTCCAAACTTATTTTGAATAAAATAATAATCCCTTGTGTTATTGTAGCTTGCCCATCACAAGCAGACAGACTTAGTCCTAACTGATATAGTGGTGGGGAGCCATTGAGGAGTTTTGAGAATAGAAATGACTCAGCCAAAAGACATCAGCTACTGCACCTGAGGAAATTATTATTCTTCTACTTGCCCACCTGACACAGGAGAAAGGGAGCGATCACACGCTCATGTGTGTGAGAAGAACAAACTTTCAGAATATAAAAGTTTTGGAATCTTGGGACATAGGACAAAAACAGTACTGCCAGGGTACCAATTTGCATTTGTTTTTTTCTAGTTCATTGTGATATTTAAGAGCTCGAGAATCAGATCAGGATTCAAATTTTGTGTGTGCCATTTATAATAAATCTAGGACAAGTTAACTTTTCCAAAGTCCAGTATTCTTAGCTGTTAAATGGGCTAAAAGTACCTTCCAATCAGGGTTGTTGTGAAAAACAAATGAGAAAATGTAGGTCAAGGTCCTTGCCAAAGGCTGGGCCTAGTTGTATTTATCACTGTTGTACTGCTATTTTGTTTCCCGCACTTCAGTATACACATAACGAACACTGCAGTCTCCTCTTCAGGTTCCATTTTTTGTGATCCTCATTTAGAGGCACAGGACCACTCTCAAGACTTACTTGTTTTCATAAAAAGAAGAAAAGAAATTTTGGGGAATGTGCAGAGTCGCTCTTTACTCAATCTCTCAAAGGAGACTGTGCAGTGATCATCAGAGATCTCTTATAGATAAAGAAAGAGTATGGCCCAAAATTGTTAGTTTCTGTACAATTACAGAGAACATGGAGCTGTATCTTACTCATAGTGAGGTTAGAAGATGCTACCAGTTACCCTTTTCTATGCAATTTCCCATAAGTGATCGTCCTTCTAGGTATGTGTGCTATCATAAGCAATATATTTGGTCTTTATCTCTGGTTCCTGGCACAGAGCACTTAAAACCTTTAGAATTTCCCGAGTGATAGGAGTATATTTTGTTATTGAATCCCTTTTTATTACACTTGAGTTTATACTAATGAGATGACTTAGGGTGGGGCTCCTATATAGCAGCAAGATGGGACTGGTCACCAGAAAGACCAATTGATTATAGGGGTGGAACTTTCAGCCCCCCAGGGAGGGGATGGGGAAGACTGGAGATTAAGTTCTATAAAAACTCCTGAAATGAGATTTGATGAGTTTCCAATTTGATGAACACGTCCACGCAGTGGGAGCAAGGAGTACCCCATGGGGACAGAAGCTGCTGTGCTCCGTACCCTTCAAGACCTTGCCCTGTGCACCTCTTCATCTGGCTGTTCATTTGTATCCTTTATAATAAACTGGTAAATGTAAATAAAGTGTCTTCCTGAGTTCTGTGAGTCATTCCAACAAGCTATGGTACCTTAGGAGGGGTTCATAGGAAGCTCCCATTTATAGCTGGTGGGCCAGAAGCACAGGAGGCCCAGGACTTGCAACTGACATTTGAAGTGGGGGGCAGTTTTGTGGGACTGAGCTCTTAAGCTATAGGGTCTGTGCTAACCCTGGGTGGTTAGTATCAAAACTGAGTTAAGTTGTTGAACACCCAACTGGTGTCCAGTGAGTCAGAGAGTTGATTGTAGGTATTGGAAAACACTCCAGAGTATGTTAATACTTCACGTTTATGGATGTCTAGACGGGAAGTATTAGAAATTAATGGAGAAGTTTAATGTCTTTTTAAATAGAAAAAGGCAATATATAAATGGTCTGTCCAATATTACTCAGTAATGAACGAGAGTGAGAAGAGACCCTAGGAGGAATTTTGTCTTTATATTCATTGCAGTTTGAGGGATATTTTTCCAGATTTTTTTTCCCCACAGATGTATATACAAGGGCTACCTTTATGTGTTTTAAACATAATTTGAATCACACTCTAGAGTTCTGTGGCGTTTTAAAAAAATTTATTGCCCGGGCGCAGTGGCTCACACCTGTAATCCCAGCACTTTGGAAGGCCAAAGCAGGCGGATCACAAGATCAGGAGATTGAGACCACCCTGGCTAGCACGGTGAAACCCCATCTCTACTAAAAATACAAAAAAATTAGCAGGGCATGGTGGTGGGCACCTGTAGTCCTAGCTACTTGGGAGGCTGAGGCAGGAGAATGGCATGAACCTGGGAGACAAGGCTTGCAGTGAGCCGAGATCGCGCCACTGCACTCCAGCCTGGGCGACAGAGCAAGACTCTGTCTCAAAAAAAAACAACCAAACAAACAAAAAAAACTTATTAATACATCAACAATGTAATTTCACATAATATAGAGCTACATAATTACTTATGTTTATATAGTCTTCCATGGAGTTGATTTCCGTGGTTTATATAACCAACCAATCCTCCTCTACTTTTCAATATTTAGGTTGCTTTCAAGTTTTCACTATTATAAATTATACTGTGATGAACACCGCATCTTGTGCATATCTCCAAATTATAAATATTTTCTTGGGAAAATGTGTAGAAATGGAATAGCTTGGTCACTGAAACATTTGAAGTTCTCTTAAAAGTTCTTTAAAAATATCAGGAAATACCTTTAAAAAAAACCCTTCAGGGCTGGGTGCGGTGGCTCACGACTATAATCCCAGCACTTGGGAAGGCAGAAGTGGGTGGATCACTTGAGCTCAGGAGTTCAACACCAAGGCAACATGATGAAACCCCATCTCTACTAAAATACAAAAAATTAGCCAGGCATGGTGGCACGCACCTGTAATCCCAGCTACTTGGGAGGCTGAGGCAGGAGAATCGCTTGAACCCAGGAGGCAGAGGCTGTGGTAAGCTGAAATCACACCACTGCACTCCAGCGTGGGTGACAGAGTGAAACCCTATCTCAAAAACAAAAACAAAAACAAAAACAAAAAACCTCTTCAATACTCTAATGTGGTGATTTTGAATAATGTGGGAAATATTTTGTTCATCCTTTGGATTCCTATTATATGTTTACTAAAAGAATATTTCAAAGACCATCTGTTTGAGTTTTCCCCAGACATAGAATGCTTATGTGCAATCCACTTACTCAACTTCTTTCATATTTTTGACAGAAAAGCACAAAACTAATTTTTAACTTAAAGCATGAATTCAATCTACTCAGAATCCAGATGTTTAGCTGTGCCAGAAAAATGTATTATTTCATAGAAAATCTTTCATTTTCAATAAAAATTTTGAAACAAAATACTTAAACACATCCTGCCATTGGATCCAAATATCATTTGTGAAACAAGGTCCATTTTTCAGCAAGTCTCCAATTTCAAAGTACGTTTGTGGCATAAGAGCCTTCTTCTAACATAAAGACATGAAAAAATTGAAAAAGAAGAGGAGCAGAACAAAAGAGGAAGAAGAGGAAGGGTTTGCTGCACAGTGAAAGCAATGGCAGTCACCAATTGTGTTCCAAAATTTAACACAACCAGTATGTTAATTGATTAAATCTTAAGACTTACTTTTTTACAGAAACAGTAATTGCACCTTATTTCTGAGCCAGAAAGCCTTTAAATCCATAATACAGTTGAATCTATACATGGTATGAAAAATAGTACAAACTATTGCCATTGCAGTACCAGTAACAAAATAAAATATATAACCTACAATGACCATTTCGTAGTTTTGTCCTTACCTGAACATTAGTTTACAAAGGAAACCAAACTTAATCACCATAGAGTTTTATGTTTTATATTTTATTGTGTTTCTGCTGTACTCCATTCATTTATATAAGCTAGGTTGGAATGTGACAACCTGGGGGCTTATCCACCAGTGATGGCATTATTATCATAGAAAAACAACCTTAGTTACAAGCCCCTGACCCAGAAATTAGGTTTTGGCTCTTTCTTTTTTTTTCTTTTTTTGCCTAGAACTGCATTCAATGCCAAGGTTATGGCCTTTCGATTGTTGCCTTAAGGAGAAGATGGCTTTAATCATTAATAGGGAAGACTTGTCCCCCCAAGAAGGGAGCATACCCAGAAGAACCCAAGAAAGAAAAGCATCATTGTTAGACTCCTGGGTAATCTTTCTAACTGGTTTGACAACTGCTGGAGAAAAATATTTACGTGGCAGTACCAGAACCCAAGGCCTAACATCTCCAGCTGATGTATCATGAACTTCTTCTCTGACACATGAATGACTGGAAATTACTGGAGAAACTCCCCCCACCTTTACCCCAATGCCCACTCCCTCCCAAGGCCATCAGAAATGCTCTTCCTTTGATTTCTTTCCCTCACATTGCTTCCTGTAGATCCTGTGTTCCACTCTTGCTGTTCTCACAAGCTCCTTACTACTCCTTCTCCATTACCCTGCTCTAAAGACACCCTCCCATCTTTTCATTGTGCTCGAGTGCCTGTCATTGGTGCAGATAAGTGAAAAGAAGGATGGGGAAAGGCCTTTTTGATAAGATTGGGTGTGGAGTAAAAAAACCATGGGCTTTCATCAGCTGATATAGATGATGGACCTCTCTTTTCTCCTGTTTGTCTCCATCCTGGGTCTGTTTATTGCAGCTGAGAAGGCCTACTAGTGCAGAAGACCTGTTCTAATCATTTATGATACATTGTAATGACCATCTATTGGATTGTCTGCACAGCACCCATTTTTTAGGACTTTCTCCCTACCACCCTCTGCCCCCAGCCCCCCCACCCACAAGGTACCTGCAAAGTCTTCCACTTCCTAGATATAGTTTGTTGATCTTCATCCCTTCTCTGAGATTTTTGGAATTAAGACTGAAAAAGATCAAACTGTTTCCTGATGCTTGGACTCTATAAGCTATCCCAGGAACCTTTTTGTTCAAACAAGTTCAAATTTGTTTTCTGATGCTAACTGTCAGAGCCTTAACTGACTTGTTCACACACACATACACATGCACACACATACAAGTTGGCTTTCTTCTCCAAGCAATTTTTATATCATCTCTTCCCCTGCCCTTTGCTTTAGTTAAGTGGGCTTTGGTAACCAGGGAAACAGTCTTGGTTTCTAGCCCTAAGAGATTAAGGAAAGGTATCTTAGAAAAGACAGAAACAGGCTGGGTGCGGTGGCTCATGACTGTAATCCTAGAACCTTGGGAGACAGACAGGCAGATCACTTGCACTCAGGAGTTTGAGACTAGCCTGGGCATCATGGTGAAACCCCATCTCTACAAAAAATAAAAAACAAAATTAGCTGGGTGTGGTGGTGCATGCCTGTAGTCCCAGCTACTTGTTGGGGGAAGCTGAGGCAGGTGGATCAATTTTTTGAATCCAGGAGGTCGAGGCTGCAGTGAGTTGAGAGCGTGCCATTGCCCTCCAACCTGGGTGACAAAGTGAGACCGTGTCTCAAAAAAAAAAAAAAAAAAAAAGAACAGACAGCAGCAGGGCTGAATTCCTTGCTCATTGGATGATGCGTAGAATTGCCACTCCCGTCTTCCCTTCCACATTTCTTCAGTTGCATGTGGCACTGACAAAGTCTAGAACTTTGTCATTCTTCCAATGCTAGCTGAATTCCAGCCAGCAACTGACTTTACAATGCCTTCTTTGCAAGATTTGGGTTGGCAATCACGGATCAGCCAGATTCAGGGTCAGGAGCCATTTTGAAGTTCAGTTTCAAGTTAGGAAAAACTGTAATACTGAACCTCTCAAAGATATTGGCTCAAGTATCCAGTTTAAGGAGTAGGTCAATAGCGGACTGGCCTTGAGTTCCCACTCCTTGTTGGAGGAGGGATCACTATGAAGCGGAGAGTGTTGAGAAAAACCCTGAGGCCAACCAGCCGGCCAACAAAAACCCTACCTGCAATACCCTGGGAGTATTCCTAATATAATAAGTATTATTTGAGTCAAAAGTAATGCATCTCCTCATGTTTAAGTGGCATGTGGTTAGAAGATAAGGGTCTTGCTTTTTAATAGAAAGGAATAAAACACTGAAAAACCAAGACTCGAAGATGACTTTTTGCAATACAACCTTTCTGAAATAAGGCACAGTCTATTCTCAGAGCATTAAATTTCTTCTTCCTTTGAGTTCCCATTTTGTAATGGTTGGTCCTTTTCTACTAACGAACAAATACATTACAGATTTTTCTCTTTCTAGTGATCTAAAATGTTGCTAAGTTTGCACTGTGGTCCACAATTTACAAATACTATCTAAGTCTCTTATGCTAAACTGCAGGATTGAAGAAAATACTCAGACTTTAATAGTGATACTCTTTGCAGACTTGGTGTAATTTCAGTGTAATTTTATATCTGGGAAAGGATTTATTGGTAACAAGTTACAAGCTGTGCTCCAAATGCCACATTGCTGGAAGTGGCTGGAAGATCAATGCCTTTAGAGCATCTACAAACCCAAAAAGTCTTTTCATCCTACAATAATGGCTCTTTTCTGTGTTTGCACACACTAAATTCTATGAATTAAGCTAGCCTTATCAAACCTCTTAGAAATCATGTCAGAGGCTGAGCGTGGTGGCTCACACCTGTAATCCCAGAACTTTGGGAGGTCAAGGCGGGCGGATCACAAGGTCAAGAGATCAAGACCAGCCTGGCCAACACGGTGAAACCCTGTCTCTAATAAAAATACAAAAATTAGCTGGGTGTGGTGATGCAAGCCTGTAGTCCCAGCTACTCGGGAGGCTGAGGCAGGAGAATTGCTTGAACCTGGGAGGCGGAGGTTGCAGTGAGCAGAGATCACGCCACTGCACTCCAGCCTGGCGATAGAGCGAGTCAAAAAAACAAAAATTATGTCAGAGTGACTCCCAATCCCACTGTCAAGATCTGTGCTATCTTACGAATATCACGTATTTCAACCAGAAAGTCTTCTCTCAACTTTAAATAGGATAAGGATTCTTTGCAAAGCAAAGAATCTTTGGCTCCTTGCTTGACATCGCCCCCACTTAGGTGTCAGGAAGCTATCCTTTACTTTGAGCATTCATGTGCACTAAAGCTGGTGGCATGTAGTTACTATTGCCATTGTAAAGTCTGTTTAAATGTTTTTTCTCACTGGTTATAGCAGGAAGTCTTCTGGGAAGACTTATTTGGCCTATGCAAAAGATTATATGGGGCAGGTGTTTTTCCTGGAGGTTCCATGATTTAATTTTTGGGCCCTTTACTGGATTCTTTCATTTATGAAATGTGTCCAACATCCTGATTTACCTTTCAGAAATACTAATAATACATTATTACTATGTAATTTATTTTGAAGATTTCTCAAAAGGCATGTTTTCTCCTACTCATTTACACAGATGATATTCATTTATTTAACAATTAGCATCTACTAAGAGTAAACACATGAATGCAAAGATTGAGAGACAGTTCAACTAAACATACAGTTTAAGAATATTCACTAAATTCACAGGGACTCAAATTGATTGCTGCCATTGATTATTGTATATTTTTCTCTTTTATTCTCTCCTTTTTGAGGATAGATCCCAAACTGAATTCATTATCTGTTCTTTAAAATCTTCTCTTGAGTTTCTTTTCTTCATGATTGGCAGCACCTACATGCCCAAGTCAGAAAGCTGGGAGTCTTCTCAGATGCATCTTCTTCATATATACTCCCAAATCCCAACACGTCCCCAAGTTCTGTTAATTTCACCTGTTAACTTCTCGCTCTGTACCCTTCCCTCCATTCTCACATCTTTCCTAGTTCAAGGCACTATCAACCCTCATCTAGACTATTATAACAACCTCTTAACTGGTCTCTCCATCCCCATGCCTCTCCCTTGTTTATTCATGCTGCATCTAGAATGATATTTTAGAAAAGATATTTGATTGTAAACTTCTCTGCCTACAATCTTTCATTGATTCTTCATTGCTTTTAGGTTAAAATACAATTGATTTATATTCACTACCTCTCCAGCCTCATATGCCACCACACTTTCTGCCACTCTCTTCTCCAGCCACGCAGAATCACTTGGCATGCCCTAAGGGTCCCACTACCTCTAATTTCTGAGGGTTTGCTTTATCTAAAAGAATCTCACTCTCCCCTCTCTGCCATCCCACTCCATACTTGATTGATAAAGCCTCAGGCTTCAGAACTGTCATCCGTTATTGCCTTAACAATGGCAATAAAAATTACCTATTAAACGAAAATGAAAATAGACAAATGAAACTACATCAAACTAAAAATTTCCTGCATGACAAAGGAAACAGTCAACAGCTTGAAGATATAACCTGCAGAATGGGAGAAAATATTTGCAAACTATTCATCTGATAAGGGATTAATATCCAGAATATACAGGGAACTAAAACCACTCAACAGTAAAATAAATAATCCCACTAAAAAGTGGGCTAAGGACATGAATAGATACTTCTCTAAAGAAGACATATAAATGGGCAACAGGTATATGAAAAAATGCTCAATATTACTAATCATCAGGAAAATGCAAATCAAAACTACAATGCAGTATTATCTCACCCCAGTTACAAATACTATTATCAAAAAGACAAAAAGTAAATGCTGGCAAGAATGCGGAGAAAATGGAACTCATACATTGTTGGTGGGAATGTAAATTAGTATAGCCATTATGGAAAACAGAATGGAAGTTTTTCAAAAAGCTGAAACTAGAACTACCCTACAATTCAGCAACTCCACTACTGGATATTCATCCAAAGGGAAGAAAATCAGTATATCAAAGGGATACCTGCACTCCCATGCAAAACTATTCATAATTGCCAAGATAGGGAATCATTCACAGTTTGTGTATCTAAGTGTCCATTAATGGATGAATGGGTAACAAAATGTGATAGATATACTCAATGAAATACCATTCAGTCATAAAAAATGAAATTCTGTCATTTGCAGCAACATGGATGGAACTGGAGGACATTATGTTAAGTGAAATAAGCCAGGCACAGAAAGATAAATGTCACATGTTCCTACTCATGTGTGGGCATTAAAAAGTTGATCTGATGAAGGTAGATAGTAGAAATGATGGTTCTCAGAGTCTGGGATGAGTGTATGGTGGGGATGAAAAGAGTTTGCTTAATGGAGACAAACATACAGTTATATAGAAGGAGTAAGTTCCAGTGTTCAACAGCATAGTAGATGACTAGTTAACAATGATTTATTGTATTTTTCGAAAGAGCTAGAAGAGATGAGTTGAAATGTTCCCAGCACAAAGAAATGATAAATATTTGAGGTGATGGATATCCTAAATATCCTGATTTGAACATTACACATTGTATACATGGATCAAAATATCACATGTACCTTAGGAACATGTACAATTATTATGTATCAGTAACGAATTTCCCATGAATCTCTTCTAAGGGAACTTTTCATTTTTGGTTTGTATTTGTAGTAAATTCCCTAAGATTTCAGGCAGTTCAAGCTGCCAGTGTATCTATACCTGGTGACAGTGAGACTATAACCTTTTATTTGCAAACATAGGATGGCCCTTCTATCTTTGGAAAGGAATCAAGACCCTGAGAAGCTAGAGCTCTTTTAAGCCACTGGGGTATTATTCCACAGACATGTGATGATTTAACTCTGAGTTAAGCCAGTTTCTTTCCGTGACTAATATTGCCTATAACAACTTTTCCTGCTTCCAGGCTATCATTCGACAATGAAAACAAGTTAATATTTTACTATATATCTTCCATAAGTAAGTTGTAAGATAACTTAAAAATATACAAAACAATTCTGACTCTTGGAACTAGTTTTCTTGAATCTTTGCAAATTGTTGACTTGCTTTGTGAAAGACATTCAACTCTGATGCTGCTTTCCCTACAGTTATTTTAAAGTGTTTTGTTGTTGTTGTTGTTGTTTTTAGAGACAGGGTCTCACTATGTTGTCCAGGCTGGAGTCTAGTGGTGTGATCATAGCTCACTGTAGCCTTGAACTCCTGGGCTCAAGCCATCCTCCAGCATCAGCCTCCTTAGGAGCTATGACTATAGGCAGGCACCACTCTGCTCAGATTCTTATAGTCATTTGACAGAGTATGCTACTTAAGTTGTTCTACAACCACTTATATGTACTGCCTTTGAGGTTCTATTTTCTGAATTTACAGGGCCAATCTCAGAACATTCAAACTATAGGCACTTATTGTTAGGTCCCTAGGACTTTCTGTTTTATTGTTTTCACGGCCAAACTCTTTACAAAACAAATTGGCAAAAAATCATTAAAAATGCAGAGCAAATTTGGATTCTTAACAGAAGAGGTTAATCACTCCAAGTGCTAAGTAGAATTAATTTTATCCTCCAAAGAATTAAGAGTACTTGAAAGTCTTACTGATAGGTAGATCATCTCAGTGTATCTGAAAGGTTTTTTTTGTTTGTTTTGTTTTTACTTACTGCACCCCACAGTAAGAAATTTGCTCTATATCATAACCTAGATATTGATATGTATATTGAAAGAGTATACACACACACACACACACAGAGACATAATTGAAACAAAATATCCATGAAATAATACTTACCTTTAGTATAAGTGATGCAAACTGACATTGCTAATTTTTTTTATTCTATTCTATTCTGTACTACCCTACAATATTCTAGTCACTACTCATTAAGTCGATTTCATAATCTGCAATTGGGGAACAATCTGCAATTTGAAAAGTACTGGATCATGGTTTTTCTTTTTTTTTAAATACAAAATTAAGGCAAGTGAAGTAGAGTGGGGTAATTCGTTTTTTACTTTCTGGAACATTTTCATGACGTTGTAATCTTTAATTTCTAGGTGTTGCTGGTTGGGCTCAATCACCAGGACTTCCTACCTTCAAGGTGAGCATGTGAGCAAGTTGAACCAATTATAATACATTTCCTTTGGACACAGTAATTCTCCTAAGGACTTTTTTTTTTTTTTTTTTTTTTTGAGACGGATTCTCGCTCTGTCACCCAGGCTGGAGTGCAATGGTGTGATTTCAGCTCACTGCAACCTCTGCCTCCCGGGTTCAAGCGATTCTCCTGCCTCAGCCTCATGAGTAGCTGGGATTACAGGTGCATGCCACCAGGCCCAGCTAATTTTTGTATTTTTACTAGAGACAGGGTTTCACCATGTTGGTCAGGCTGGTCTCGAACTCCTGACCTCATGATTCACCCACCTCAGCCTCCCAAAGTGCTCGAGCCACCGCGCCAGGCCCTAGGTAAGGACTTTTAACTCAAGGTGTGCTGATCAAAACTTCTTCGCTGAAATGAGCATGGAAGAGAACCTCTTTCTTCTGGGCTCACCAACCTGAAAGAATGTGAGTCTGCACTGTTTGCCGCCACCTTCATCTTGCTTGTGTGGGGAAAGCCTGACTGAATAATGAAGCCAATAGGGACTGCTCTGCTGAGGACTGGCAAGGGAGAGAGAGAGAGAGCCCTGGGATAAATGCTTGAGCAACCAGATCAAACTGTGAAGAATTCTAAATTCATCTTGTATTTACCAGGTACATGAGACGATCTAATTTTCTTTTCTTTTCTTTTTTTCTTTCCTTGTTTTTTTTTTGTTTTGTTTTTTTGACAATGTCTTGCTCTGTCGCCCAGGCTAGAGTACAATGGCTCGATCTCGGCTCACTGCAACCTCCACCTCCCAGGTTCAAACGATTCTCCTGCCTCAGCCTCCGGAGTAGCTGGGATTACAGGCATGTGCCACCACATCTGACTAATTTCAGTTTTCTCACTTGCCAAGTGTAAGAGTCCTGATAATATGGTAACAGAGACGGACACAGAGGGCTTGATATTTGCGATGTAAGTGAGAAGACCACATACCTGTGTCCATATTGAAAATATTAATAAAGGCTATCTTCTGTCTCTCTTCTATCATCCCTGAGTAGATGGGCTGTTTAGTGACTTATATAACAGGATAGTATGTTTTTAAAAATGTAAGTATTAATTTATATGTTCTTCCCTCCTCCTGCACCAGTTCTTTTACCCTTTGTCTTCTCCCGTGTTGTCAGCTTGGCATTCTTTACTCATTTCCTCAGAAAAGGAATGATACGGCAGAAATGCAAAGTCTTGTATTTTCATTTTCAATTGCGCAGGTGTCAGGAGAACATGAAAGAGATTTGATGAATAAAAATCTTTGTAACCCTAAGACCAGAAAGGAATCCCTAGGTTGAGGAGTATGAAGAATGGAGGGAACATGAAGTGGGAGAAAGCTGGGAGAACCCAGAGGCAAAGCTTTCCTGTTCTGCTCCAGCTCCTGGTCCCATGAACAGAGTCCAACGCTAATGCCTAGGGACTTCCTGGCTCCATTCAGGTGAGGACCATGCATCCCCTGTGCTGAGGAATTTTGTTAATTGTTTTTGCATTGAGGCTCCGTAAGAATTTTCTTGCAACAGCAGCTAGCACATCACTTGCTGAGTGTCTGGTGTCCCAGTATCTCCTCTAACCCTGGGTAGACAGCACCCACCAGGATGCACAAAAGCCCCCTGAAGCACAGTGTGAGGCCTTTGATGCACAGGGAGACATTAAAGTCCACTGCATACAGACTTAGATGAAACAAATTATTACCAGCCAGAAATCACTCTAGGCAGTCATAAAAAAACCCTACCTGACTTCTAACCCCACTCCCACCCCCAACACACACCATGACCACCACCACCACCTTCACTTGATTATTATACATTTTTCTAAATAGGGATTCAGTCCATTAGTACTACACTATTTTATACATTTTTGTTTTATGGCTTCTCAACAAATGTCAGACCAGTATTACTTAAGCCCAATGCTAAGCACCGATAATATAAAGGAGAAAGCCCAAGATTCCCTGTCCTCATGTGCCGCTCACCATGCGTCAGGGGGTGCAGAAATGCATGTAGCTCATCCCATTATATATGGTAAGTGCTGTCAGGTTCAAAGGGCTGATGGAATAGGGTTGGCCTATTCCAAGGCCCCTTCTATCATTGGAGAATTTTTATTTTTTGTTTAATAACTATTACCCTGAATTATCATAATTTTCATTCTGGTTTAGCCATAAACATGCAACCTACAGAGTTCAGTGAAGGAGTTTTCCTATACTGTTTTCTGAAGGGTAAAATTTGGCATTAATTACAGATAAAAACCAGGTGCAGGGGCTCACACCTGCAGTCCTAGCTACTGGGAAGACTGAGGTGGGAGGATTGCTTGAGCCCAGGAATTCAAGGCTGCAATGAGCTGTGATGGTGCCACTGCACTCCAGCCTGAGTGACAGAGCAAGACCCTGTTTCAAAAACAAAACAAAACAAACCCCTAGAGTGAATGACGTACGTAAGAGCCTCTGAAAGAGCGCTCCCCTAAACCTCCCCCCGCCCCCATTGACAAAATCCAACAGAAGTGGGGCACGGGTCCCATCTGCTGCAGGTGCTCTCCACGGGATCTGACCCCTTCAATCATGGCCTTGCCAACCAGATAGCCACTTCCTTCATTACAGTTTCCACTCCAGTGCTGGTATCAATCCTCTCCTCTTCATAGAAATAGGCTGCCCTTCCTATTTCCTCCCTTTCTCCCCTAACTCCTTCAGTAATTGACATTAACCCAGAGACCCGAGGCCCCATACTCACCCTTGGACAGCCCTTGATTATGGAGCTACAGAGTGACTACGTCAGACGTCAAATCCTAATCTCTTCAGTTCAGTTCCACGCCACTAAGTGGTGCTTGAAAGAGACTGTTTAAGTACATGGCTTTGTGATTTTTTTTTTCCCTACTTCTTCTCAGTGAATCTTTCTAAAGAAATGCATTTTGAGCTAAGAGCCTCTTCCAAAGTGAAGGGTATATTTGTAGATTTCAAGGAATTAAAAACCAGGCCGCCACCTGCCAGGGTAGTTAAAATGGAGCCGAACAGCACTCCTGGAGGAGGGGCCTGTCCTGATTAGGGAAGTGACTCAGCTTCCTAATTCATTGGAGAAATGAATTTTTCAGAAAGGAAGACATACTATTTTGAAAAGATTATGTAACATTCCAAAGACATACACTTTGAAGTAGAGAATTCTAGTTGGGTGATTGCATTACAGAATAAGTTAATAATTGAAAATGACCACATCTTAATAACAAGCAAAGCATTTCCCTGAACAACAGTTTTTCTACATTCTTTTCATTCTGTGGACTCAGAGAGGTCTTTTGATGGATCATAAGCCTTTTATAAACCCATGACCCAGATTTAGAAAAGCTGTAATCACTGCATGCTGACCTTTCATAATAAGCATGCTCTATCCTTCCACGCCCCCAGCCCCAGAA
The DNA here is from genome assembly GCF_009828535.3 of Hylobates moloch. Classification (NCBI taxonomy): domain Eukaryota; kingdom Metazoa; phylum Chordata; class Mammalia; order Primates; family Hylobatidae; genus Hylobates; species Hylobates moloch. The sequence goes on along the minus strand of NW_026652276.1, from coordinate 130,188,158 downwards.
TGAACTCTAAAGCAGAAAATTTAGATATCAGGAACTACATGCACTAGAATTTATAACCAAAGTTTCACATAACCCTGTCACATTTTGGCAATAAATTAACTGGTGAGATGTCATATTAAGTGGAACATATTCCTGTTGATTGTCAAGGACTAGATATTGAGCTTATTTGAGTGCCTTATTGATTTATATTTGCTTTATAGCAACACCGGATGGCTTTCTCCTTTAAGACAACAAAATTAACCTTATTCTCTTCACATATCTGGCAGCAACTTTATCACCTTAATATGTTCAGAGGTTGGCACTGAAGAGAGAATATTTAGATGGGAAGGACTGGCTGTCCAGCCCTGGCTGCCTATCTTGGCAGAGGCCATTTTTCCACATCAGTGTAGACAGTTGTCAAGCTTTCTTGGAATCCAGGTTAAAGGAAGAGACGAGTGAAAACAGGAAAGGCTGACCTGCAACCATTAATTAAGGCTCAGTTTCCAAGTTCTAATTTCCTATAGAGGAGTAGTCTTACTTTATTCCCATAGGACATTATATTAGAACACAAATGTCCAACATCAGAGTGAGAGATACAGTGTTTGGGTCTTTTCCCTGCATGATCACTGATGATAAATATAACCATGAAAATTTCTACAAATGTATCACATTCACATATGGTTGCTTCTCAAATTCTCTTAACATCCTGTTGAGTTAGTCATGATCCTACCCCATTCCTACTTAAAATATTCTACTAACTCCCCTTCATCCACAAGATAAAGTCTAAATTCTTTGGCATGTCATTGAGGTCCCTTCAAGAAGCACAATAAAAAAATTCAGGAACCAAGTTGCTCAGTGCTGTAACTTTTTATTTGTGTTCATTTCCCTTCTAGAGGAGTGGTCCTTAAGGGCACGGTTGTAGTCCTGTCTTGCTTCTGCCATTTTTCATTCACAAGACTTGGGAGAAACAACTCAATGTTTCCATATAAGGAAACCCAGTTTTAGAAACAATTAGTTTTCCAAGGTTACACAGATGGAAAAGAGCAGAGATGAGACTGAGGCCCAATCTGTTTGACACCAGAATCAAGCGCCTCTCTGTTCCTGAGTCAAGTCACTGAAATGTACAGCAATTAGGATCTAGCTTATTGTTAGTTTTATGAGTCCCTCTCCAAACACAGCCTCCAGAGTTAAGCATCTGGCAGTGCATTGCTACATAATTAGCATCCCCATGTATCTTGAATTAATGATCAAGTTAATGACTTTCATTTCTCAGATGAGAAAACTAAAATTCAGGGAAGTTACAAGGCCACACAGTTATAGGGATGAAATGCAGCAGAGCCAGGATTAGAACCCCAATCCTTTGATTCTTAGTCTAGTGTGCTGGCCATGCCATGCATAATCGTGTACTTAAAATTTATAATTGGGGAGAGATATAATTGAGAATAAAACCATGAATATTTAAATTTTCTAAAAGAAGATTTTTTTTTTTTTGAGACAGAGTCTTGCTCTTATTGCTCTGGCTGGAGTGCAGTGGTGTGATCTCGGCTTACTGCAACCTCCGCCTCCTGGGTTCAAGTGATTCGCATGCCTCAGCCTCCCAATTAGCTGGGATTCTTGTGCCTCAGCCTCCCAAGCAGCTGAAATTACAGGCACATGCCACCTCACCTGGCTAATTTTTGTAGTTTTAGTAGACATGGGGTTTCGCCATGATGGCCAGGCTGGTCTGAAACTCCTGGCCTTAAGTGATTCACCCACCTCGGCCTCCCAAAGTGCTGGGATTACAGGCATGAGCCACCGCGCCCTGTCAGAGAAGAGATTTCTTGGAGAGAAATTCATCTTATTCCTCTATTGTCAGGATTGAAAAAATATCCATTATACTTTTAAACCCACTAACATACTTTTTAAACAGGATTTTTAAATAAAATCTATGCTCCCCTGTAGATTAGTAAAGCTAGATTTTAATGGGTAAACTAGAAGGGGCTAGAATTTAAGACACTTAAGGTAAATATAAAGGACATCTATGTTTATTGACTCAATCCTTAGGATATCAGAATGAAAATATAGGTGTGTGCGTGTTTATGTATTATTCTCCTAGCCATTTTTCCTCCCTTCAATGCCCAGATCACCTACCTGAAAACATGGTGGAAAGTCCAGAATTTACAGTAGATTTCTTAGTGCTTGACTTAAGTAGAATAGAGGAAAGGCACAACCTAAAAAGTCAAGTGTGCCCTTAGCAAAAGCAAATGTATTTGTTTGGTTTTTCTGCCCACTATAATTTCAGGAACTCTTACTCATCTAACACTGAAAAAAAAAAAAAAAAATACAGCTTTAAGCTTAAAAAAAAAAAAGAAAGAAAGAGAAAAGAGAATTTTCTCCTCCCCAGTGCTTATAATACCCTATTAAAAGCTTGGGAATAAAACTTCCTTCCCTATCAATGTTGTCCTTTTCCATTAAGCAAATATTGATTTCCTCTCCTTCCTTCCCCACCTCTACCCGCCTTAGATACGGGAGTCCAAATTACCATTGGCTCTTTTGGTTTACTTCCTTCTTTGTATACTAACAAGGCTGTTTGTGTATTGCCTGCTGCCAGGCAGCCAACAGGGGGCGCTCACTGCATATTTTGATGAGGGGAAAAACGATTGGATTCAAATAATCTTCAGTTTTCCTTGTACTTTCAATGCAAAAGTAAAGACTATAGTTCTCACACACAAAGGTTTTGCAAATGTGTTCAAAAGCAACGTGAGGAAATGTCTAGGTCAGGGAAGGGGGCCTTAGGGAGAGCCAGTATTTATACATGAAATGGGGATTTGAAGTTCTTAGGGACTTGGGTCCCTGAATGATTTGGGTCATTGATCATCAATTACACCTAAATTTTCTGGGCTATAATGACTAAATTTATTGGGCAATTTATCAACTTCTCACTTTGTGTACGTGGACACAGACTGAATAGTCAGGAAATATGTTCTAATTTTGCTTCCCCCCGTTACTCTGGAGCATCTCTTAGCATTTAGTTTCGGCTGCTCCACGTATAGGATGCAGAACAGAATCCTGTATTCCCACCAACAGTTTCTCCTAAGAATAAACTTCTCGGTGTCAAAATGGCAAACGAAAATAATAATGACACTTTGGGGTATATAAAATTTTAAGAACAGTCATACATTATAAGATCAAGGAAAAGCTGGGGAGGTGTTAGTATTTGAAAGTAACTCTTATCTACTTTGATTCAGATTCAGTTTCAATTGAGAAAATTCCTAAAAATAAAACAACATGTAGCCTATTCAAATATTGTTTGATTTTCATGTTTAAAAGGTCAAGCTTTAAACTTGAAAGGAGTTTAAAAAGAAGTTGTTTGAGCTCCAAACAAATGCTAGCAGAAACAAGTTATTTTGAATTATTTGCTTCTAAAGACAGATAAAAAGAGATCAGACATAACAAGCTCTCATTAGAAGAAAATATAGTATATGGCAAGCGCTGTAAAATTTTTCAGGATCTAACATTAAGAAATACCCAAATTCATGGGTATATATTGAGATTTTTAAAAATAGTTAATATTTCTTACTGTTGATCACACTAATAAATAAGTTTTCCTATAGAATTATTAAAGCCTTCCTTTTGATTTACACGGCAAAGACTTCAGTAACAGTGATGGCGTTGCTCATTATTCAACAAAAACCACAGGAAAAATGTGCATCTTAGAAACATATTTTGTTCTCTTTCTGAAGCCCAAACAACTTCCAGCTAAAAGACATATTTTGATTAAGATAATATTTTTCCCTAATCAATATTTTTTACCTCTGGGTTATTACTTCCTTGAAGGCTTCTCTGACTTTTTTTTTCTTTCTAAATTAGTCCATGTAGTTTATGAGAAATCATCAGCACTGCCATACGCTGCCGTTTACATTAAATCTTTCCCTTCATATTTACTGCTGGGTGGCAGGACTTGTCCCTAGCCTTTATGGTTTGGCATCAAATCTTGAAATGTGTATTTTATACTTAATTGGAGTGGGGATAGGAGCACAGGAGCAGAATTAACCATTAATGAAATAAGACTCCTCTCGACCAACATTCATGCTTCCAATTTGGTTTTTTGCAACATGCCTGAACACTGCTTGGTGTGAAACCACAACCAGGGTGGCGTGCTTGTTTCAAACATGGGCCTAGAATTGTGTGGTATTAGATCTGTGTCAAATTGCTGTAAAAGTGTCTAAAGGCTTACTCTGGATTTCTGTACTTATTGCATTACATCCGGATGGTAAGTACTTTGCAGACCAGCACCGGTCTGTGGACCACACTCAAGGAGCCCTGGAGTGCTCCAAAAGAGCAAAGGGAAAAGTGCTTGTCCTTTGGTTTTGTGGGTCCCGCCTACCCTGCAGTGTCCTTTGTTTTCCCAAACATTCAGTGGCCACACATCTCTACATACCTCCACCTACCTCACCCCAGCACACGTGCACGCGCGTGCACACACACACACATACACACGGTGGTGTAAGCACTAAAATTAAGGTTCAATGTTATGTGCTGCCTTGATATCTGGTAAAACTGGAACAGCTTTGAATCACTTAACCGCAAGCTTCCCTCCCTACGGAGAAGATCCCCTATTTGCCAGTAAGGTGAATCAGATGCAATTACAACACACACACACACACACACACACACACACACACACACACACACAACACACACACACACACACACACACACACACACACACACACACACACACAGCTCCTGGAAGAAAGGGGTTTAACCTAAGCCTGCATTCTTAGGACAATGCCTTCAATCACAGTCCTGTCCCTGGACTCTTGCTCTATATATGGGTGTTTGCACTTTAAAATGGATCTCCAGGTTTAGAATCAGAAGATCTCAGATGAAAAGGCATAGCACCAAAAATGCCCTGGCATATTGTTAGCCTTCAAATAAATGTGCATTCTTTCCTGTTCCTGCAGCAGTATCATTGTGTGATCCAACATGATTTTGGATGTGTGTATTTTTGTAAAATGTTATATGTATATTTTTTAAAGGGAGGGTGGTTCTTAAAATTATGGTTAGCTAATAGTGACTGATTCATTCGGCCTCATTTTCCCACTGAAGTATCCATGAAATTAAACTAAACCAAACCAAACCAAACCAAAAAAACCCGCAGCACTGTAACTGCACTGTACGCAGGGAAAGGTTGGTGTCCCGGCAGGAGCAGAAGCTGAGAAGAATCAGGCACATCTCTCCTGCCCTTTCATTCTACCTACCCTCATTTGTCTTCCATATATCCAATTTTTAAAAAATTGTTTAACTGTAAAATTGACCATCTTAATCACTTTTAAGAATACAATTCTGGGTAGTACACTCACATTGTGTAATCAATCTCCAGAACTCTTTATCTTGCAAAATGGAAACTCTGTACCCATTAGACAATGACTCCCCCATCCCCTCACCCTCGCCCTGGCAAACACCATTCTATTTTTTGTCTCTATGAATTACACTATTCTAGGTACCTCATGTAAGTGGAATTGTACAGTATTTTTTTCTTTTTTTTGCCTGGCGTACCATAACATCTTTATGGTTCATCCATGTTGTAGAATGTGTCGTAATTTTTTAGCTTTGCGCGTCATAATTTCTTTCCCGTTGTGTATATATACCACACTTCATTCATTTGCCAGTGGACACGTGGGTAGCTTCCACCTTTTGGCTACTATGAATAATAATGCTTCTGTGAACATCAGTATATAAACATCTCTTCAGATCCTGTGATCCTGCTTTCAATTCTTTTTTTTTTTTTTTTTTTTTGAGTCTTGCTCTGTCACCCAGGCTGGAGTGCAGTGGCACGATCTCTACTCAGTGCAACCTCTGCTTCCTGGGTTCAAGCAATTCTCCTGCCTCAGACTACCAAGTAGCTGGGATTACAGATGCATGCCACCATGTCCGGGTAATTTTTTGTATTTTTAGTAGAGACAGGATTTCACCATGTTGGCCAGGTCTCAAATTTTTGACATCAAGTTATCCACCCATCTTGGCCTCCCAAAGTACTGGGATTACAGGCGTGAGCCACTGCACCCAGCGAGATCCTGCTCTCAATTCTTTTGGGTATGCACCCAGAAGTGAAATTGGTAATGCTATTTAAAATTTTGCGAGGAACTGCCATGCCGTTTTTCATTGTCACTGCAAAATTTCACACTCCCACTAACTGTGCACAAAGGTTCCAACTTATCCACATCCTCACCAACACCTGTTATCTTCTGGGTTTTGGTGTGTGTGTGTGTGTGTGTGTGTGTGTGTGTGTGATGACAGTAGCCATTCTAATGGGCATGCAGTGGTATCTCCTCGTGATTTTGATTTGCATTTCCCTAATGATGATGTTGGGCATTTTTCATGTGGTTATTAGCCATTTGTATATCTTCCTTGGAGAACTGTCTATTCAAGTTGTCTGTCTATTTTTAAATTTGATTGGCTGTTATTTTTTGTTGTTGAGATGTAGTTCTTTGTATGTTCTGGATATTAATCCTTCATTGGATAGATGATTTGCAAATATTTTCTCCCATTCCATGAATTGTCTTTTGACTCTATTGATTGTGTCCTTTGATGCATGAATAAGTTTTAAATTTTGATGCAGTTCAATTTATCTATTCTATTTTCTTTGCTTGTCTATGCTTCTGGTATTATATCCAAGAAATCATTGCCAAATCTGATGTCATGAAGCTTTTCTCCTATGTTTTTATCTGATAGTTTCCTTGTTTTAGCTCTATGTTTATGCCTTTCATTCCTGTTGAGTTAATTTTTTTATATGGTATAAGATTAAAGTCCATGTTGAGTATGTTGACTATTTGGAAAATGGAGAACAAAGGTCTTTATCTCTTATCTAGTACAACAAAATACAATACAAGTGGAGTTAAATGAAATTTTTAACATTAAAAAATTAAATGCAATACTGTAAAGGTAAATGCAATTAATCTTAGTATGGAGAAGGACTTTCTGATTATATATGCACATAAAAAGAGATATGATAGATTTGATAAAAAATAAAAATTTTGTGCATCCAAAACTCTTTTTAAAAAATCCCAGAGATCTATCAGAAAGTGTTAATCTTTAAAAAGATCACTCACAAATTAGTAGGAAACCATTCCAAGGGAAAGGGGGAAAATTCACAAAAGAGAACTTGAAATTGCCATATAAACCTATAGGAAGAAAAATGTAACATTTTGTATTCACAGAAATGTAAAATTAAAATAACAATAAAATTGTTATATTTTGCTTGACATGTAGGAAACGGATTTTTATCACGTGAACACCAAACACCAGAATGAATTCAGGGAAAACCCTCTTGGGTATGGCTGAGGATTAAATATTGTGTAGACTTAGTTTATACTCCCAGTAGAGAAGATCAGCGGTGGGACTGCATTTTAGGTGAGGAAACAAGATAGTTAAGAGTTTGCAAACACCAGCAAGGAGCAGGGCAGTAGCGAAGAACAATGTCAGGGCATGCGCGGCTGGCGGGACGTGCCTCACAGTCAGGAGTCTCAAAGCAGAGAACTGCTAACTTCCTTTCATTAAACAAATCTATTCTATAATTTATTTATCTCAAACATGTGTGAGTTAGTCATAAACTCGTGTCTCAGATTATAATGATATGAATACCTGTCCATATGAAAAATGTCAGTGGTACTTAAAAAAAGTGATAATTCTTTGATCATGGGATGAGATTATAGGTGTGGGTTTTTGTTGTTGATGTTACCTCTGCCAGTACAGGCAATTCTCTTTGTAAAGTGCCTTGCACAGCATTGGATTTAATTAGATGATAAAATACGCTTTTTAGTGAAGAGAAAATTAATGATTCTACTTACAAAAATACATGTCTTTTTGACTAGAATATATACTCAAAGGTTTCAGAAAACTTGTATATGGCAATTTCTGCATTGTGTACCAGCTGCTTTAGGACTAAAATGTAGTATCTCATGTCTTTTGAAGTCAATTTTAAGATCAGTGGAACAATTTTGTATCATCTCAAAATAAAAATCAAAATCTCTTCTGTTCAGAGACTAAAAATGACATTAAAACAACAGTAGAATTACAGCTATGCCAGTCCTCTAACCACTGATTTTCCTGTTTCCATGACATAACTGTGATTCTGGCCCATTTGTTTTGTATTTAAGACTTGGCATTGGCATCTTCCTGCCTCCCTAAATAGGCATGCCTGTGAGTATAACAAATGTGACTATTTAGGACTTATATAGCTCTAATTTGTCTACCCATGCTCATTTACATTGTCTTTACAGAAGCCTATCAGACCAGGCTCAGTTTCTGTGACAGGTATTTCAAGATAAATTATGCAAGCAAAACACATTGGCCCAAGAGCCTGTGTTTCTTCTCCATCCAAGGCTGATTCCTCACAGAGTTGGGAATTGTGTGAGATGGAAGGGACTTTCTGAGGACAGAGAGCCTTCTGGGAAACATGTAGTAAGGTCACCCCTTTTGTTGTTGTTGCTTCCATAATTATTTACTCAGTAGAGTTATCTGAATGCAGTACTTGCAAACTCAAATACCCAGAGGGGTCAGGCAGTGGACAAAAGTGAGTGGTGTGTCTGGAGTCAGTCACAGTGAGAACTGGAGAGGGCTGGCCTCACTGGAAGGAGCAGTTGGTGATCAGCTTTCATCCTCAGATGCCACCCCTGCTGGAATGCAGACCCCGTGTGGCCACACAGTCTTCTTATAGAAATGTTTTGTTATTTAGATGTGAACGACTACAAAAGTAAACAACAGAAACAAAAATTGTGGGTCTTATGTCATTAAGACATAGCTGGTGGCTTTCCAGTGTGTGACCCTTGCTTAAAGTCATGTCAGGGTCCCTTGGCCTGAAAAGGACACAGCAGTCTGCTTAACTGTTTTCAAGAAACGGTAGTATTTGATTCCTAGAGTTCTGTTCTAGGATTTGTAGCTGCGGGGAGTTTGTGTGTGCACTTTAGTCTACTCAGTGAAATGGGGATGTTAATACCTTCCTCCCAAATTTTTGTGAGACCTCATTGAATCCATAATGTACAGACCCAACCTGTTATTTCTCTTCTCTCTTGGTGAGTACCTTAGTCACTTAGCTTCTGTCTCACTAATTGATTACATGTTCTCATTCTCTTCACTCACTGTGGTCATTCTAATCCTCTACCTTTCCTCTTGCTGTACCCCTAGTCTAGAATGTTCACCTCATCTCTTTTACCCATTCTAAATATCCAACGAGATAGAATTCACTTCCCTTTTTGCACAAAATCTCCTTGCCATATTCCCATGCTGATTTCTATAAACTTATTTCAGTAATTTTCCTTTTGTAATTACAGTTCTGGGGACGAAGTAGCATTTATTGTAGCATTCATTCGATGAATAAAGCTTTTAAGCTCAAAAGCAGACCATCTACCAACTTGACTATCTCAGAGTAACTCTTCTCTAGTTGTGCTGTGTGTCTGAACCAAATTTTTCTAACTAAATTTAAGACTTCTCATGAGTAGGGCTACAATTTTGGTTCTTCCTTCAAATAGTCCATAAAGCTTAATGTAATGTTTTCATAATAATGAGCACTAAAAAATGTGGATGGAATAATTTAGATGTTTATATCTAAGGAGGAAAGGTCACTTAGAGCAGACCATCATCTGATATTTCTTCAAGCTTTATCATTCAGATCATCATGATTATCAAAAGCTTATATAAAGTAAAGCAGGCTGTTTGTGAAGGATCTTGTAATGAGTGTTTCCCTCCTCTAACAATCAATGGTGGTGTTTACCTGCTGTTGGTACTAAGATTAGGGGGTGCCACATATGTGCTAAGTTTAGTATATCCTTAGAGTATGTATAAAAAGTAATGCAAAATTTACCCAAACTGACAATGGATCCAGGCTCACAAAATTCAATGGTAACAAGATTTAAGATATAGCTAGGTGTGGTGGCTCACGCCTATAATCCCAGCACTTTGGGAGGCTGAGTGGGGAGGATCACTTGAGCCCAGGAGTTCAAGATCAGCCTGGGCAACATAGTGAGACTTCAACTCTACAAAAAATTTTAAAAATTAGCTGGTTATGGCAGTGCATGCCTGTAGTCCCAGCTACTCTGGAGGCTGAAGTGGAAGATTGCTTGAGCCCAGGAGGTCCAGACTGTAGTGAGCTGTGATCACGCCACTGCACTCCCGCCTGGGTGACAGAGTGAGACCCCATCTCAGAAAACAAAAACAAAAAACCCCAAAAGAAACAACAAAAAAGGGTGGGGAGAGAGGGGGCCTGGCCATCAACTTTGTGCTCTATTGTCAATATTGCATCTCTAATGTAGAGATAAATAAGACAAAATCATATAATGTTTGTTAAACATTAGACTAATAGCTCATTTGCTTAACACCCATGTTTACCAGGTAACTCTTATTTTGACTTATCTGTCCATTAACGTCTTTTGTTCTTGTTTTTTTTTTTTTTTTTTTTGAGACGGAATCTCGTTCTGTTGCCCAGGCTGGAGTGCAGTGGAGTGATCTCGGCTCACTGCAACCTCCGCATCCCAGGTTCAGGGTATTCTCTTGCCTCAGCCTGCCAAGTAGCTGAGATTACAGGTGCCCGCCACTACGCCCGGCTAATTGTTTTCTCTTTTTAGGAGAGACGGGGTTTCACTATGTTGGCCAGGCTGGTCTCGAACAGCTGACCTTGTGATTCGCCTGCCTCAGCCTCCCAAAGTGCTGGGATTATAGGCGTGAGCCACCGCGCCCAGCTTCTATTAACGTCTTTTTTAGAGCTTCTTTGGCCACACTGATGCTAGAATTTTGGCTCATGTTATTTTTATTTCTCATTATAAAGCAACAAATTGTTCTGGTGCCTACCTCAGTTTTCAAACACTTCAGTTTTGCAAAATAGTTTCTTGGGCCTGATCACCCCTGCATGCTGATAAGAGTGTATAATTCAGGTACTCCTCTGCGAGGCCCTGTCCTGAAATAGTCAGCCTGGCTGATTTTACTTCTATTGTGTCCATATCCAAATTTCTACATGACACACCAAAATGATGAAATGAACAAGGACAACACATCTTCTTTTTCATTCTTATCTCCTCAGTAACCTAGTTAGATATATGATATGCCCTAGTTATTCATTCATTCTACATTTATTAAGCATGCATTATATGCCTAAACCTATAAAATGCACTACAGGAGCAGATGGTGACCCTACCACAGTCGAGCTCTGGCTACAAGAGTTTGGAACTCATCTGAATCACTTTTGTCATGTGCAAGTATTAGGTGTTTTTTTTTGGTAGATATTAGTATTCACTGAGATCAAAGCTCCTACAGAGCTTTAGCTATTCCTCCATGATCTGTTTTATTTTATTTTATTTTTATTTGTTTTTTTAGAGATGGGGTTTCGCTATGCTGACCAGGTTAGTCTTGAACTTCTGGCCTGAAGCAATCCTCCTTCCTTGGCTTCCCAAAGTGCTAGGATTATGGGCATTAGCCACTGTGCCCAACTGAATTTTTTTTTTTTTTTTCTTGAGACGGAGTCTCACTCAGTCACCCAGGCTGGAGTGCAGTGGTGCGATCTTGGCTCAATGTAGCCTCCTCCACCTCTCAGGTTCAAGCAATTCTCCTGCCTCAGCCTCCTGAGTAGCTGGGACTACAGGCACCTGGCACCACGTCTGGCTAATTTTTGTATTTGTAGTAGAGATGGGGTTTCACCGTATTGGCCAGGCTGATCTCATACTCCTGTCCTTGTGATCTGCCTGCCTCAGCCTCCCAAAGTGCTGGGATTACAGGCGTGAGCCATCACGCCCGGCCCTGGATATGTTTTTAAAGAAATCAAGGTCTAAGAACAAATTCTGTTACACACATACATTTATTAGACAAACATTTTTAGCAAGCAGGCACATAAACCATCACACAACTCATTCTGTGAGTTCCAGAAAGGCCTAGCTCTCGGTTCTTTTGTGCAATCTGCAAACGCCTTGAATGGAGGGTTCACTGGAAGCAAGTATAGCAACAGTCCAAAAATAGAATTTAGTTTACCTAGTAATTGGCAACAGACAACCATTAGCCTTTAAAATTGGGACTAGAGTCATGTCCCAGGTGCCATCTCAAAGGCTTGCAGGTGCATGCAAGTGTGGCCTATATATCTAAAGTAATTTACTCAATCCACATATCTCTAGTGCCACTTGTTTAATCTAACCATTTCTAACATTCTTTATGCTAATTATCAAGTCGGTAATTTCATAAACACAAAGTCATTTCAATACTCAATATGTAAATTAGCAAAGTTTCTAGTTTTGATTGAAGATAAACATATGTAGCCCCTGGATAGCTGTGGCCTTTCTGATTAAATGCTAGCTGATCTCTCTCTCAGTATAAATTTCTAATTAGGATAAGTAACATCCCTGAAGTTGTAGACTAAAATTAATACACACATTTATTTACATCATGCTTTCTGTGCTAAAGTATTTTTAAATGAATTATAGACATCATAACACAGAGCTGTAAAAAATACACAGATTGGTGGGGTTTTAAAAAATTTTTCTTTTTCTTTTAAGGTCCGGGGTACATGTGCAGGATGTGCAGATTTGTGACATAGGTAAATGAAGATATACACAGTTTTGTATCATTTCCGTTTCTCCAAATAATATTCACACAAAAAAAACCTTCAGAAGAATGGAGTTTTGGCCCTTTCTCTGGAATGATCTGTGTTAAATACACTCCTTAATGACAACACTAGTGGGAATGAGAAAAATGTTCCTGTAAACCTACTTATTTATTTATTTTGTTTTTTATTTTCAGTTTAAGCTGTCAGAGCTGGTGGAAAGTCCAAATTCCTCTTAGGGTAAAATTTTTGGTTTTGTATGGCAAATAACCTATTTGGCACTAAAAGTCAGTAGGGCATGGCCTGAAAAGTTAAGATCAAGGCCAATGAAGTTAATTATGTTGCTTTTCAAAGTAACTGGAATTTTTTCCTCTGGATAAAAAGAGTTTTTGGGAGAATCTAAGCTGACAGTGCAAGTGGGAGGCAGAAAGGGAGGGATGGAAAAGACGTGTCATGGCTGAGGGAGGGGACCCAGGAAGATGGAAGCAAGTGAAGTTTGGAGGGAAGGACCCACGAAAAATGATCTGCAGTAGAGATGACCTTCGGATCTCAGCACAGTGATATCTAATTCTCAGTTTTATGTGGTTGCCAATTCTAACCTCTCTGTATGTAATTCACTTCTGTTAGCCTAAGCCTTCAATAAAATGTCTGCTACACAGAACAGCTGTGGTTAGTGGTCCTTTGAGAAAATGAGGGAAGAGAGGTGGGGTCGGGTATGGGGTAAGGAAGTTCAGAGAGAGGACAGCAGCCCAGGTATTGACCAATAAGTACAGTGATTGAGAATCCAGAAGGAGCACAAATCCAGAATGGGAGGTGTGCATGAACTGGTAAGGTCCCTCTGGAAATGCCCTAAAATCTTGGAGAAGGCTTGAACTTCCTGCTGTGCATATCGGATAGACTGGTGCCATCTTATTTCACATACTAAAGGAAAGAGTGGCCCCAGGAGACTGGAAGACTTGGGGACTTCTAGACCCAGAAGCTGGTATTAAATAAAAGCAGATCCAAACCTAGAATGCGTCTCTTGACATCTAGTTGATCTGTTTGTCACATTTTGTCTTAGACAACTAAGCAACTTGAACTTACAGCAAAATACTGGGAAAAGTTTCATCCAACATTGACTGTACCCAAATGCAGGAAGTTTATTCAAGGAATTTTTGTTTATTTAACCAAGAAAGTAAATTGCTTTCTTACATTGGAGGTTTACTTTTTAAAAACAGGAGCGAAATTCTTCCCATAATTAAAAATATGCTATTATTTAAAAATATTTTGATGCTAAATTACTTGATGTTTAAAGCAAGATCATAACACAAATAACAGCTCCTGAGTCTTAATGCTCTGTCCAGGACCATGGGTCTGGCACTGTGTTAAGGATATACAGAGAAAAGACAGTTGCTGCCATATTAAGCTCTTGCTAGCAGGAAGGTAAGTACTACTGATTTTCATGGAATTTGATTAGTCTTTATTTAACATGGGCATCCTTCCTAAAGTTAGTAAGATGGTTTTGAGATCATAAAATACATCTTCCTCTAACATGTATCTCAATAAACTTCTTTGCATTGTGGATATTCTGGTAAGGTCCAATCTTAGATTTCAATTCTGAGGAGGCCATGTTTGCCTTATAAACAAAAGTGTATTCATAACAAACCATTTTTAGGGCATCTACTCCAAGTTGTTATGATTGTTCTGTAGGTCATTGATCATTTTGGACTTTCCATTGATCTTAGTTGGGTTTTAACATGTCAAAAAACACTGCACTGGGGCCAGGCAAGGTGGCTCACACCTGTAATCCCAGCACTTTGGGAGGCCGAGGCAGGCGAATCACTTGAGGTCAGGAGTTCGAGACCAGCCTGGCCAACATAATGAGACCCTGTCTCTACTAAAAATACAAACATTAGCTGAGAGTGGTGGCATGCCCCTGCAATCCCAGCTACTGAGGCAGGAGGCTGAGGGAAGAGAATCGCTTGAACCCTGGAGACGGAGGCTGCAGTGAGCCGCGATCACGCCAGTGTACTCCAGCTTGGGCAACAAAGTGAGACTTCGTCTCAAAACAAAAACAAAAACACTACACTGACTGTATTTGCTTATTTGTTTGTTTATAACATTTGATTGTTTTTATCTTATAGGTATATTCAAGATTTGCTCCTACAAATTCAGCACCCACACAACATTAAAAAAGAGGAAACTGGGCCAGGTGCGGTGGCTCACGCCTGTAATCCCAGAACTTTGGGAGGCTGAGGGGGGCAGATCACGAGGTCAGGAGATCAAGACCATCTTGGCCAACACGGTAAAACTCCATCTCTACTAAATATACAAAAAATTAGTTGGGCGTGGTGGCAGGTGCCTGTGGTCCCAGCTACTCAGGAGGCTGAGTGGGGGGGAATAGCATGAACCCAGGAGGTGGAGCTGGCAGTGAGCCGAGATTGTGCCACTGCACTCTAGCCTGGGCAACAGAGTAAGACTCTCTCTCAATTAAAAAAAAAAAAAAAAAGGAGGAAACTGGAAGCTTGTTTGAGTTTCTAGGATGTGAATGATATAATCCAAATAATGCCAGGGAAAGTTATGTCCAGTGTTGGGGTGTGATGCATGGGATATGTGTTAGTTACAAGATGGAAGACAATTTAATACACTAAATCTGAGTAAACATTTAGTGTTGTGGCTTTTAGAACAGAAGTGGGAAGACTGGAAATTATGAAACAAGATATTTGTGGATGAATATCTGAGTGGGTATGTTGAAGCAGAGGATGCAGGGGAAGATCTGCAAAGATTTCTGGGTAAAAATGTGAAGTAGATGATTCATATTCTATTGTTCACTTAACGGTTTGTTGTCTACACCATTCTTTGATGCTAATATTCTTTCCACACCATCTGACCACCCTGGATGAATACCACTGTAGTAACGAATGGGTTTAAGAGTCAGATTTCAAATTCAAGATCCACTACTTCCTATGTTATCTTTGTGAAAAACATGTTACCTCTTTTAGCCTCAATTCTTTTATCAGTAAAATTATCATATCAAATTGAAAATTTTGGTCAGAATTACTCTGCTTCACAGACTCTCAGATATGATTGATTATAAGACACACATTATTTTATGTACTACTAAGGAAAAAAGAAACACTGCCAGTTAAACTATAACAACATCAACTGTAAGATATTTCCTGATTTCAGAGATGCTAAAATGTAAAATGTTTGAGTCAATGAGACACAAGTGAAATATTTAATGTCACTGTCTTGTAAGCCTTAAAGTACTATACAAACATATTACTTATTATTATTTATACATTGAAATGTATAATAAATGAACTCGATGGATACACAGAAATGATTGACTTTTATCCAATTCTGGCACATGAGAATGAGGAGCTATCCTTAGAAACTTGAGAGGGCAGCGACTTTAGGAAACACCACATTAAAGTTTGCCTCATAAAATTGAAAATAGATTCAAAAGATAAACCTATTCCTACTAAGCCATTATATTCCACAATGAAAATTATATATGTTTTAGAACATAAATATCTGAGTCCTATTACTCATACAATTGGGTCATTCTTTTCTATCTCTCCCCTAGAGGAAAAGGGTGAGATTCAGAGCACCAGATTTTGCTATCCTCACCTTAGAAGTTCATCCTGAAATAAATGGTGAAATTAGTTAGCTAGCACTCAATCTTCGGGAGTGCAAAGTAAAATTCTATGTTATTTTTCATGTCCTGGACTATTGACGCACTTCATGTGAGAAATGTTCCACATCATTTGTTTTGCTATGGGAAAGGGAAAACAAACTTTAGCAATAGAACCAGAGAGTGTAAGTGGTAAGTGACTTTAGGGCCATTTAAGAACTTTTACTGGTAGTTAACTTTCATGTAAAGACTTTTCTTAGTCAAAATGTGGAGAGGAAAATAGCATACACAGAATTTTTAAAAAAAGGTGTTTAGAGTACAGAATACTCACTAAAGAGTCCCCTGATCCCTTAAATTTATGAGTACACATCTACTTCTTAAGTATTAGAGACATGCTGATTCCATTGATAGAGTATCCAAATCTAGAATATATTTACTAATAGAGTGTAATAGAATGATACAAAGTGGTTTTTAATTTTAAAAACTCATGTACATATGCCTCTCACATATGTCAGCCAGGATATTTCTTTTATTATTATTATTATTATTAATTTTTATTTTTATTTTAAGTTCCAGGGTACGTGTGTAGGATGTGCAGGTTTGTTATATAGGTAAATGTGTGCCATGGTGGTTTGCTCCACCTATCAACCCATCACCTAGGTGTTAAGCCCAGCATGCATTAGCTATTTTTCCTAAAGCTCTCCTTCCTCTGACCCCACTGCCCTACAGGCCCCAGTGTGTGTTGTTCTCCTCCTTGTGTTCATGTGTTCTCATTGTTCAGCTCCCACTTATGAGTAAGAACAAGCGGTGTTTGGTTTTCTGTTCCTGCGTTAGTTTGGTCAGCCGGGATATTTCACCGGGCCTGCACATCACCAACAGCTAAAGCGTGTTCTGAAAACCAGTCACCACAAGATTGAGGAATTCTCTAGTTTCTTTTCTCTGACCTTAACTACTACAAATCCCCGCTTTACAACCTGGCTCATGGTGGAGGGCATAGAAAGTGATCACTTTGAACATCAGACCAAGACACACAGCTCAGTCTCAAACTCTCCTGGGTTAAAATATGGCTTAAAGGTGGGAGCTTAAGGAAGTTTTCTAAGCCTGGATTTTTTCAAGCCTGGATTTTTTCATCAAAATGTTAATAGCGTTAGATGTGAGATGGATAAGTGGAGGAGGATGAGGAGTTGAAGGTAGAGAGGCTTTGCTATTTTGCTCTGTATTTAAAAAAATTATTTTCCTTGAGAAATTACTGTTTATACAATTTCTTTAAAAAATTAATCATTCCCTGATGAGTAAATATGGAGCAAAATTAGAGAAAAAATATGTGTTGATATAACAATAGTGGAAGTGTATATACTTAATGGAACTTTAAAACACACAAGAAAAAAACTTACATCATCGACAAATTCACAATTACTGATGGTAATTTAATAACCTTTTCATAAAAGCATAAGTATGTGACCATTACTGCAGGACTGAGTGAAGGGGGACAAACACAGAAATGAAAACAAAGAAAAAAGGATTTGTTTTAAAAAAGGGGTTGGGGGCTCCTTGTTTCTAGTGAGCAAAGGCAGCCCTGAGCTTCTACAGCCCTTCATATTTATTAGGTAGAAGGAGCAGGGAGGAGGAGGTAAGGATTAGTCAGCTGCTTGATTGATCACAGGTTCACATGATGGCTAACAGGCTTCAGTTGTGCCTGCAGATAATCTCAAGAAACACTGCCCCTGGGGGGTGACGGCCCTCAGCATTCCTTCTGTGTGGCAGACGCAGTTTGTCAGCTTGCCAACAACCTGCATTCATGAGAACAGTTTGCTGTTTGCTCATATAGCCTCCAGCGTTATACTGAGTTGGTCACAACCCTCATTCTTTCGGCCTCCAACATAAGTAGACAAAAACATTAGGAAGGATATAAAAGATTTGAACGATACTATCAATCAACTTAACTTAATTGGCATTTAAAGAACACTACACTCAACAATTGAAGAATACAATTGACCCTTGAACAACAGGGGTTTGAATTACTTGGTTCACTTATACATGGATTTTTTTCAAGAAGAGTTACACTGAGTGTGCCTGCCTCTTTGTCTCCCCTTTAACCTCTGAGACAGCAAGACCAACCCCTCCTCTTCTTCCTCCTCAGCTTACTCAACATGAAGTCAGTGAGGATAAAGACCTTTACAATGATCCACTTCCACTTAATGAATAGTAAATATATTTTCTTTTCTTTATGATTGTCTTAATAGCATTTTCTTTCCACTAGCATGCTTTATTGTAAGAATACAGTGTATAATACACATAACATACAAAATATGTGTAAGTTGACTATTTTATTGATAAGGCTTCTGGCCAACAGTTGACTATTAGTAGTTAAGTCTTTGGAAAGTCAAAAGTTATACACAGATTTTCAACTGTGTGAGGGATCTATGTCCCTAACCCCTGAATTATTCAAGGGTCAACTGTGCATATTACTTTCAAGTGTACATGGAATGTGTAACAAGGTAGACTATATGCTGGACTATGAAACAAGTCTGAATACATAAAAGACTGACATCATACAAGATATGTTCTTTAACCACAACAGAATCAAATTAGAACAGAAAAAAAACCAGATAGCTGAAAAATCTTTAAATATTTGGGAGTTAGGTAACACACTCCAAATAATCAATGGGTCAAGGAAGAAATGCAAGGGAAATTAGAAAACATTTTGTATGAAATTGAAAACATATCAAATTTTGTGAGACGTGCAAAAAGCAGTCCTTAGAAAGTTTTTAATCTCTAAATGTTTATATTGGAAAAGAAAGAAGGGTAACCTCAATGATCTAAATTTCCATTTAATGAAGTTTCAAAAGAAAAGTAAAATCCAAAATAAGCAGAAATAATAAAGATGATAATAGAATTTTTAATTAAATGGAAAATGAATAAACAATAGAAAATCTGTGAAACCAAAAGTTAGTTCTTTGAAAAGATCAAAACCCAATAAATTTCTAAATAGACTCATAAAGAAAAAAAAGAAAACACAAATTATCAGTATCAAGAATGAAATAGAGACACGGCTACAGATCCTATAGATATTAAAAGGATCATAAGGAAATAGTATGAACATGTCAGTAAACTGGATAATTTAAAGAAGTCCTTTAAAGGCACAGAATACCAAACTGACACAGGATAAAATTAATGCCAATACATTCAATCACTCGAGAGGTATAAATATTGTACTTGATATAATACCTTTACTTATTTTTCAGAACTCAGCTTAAATATCCCCTCAAGAGGTCGTATTACTTCCACAATTTTAATAAAAACATTGAATAAGTAAAACATTTATAAACATGTTCATGTTTATGTTAGTCTCCTCAGGCTACCATAACAAATACCACAGACTGGATGGCTTAAACAACAGACATTTATTTTTCTCAGTTCTGGAGGATAGAAGTCCATGATCATGGTTCCTGCAAATTCTATTTCTGGCAAGCACTTTCTTTCTGGCTTGTAGACAGCCAACTTCTCATTGTGTACTCACTTGGCTTTTCCTCTGTGCCTGCGCAGAGAGAGAAAGACAGAGGCAGAGAGAGAGAGAGAGAGAGGGAGAGAAATACATGCTCTGATGTCCCCTCATCTTCTTATAAGGGCACCAGTTCTGGAGGATTAGGGCCCCATGCTTATGACTTCATTTAACTTTAATTACTTCCATAAAGGCCTTATCTCCAAACACAGTGACACTGGGATTGGGGCTTCAACATACGAATTTTGTGAGGATACAATTCTGTTTATAACGATAGGATATAAAGAAAAATAATATAATGAGCACCTGGAAACCACCACCAAGTTTAAGGAGGAAAGTATTACCTACCTTAACTTGGAAAACCTGCCCCTACCCTTTCATAATCTCTTCCCTTTGTATCCCCACTCAGAGCTAGCCATTATCTTGAATTTTGAATTTATCATTGTCTTCCTTCTACGTACAATACTACCACGTTTGTGCACCTAAATAATAAGGTACTATAATAAATTTTATGTAAATGGAGCCATACTGTAATTTTTCTGAGACTTATTTCCATTGTTCAACATTATGCTCCTGAGATGCATCATTTTGTTATGTGAAACTCTAGTTAACTCATATTTTTATTCTATGTAACAATTTACTATTGATGGACATTTGGGTTGCTTCCGGTTTCTTGTTAAAAATGGTGTTGCCATAAATATTTTTGTAAATGTCTTCTCGTGGACAAATGCAAGAATTTCTCTAGATCAAAGGTTGGCAACCTTTTTCTGTTACAGGCCAAATAGTAAATATTTTTGGCTTGAGAGCCATGTGGTCTGTGTTGCAACTACTTGACTCTGCCTGTATACTGTGAAAGCAACCGTAGACACTACATAAACAAATGGACATGTATATATTGCAATATAACAAGACTTGGGCTAGACTGGGCCCTCAGGGCACAGCTCATTGGCCAACAGTCCAGATTGTAAACCTAGGAGTGAAATGCTGAGTCATGTTTAGTGTATATCTACTTTCTACTTGAATAAATCATGCCAAGTGGTTTTCCAAAGTTGTATCAATTTATTCTCCCATCTGCTTTTTAGAAGAGTTCTAGGTACCCTACATCCTTGCAAGACTTGAAAATGTGAACATTTTTCCTTTTTGCTAATCTGAAGATGTGAAATGGCATCTGTGATTTAAAATACATTTCCTTGATTACTAATGATATTAAGCATCTTTTCGTAAGTTTTCTCTTTTGTGAATTATTTGTTGAAATGATACCCCCATTTTCTAATGGGCTGTTTTTCTCATTGCCACTAATTTGAAAAAGTTATTTATATATTACAGATTTTAATTCTCTTCCAGTTGTAGTTCTGAAAATATCTTTTCCCATTTTGTGGCTTGTCATTTTACTTTCTTATTGGCGAAGTTTGAGAAATGGAAGGTCACAATTTTGATATAGAATTTATCACTCATAATGATTGGTTTTTCTTCTTTGTGTTTAAACTGTCTAGTGTGATACTTAATAGAGAAACCTCAGTTTTCTTTTGATTGTAATTTGCATAGGTTATGTTTGTCTGTGTTTTTATTTTCAAACTTATGTTTCTTATACATAACACAGAGCTGGAATTTGATCTTTTTAGCTAATCTGAAAATACTGTCTACTTTCCTGGATCATTTAGTCTGTTTTGCAGTAATTACAGTTATTTACATATATGGATGTATTTCTGTCATCGTATTTTATGCCTAATTTGATATCTTACCTTTTGGAGAAGAAATATTTAAGCTGAGACCCCAAGAACAGTAAGGAATTAGTCAGGCAAAGCTGAGGAGACAGCATTCCAGGAAGAGGGCGTAGTGTTTGCAAAGCTCTTGCAGAAAAGGTCTCGGCACATTTTAGTAATTGAGTGAAAGCCTGTTCAACTGGAGATTAGTGAGCAAGAGGGAGAGCTACAAGGGAAGAGTTTTCAAAACTAGTCAGGGAAAGTTTTCGAGTAGGGAACCATTGTGGACTGAATTGTGTCCCCCGCAAAATTTATGCCAAAGCCCTAATCTCCAGTATCTCAGAATATGCCTGTTTGGAGATAGTGCCTTTAAAGAGTTCATTAAGATAAAATGCAATAATGACTGGGCCTTAATCCGATATGATTGGTATCCTTATAACAAAAGGAAATGAGGGTGCAGACACAGAAGGGAAGACTATATGGAGACACAGAAGACGGCCACGTGCAGGCCCTGAGAAGAAACTAACCCTGCCCACATGTTGATCTTGGATTTCCAGCCTCCAGAACTATGAAAAATAAATGTCTCTACCTGGCCTGTGGTACTTTATTATGGCAATCCTAGCAAACTAATACAGAGATGTGACATATTGTGATTTGCTTTTTAAAATTTAACTTTTATTTCCTTCGGGTAATCATACCAATATTCAAATGTGTGTCAAGTAAACTTCCCAGGAGCTATGCCATGTGGAGAAGCCACTGGCAGGCAGTCCAAAGTGGCTTTTTAATTCTCAAATAGTAGAGGAGTACCAGATGAGAACATTTCCCTTTGCCCTTAATCATGGATTAGCTTGGTAGGAAAAATACACCCCTATGGCATTTAACCTCCTATGCTCTGGACTATCAGTTTAAAGTACACTTCATGAAGCAACAGTAGTTAGTAAAGTTACAGGATCAAGTGTTATATTAGGTAGCTAAGTTCTAGTTGTTATCTGCGGGCTGCCTTCTGTCTACAGTATTGACTTGCTCTCATATTTAAAAAGGCATCTGTGTATCACATTCTCTTGGAGGAATGGGGCTGGGTGGCCTCAAAGGTTGCCCTCAAATTTAATTTTGAGGATTCTCCTGCTTCTTTTTTTTTTTTGAGATGGAGTTTTGCTCTTGTCGCCCAAGCTGGAGTGCAATGGCACGATCTTGGCTCACTGCAACATCCGCCTCCCAGGTTCAAGTGATTCTCCTGCCTCAGCCTCCCGAGTAGCTAGGATTACAGGAGCACACCACCATGCCCAGCTAATTTTTTGTTTGTTTGTTTTTCTTTTTCTTTTTTTTTGAGACGGAGTCTTGCTCTATCCCCCAGGCTGGAGTGCAATGGCATGATCTCGGCCCACTGCAAGCTCCGCCTCCTGGGTTCACGCCATTCTCCTGTCTCAGCCTCTGGAGTAGCTGGGACCACAGGCACTCGCCACCATGCACAGCTAATTTTTTGTATTTTTAGTAGAGAGCGGGTTTCACCATGTTAGCCAGGATTGTCTTAATCTCCTGACATTGTAATCCGCTCACCTCGGCCTCCTGTATTTTTAGTAGAGACGGGGTTTCACCAGGTTGGTCAGGCTGGTCTTGAACTCCTGACCTCAGGTGATCCACCAACCTCGGCCTCCCAAAGTGTTGGGATTACAGGCGTGAGCCACCGCGCCCTGCTGATTCTCCTGCTTCTTAATTTACTTTTATACCATGCCCAACATTAAGGCTAAAAGGATTTTTGAAATTGCAAATATTTTCTCATGTAAGAAATATTAACCTTCAGATACTTATACATAGTTATAGACAAGTGCTATCGTCCCAGTTAGCTGTTGCAGAACTAAGATTTCTTGACATCCAATTCACTGTGTTGAACTGTTAAAATAGTCCTTCTCTTTGATATAGTTTCAGCCTGCTGTTCACTGAGACACAATTGTACCCATAGAGGAAGGCGCATTGGAAGTACTCATAGCAGGATATACTTAAAGGAACTCAAGTTGAATGCAATTACATTATTCAAACTGAAAATCCAGTGATAAATTTGTTTCAGTGTTCTTTAACAAGTTGGATGTCTCATTTGGAGGAAAATGGTAATGATTTGCCATGTGTCATGAACTGTGCCTTTAATATCAATAATTGAGTAAATTAACGAAAGAAGACTTGGATCAGAATTTTTCAGAATAGTACCAGCAACTTCAAACGCAATGTTAATCATTTGCTCTGGCTGAAACACAAGAAATAATAAAATATCAAAGGTTTTATTTTGATATATGGGTTCCCTCTAGGTACTGAGAAAGCAGTAGATATTCAGGGTTCAGAAGTAGAGAATCAAGGGATAAAGAATGGGTAAACAGCATGAGTTTTGGAGAGTTCGGAAGAGTTTAATATATCCAAAAGCTGAAGATTTACATATTTCAGGAGATATCCTGGTCATAACAAGAACCAAAAACAAAAGCTAACCAGCAATAACCTTAACAAAAGTTGTGAGGAAGTTAAAATAAGATAATTACAAAATTTAAAGGAAACAAAAAAAAGTGAATTATGTGTGACTCTTAGTGACTGAAAATGTAATAAAGATGTCAATTATTTGAAAATTAATGTAATTCTAACAGAAATATTAGTGACAGGATTCTGATGATTTCTATTCCCTTGGTTGTGCTTTTCAGGGGATAATACATTTTTCAAAGTGAGCCTGAAAAGGAGATTAGAATTATAATATGTTTATTTTAAGTGCTGAAATACCTTTATATGCTGAATAGCAGGATACACCTTGCGATCTGGGAGTCTATTGTCTTTGTTGGAGACGGCAGGGCCACTGTGATGCACACTTCTGGACCTCCATTCTTACAGGTTTTGCGACTAGCACTCTCTGGAGTCGGACAGTGCACAATTTAAGCAGGTTGCTAGTCAGGGTGACCCTGCAGATTGAGAAATTTTTGTTATTTTTTTTTTTCCCAACAAGAGAAGTCTCCTGTTCTTTTTTAAAAAACGTATTTGTTTTGAATAACTAATGCCTTACCTGAGCGGTCACATCATATTAAAACTTACCTGAGAAGTCAAATAATCAAGATATAGAAAATTCACCAGACCAAAAACAGGGTTGCCTTAAAGCTCTGAAGGTATTTCAAAGCTCTCCACTGCATTAAAGCAAAAATAGTGCAAGAAGTCAGGACGTTTCTGAACCCTAGCCAAAACTCTGTCTAAAGGGGAATTTGAGGTTGGTGTTATTGGAAAACCAGTCATTAGCTGCCCATCACTCAGCTGACTAGGAGTAACAATGATGCCAGTATTGATTACAGATTGTGCTATCCAAAGGACAGATTTCGGTTTTAAGAAACTCACCAAACCATTAACTTTTGTGAATGAATACTCCTTTACAAGAATATCCAAATAGGTAATAAAGTACAAAATATGTAACATAAGATGTGTCTAAATCTTTAGTATTGAAACACATAAAGTGCAAAATATGTAATATTAAATATCTAAATATATAATTAATATGTAATAAAGTACAAAATTTTTGTTTTTATCTTATTAAGTTCTAAACAACATTTCATGCTTCTTTCAAATAGCAACATTGCAACTCCTATCCACATTAAGCATATCACATAGAGTTCAATGGAGGACGGGCATGTTTTCTTTGATAGAATCGGAGTTTTAGCTTAGTGAGCACATTATTTCCTTGATTCTGCTGGAGGAACAGAAATGGCTTAGGAAGCATGTATTACCCAGAAGTATGTTTCAGTAATGTCATCATTAGACAAATGAAAGCCTGAGTAAATGTTGTATATTAAAAGAAAAAAGAGATTTAAATCTCCCGTGTCAAACTTTCCTATTGAACATTTAGATTTTAAAAAAGATAAAATTATTTTTAAGAATAAGATGTTTCGGCTGATTAATTTACTAATGAAAATGATCAATTTTCAAATTATTTAAAAATCTGTATCACAAAAATATGAGTGTATAGTTAAAAAGTCAACAGTAATGAGAAATAGCTGTTTCTTCCTGTCCTGCTCCCCAGAAGCAATGGATTTCAAACTCTTAGATTTTTCTCCTGCTATATCGCTTGTATTTTCTCTTATCATCCTAGAATAGTTACAAACCCTGATTTCTGGTTTAGCCAACCACAGGGTTTTATTATAATGACTGCATCAGTTAGGTTTCTCAGAAAAGCACCCACTTGGGGTATCTATGCACCCTGCTCTATGGAACAGCCACAGAGTCTTCTCTTGTTAGGTGGTCTATTCCAAGTGAGCGACTTTTCAGATCATCTAGTTAATGAGTTAGGGTAGCACATATCTGATACCTAAAGATGCCCATCAAGTATTTTGGCTCTTTTTATGAATAGGGGATGAAAGTGGCAGTAGTTTGTTCTTTACTTTGAAGGAAACATCCTGACATACCCCAGAATATTGAACACTCAAAAACTTCTGGTCACCTGCAAGATCATGTACTTCCTGAGATTTACCCACATGTGCCACATGCCTGTGTGTCACTGAGTCATCTAGGGTTCCTGATCCTTTCACCAACCCAAATCTTTTCAAAAAGATGTCATTAAGATAGTGGACCAGTCTGATGTCTTTGTGTGTGTGTGTATGTGTGTGTGTGTGTGTGTGTGTGTGTGTGTGTGTGTGAGAGAGAGAGAGAGAGAGGGTCTCGCTCCGTCACCCAGGCTGGAGTGCAGTGGTGCAATCATGCCTCACTGCAGCCTCAACCCCCAGGCTCAAGTGATCCTCCCACCTCAGCCTCCCAAGTAGTGGGACTACAGGCATGTGCTGCCACACCCAGTCAATTTTATTTATTTATTTATTTATTTATTGTAGAGATGGGGCTCTTGCTATGTTGCCTAGGCTGGTCTCAAACTCCTGGGCTCAAGCAATCTTCAGTCTGATGCATGTCTTGCAGGATTAAACTTGTATTTCTCTATTAATGTGAAGCATGAAATAGCACCTATATACTGTGTAGGATGATACTTGTAGTATGTTTTTACTTCTTCTAAGTCTGTTGTTTTTGTTAAAATAACCAAAACTTTAAAATCTGTATTATGCTTATTTCTTATCTCATAAGTAATTACTTTTGTCATCTGTATTAACAAGCTGCAATACCAGATGTCAATTGGGTTATCATTGTCCTTTAAGATCTTGTCAGAATCTCCTCTAATCTATAGAAACTCTATAGTTTTACCAAGATTTTAAAAAATCTTCAGCAGTGTGCATTCATCCGAGTTACCCATGGTTCTGAGTTATGTCTTCTGCTGAATTTTCAAAATTCATTTTACATTTCTGTCCCAGTGTTTCCCAAACATACAAAAGACTGCTTCTCCTTAATTCACCCATCCTCAAAGTGCCACTTACTGAGGGAGGAGTAGGTGTCATGTTTCCTGAAGTCTTGGGAGTGTAAAATTGAAAGGTGATGGTGGGGAGGTGGGAGGTAGTGTTGGGTCCATTTCAGTGTCATAGTGGAGAATTAAAAGCATGCGCTTAAATACATGTTATTGTGACGCTTCAGTTCTACCAGCTCAGATCCAACTTCTCAATGAGGTGCTCAGCCTTTTTTCTTCCCTTCCCTTCCCTCCTACTGCTCTGCTCCAGTCTTCATACTTAAATTTCTACTCACTGAGAAATAACAATTGCTAATCATCATCAAGTACTAGCTATATGTTCACTTAGGGTTTTCACAACCTATGAGGTAGGTACTATTAACCCCATTTCACAAGTGAGAAAACAGAAGTAGAGAAACTGAGTAGGCCAGGCGTAGAGGCTCATGCCTCTAATGCCAGCACTTTGGGAGGCTGGGGAGGGAAGATCACGAGGTCAGGAGTTCGAGAGCAGCCTGACCAATACTGCGAAACCCCATCTCTATTAAAAATACAAAAATTAGCGGCCAGGCTCAGTGACTCACGCCTGTAATCCCAGCACTTTGGGAGGCCGAGGCGGGTGGATCATGAGGTCAGGAGATCGATACCATGCTGGCTAACACGGTGAAACCCCATCTCTACTAAAAATATAAAAAATTAGCCAAGCGTGGTGGTGGGCACCTGTAGTCCCAGCTACTTGAGAGGCTGAGGCAGGAGAATGGCATGAACCCGGGAGACTGAGCTTGCAGTGAGCCGAGATCGTGCCACTGCACTCCAGCCTGAGCGACAGAGCAAGACTCTGTCTCAAAAAAAAAAAAAAATTATTAGCCAGTTGTGGTGGCATGTGCCTGTAGTCCCAGCTACTCGGGAGGATGAGGCAGGAGAATCACTTGAACCTGGGAGGCAGAGGCTGCAGTGAGCCGAGATCACACCACTGCACTCCAGCAGCCTGGGTGACAGAGTGAGACTCCATCTCAAAATAAAAACAAAAACAAAATAAAACACTGAGTAAATTGTCAAAAAAGATACGTTTTATAATTGTCTTTACTTTCCATCTGAAACTGCTTATCAAAGCATTGTTCTAAACAAAAGTAGTTTCTACTTTAGGAGGACGTCTGGTGCTTGTTGGTAAAATATGACCGTTTAAATCATGCACCATGTGTATTTAGACAGCTCCCATATTTAACAGGTTCCATTGATCTCTACTTCTTCTTTTGGAGCTCTTTGTGCCAATGCTTGAATTTCCTATCTTGGTTACTTTCAGTGAGCTGTAGAATATTTCTTTGGGTCATTTTTTTTTAAATCACAAATATAGTAATGAAATATATCCAGACACTTCACATGTCTGAGAATATCTCTCTGTTGTTCCCAGAGAAAAACACCATATTGACTGAATGCAGAGATGCTGCAGGCATTGCTCTAATATCTTTTTTCATTTTGAATAAAAATCTGATGCCAATCTGAATTTCAAATACTTCCAAATATCACAAATTACTAATAAAGAGATGGAAAAATGAGAAAGAAATCAGGTATGAAAAATTAAGGAAAGAAGTTACAAGAATCCTTGAGAAGAAAATAAAGCAAATTGATAAGAATCGAAATGTATTAGGCTTATAAAAAAATTTAGATATAAAACTGACCTAAGATAAAAGATTGAGTATGTAACCATATGCTTGGAAAAATTAGCCGGGGAGGAGAAGGAAACATCCAGCTTGGAGCCCATCATCTACCCAACAGTGGGAAGAGACCTAGAAGCCACACGCTATTTTTATTTTCAATTACTTGATGAACTTCCCAAGAGAATGGTGGCAGACTGAAGAGCTGGAGAAAAAGGAAACAGAAAGGCCACAATCAGTTTTATAGCTACTGGATATAATCTCCTCAGCAAAGAAAACAATGCGTTAAAGAAAAGGCTAAAATGCAGTAGATCAGAAATTCCACCTAGGGGGATTTGAGCTGTGGCTCTTTTAAGTCCCAATTCTCTCCCCATATAGCCACAAGCAGGTAAGTGATTAAACTCAAACACCAATATCCAGCCCCCATACCAGTATTTTTTTTTTTTTTTTTTGAGATGGAGTCTCACTGTATCACCCAGCCTGTAGTGCAATGGCATAATCTTGGCTCACTGCAACCTCTGCCTCCCAGGTTCAAGCGATTCTCCTGTCTCAGCCTCCTGAGAAGCTGGGATTATAGGTGCCTGCCACCATGCCCAGCTAATTTTTTTTTTTTTTGTATTTTCGTAGTAGAGATGGGGTTTCACCATGTTGGTCAGTTTGGTCTCGAACTCCAGACCTCAGGTAATCTGCCCATCTCGGCCTCCCAAAGTGCTGGGATTACATGCATGAGCCACTGCGCCTGGCCCACACCATTCATTTTTAAAGGAAAAGATTCAATCAGTTTACAAGCAATGCAGTGTTAAAAGGGAAATTTATAGCACTAAACACACATATCAAAAAATTAGAAAAATCGGAAATTAACAACCTAACATCACCATTTTAAAAACTAGGGAACCAAGAGCAAACCAACCCCAAAGGTAGCAGAAGACAAGAAATAACCAAAATTAGAGTGGAACTGAAGGAGACCAAGATACAAAAAACCACTAGAGCTGGAGCTCCTCCCCAATCATTTAATGAGGCCAGCGTCATCCTGATAACAAAATCTGGCAGAGACACAATAAGAAAAAAAGAAAACTTCAGGCCAATATCCTTGATGAACACTGATGCAAAATTCCTAAACAAAATACTTGCAAACTGAATCCAGCAGCAGTCCACGAAGCTAATCCACTATGACCAAGAAGATTTTATCCCTGGGATGCAAGGTTAGTTCAACACATGCAAATAAATAAATGTGATTCATCACATAAGCAGAATTAAAGACAAAAATCATTTTATTATTTTAGTAGATGTGGAATAGGCTTTTGATAAAGTTCAACATGACTTCATGATAATCACTCTCAAAAAACTAGGTGTTGAAGGAATATACTTCAAAATAGTAAAAGCCATCTATAACAAACCCACAGCCAACATTATACTGAATGGACAAAAGCTGGAAGCATTTCCCTTGAAAGCCGGCACAAGACAAGAATGCC
Source organism: Hylobates moloch (assembly GCF_009828535.3). Taxonomy (NCBI): domain Eukaryota; kingdom Metazoa; phylum Chordata; class Mammalia; order Primates; family Hylobatidae; genus Hylobates; species Hylobates moloch. Next base: position 130,158,337 of record NW_026652276.1, on the reverse strand, counting down.
CACTCTCACCACTTCTATTCATCATAGTATTGGAAGTCCTGGCCAGAGCAATCAGGCAAGAGAAAGAAATAAAGAGCATCCAAATAGGTAAAGAGGAAGTCAAACTATCCCTGTTTGTAGATGACATGAACCTATATTTTAAAAACCCCACAGTCTTGGCCCAAAAGCTCCTTTGGCTGATAAACAACTTCAGCAAAGTTTCAAGATACAAAAATAAACATAAAAAATCACTAGCATTCCTAGACACCAAAAACAGCCAAGCTGACAGCCAAATCAGGAATGCAATCCCATTACAACTGCCACAAAAAGAATAAAATACATAGGAATACAGCTAATCAAGGAAGTGAAAGATTTCTGTAATTAGAATAACAAAACACTGGTCAAAGAAATCAGAGATGGCAAAAACAAATGAAAAAACATTCCATGCTCGTGGATAGGAAGAATCAATATCATTAAAATGGCCATACTGCCCTAAGCAATTTACAGATTCTGTGCTATGTCTATCAAACTACCAATGACATTCTTCACAGAACTAGAAAAAAAAAACTATTTTAAAATTCATATGGAACCAAAAAAGAGCCAGAATAGCCAAGGCAATCCTAAGCAAAAAGAAGAAAGCTGGAGGCATCATGTTACCCGACTTCAAACTGTACTAAAGGGGTACAGTAACTAGAATAGCATGATACTGGTACAAAAAGACACATAGACCAATGGAACAGAATAGAGAACCCAGAAATAAGGCCACACATTACAACCATCTGATCTTCGACAAAGCTGACAAAAAGAAGCAATCGGAAAAGGACTCCCTATTCAACAAATGCTGCTGGGATAACTGGCTAACTATATGCAGAAGATTGAAGCTGGACCCATTCCTTATGTCATATACAAAAATCAACTCAAGATAGACAAAAGACCTAAATGTAAGCCCCCAAACTATAAAATCCCTGGAAGACAAGCTAAGCAATACCATTCTGGATATAGGAACTGCAGAGATTTCAAGATGAAGATGCCAAAAGCAATAGCAACAAAAGCAAAAATTGAGAAATGAATTCTAATTAAACTAAAGTGCTTCCGCGCAGCAGAAGAAAGTATCAACAGAGTAAACAGGTAACCTACCAAATGGGGAAAACTTTTGCAAACTATGCATCTGACAAAGGTCTAATATCAGCATCTATAAAAAACTTAAATTTACAAAAAATAACCCCATTAAAAAGTAGGCAAAGGACATGAACGGACACTTTTCTAAAGAAGACATACATGTGACCAACAAACATATTTAAAAAGCTCAATATCACTGATCGTTAGAGAAATGCAAATCAAAACCACAGTGAAATAACATCTCACACCAGTCAGAATGGCTATTATTAAAAAGTGAAAAAATAACAGATGCTGGAGAGGTTGCAGAGGAAAGGGAATGCTTATACAATGCTGGTGGGAATGCAAATTACTTCAATCATTGTGGAAAGCAGAGTGGTGATTCCTTAAAGAGCTAGAAACAGGACTACCATTCAACCCAGCAATCCCATTACTGGGTGTACATCCAAAGGATTATAAGTCTTTCTCCTGTAAAGACTCATGCTCACATATGTTTGTTGCAGAACTATTCACAATAGCAAACACATGGAATCAACCTAAATGCCCATCAGTGATAGACTTGATAAAGAAAATGTGATACATATATACCATGAAATACTATGCAGCATCAGTGGTAGACTTGATAAAGAAAATGTGGTACATATACACCATGAAATACTATGCAGCCAATAAAAAGAACAAGATCACATCCTTTGCAGAAACATGGGTGGAACTGGAGGCCATTATCCTTAGTAAACTAATGCAGGAACATAAAATCAAATACTTCACTTTTTCACTTAGAACTTCATCAGTTGGATAGTTAGCTTACAATTTTTAATTTTTTTGTTATTTCCTATAAACGCATTTGTGTTACTTATCTATTGTTACATTACCCCCAAACTTTAGGGCTGAAAACGACATTTGGTAACCTCCCAGTTTCTGACTGTCAGGAATCTGGGCTCAGTTTAGCTGGTTCCTCAGGTTTTGTGGCTCTAAAAATCTGCAATCTGTGCCAGCCAGGGTTGCAGGCATCTCAAGTCTTGACAGGGGAAGGATCCACTTCCACACTCACTCATATGGTAATTGGGAGATTTCGGTTCTTCATGGGTTGTTGGACTGAGGGCCTCAGCTTCTTGCTGGGTGTTCTTTGGAGGCTGCACTCAGTTCCTTACCACAGGGGCCTCTACATTGGGCAGCTCAGCTCCTGGCAGCTTCAACAGAGTAGGCAAGGAAGAAGAGTTCGAGAGAGTACAAGCAGGGTAGAAGTCAACATCTTTTATACCTTGGCCTCGGTGACATCTCATTATGTGCACCATATTCTGTTAATTACCAACAGGCCATCAGGTCCAGCTCACACTCAAGTGGAAGAGATTATGCAAGGACCCAAATACAAGGAGGTGGAATTCTGGGAAATCATTTTAGAAGTTGCTTACTATAATATTTAAAGTTATAAACGTTGACCTCCAAGCAGTTTATATTAGTTGCATTTCACACATTGATCTGTCTCATGGTTAATGATCTCACTGTTAATTTTCAAACATTTTATAATTTCCAAAATAATTTTATCTTTGATTCATTCACACATTATTTGATTTGTGTTTTAAACTTTCCAATATGTTTATTTCTATTGTCAAACTTTTTTTTTTTTTTTTTAGCATTAGTGGATAATTTATTATTGACTTATATGGTTTGGCTCTATGTCCCCAACCAAATCTCATCTGGAATTATAATTACCACGTGTTGGGGGAGGGGCATGATGGGAGGTGATTCAATCATGCCGCGGACTTCCCCCTTGCTGTACTTGTGAGAGTTAGTGAGTTCTCACGAGATCTGGTTGTTTGAAAGTGTGTAGCACTTCCTCCATCTCCCCGTCTCTTTCCTGTCCTGCCATGGTAAAGAACTGCTTGTTTCCCCTTCGCCTTCCACCACGAGTATTTTTCCTGAGGCCTCCCAGTCATGGTTCCTGTCAAGCCTGCAGAACTGTAAGTTAATTACATCTCTTTTCTTCATAAATTACCCAGTCTTGGGTATTTCTTTATAGCAGTCTGAAAACGGAGTAATAACATTGATTCTTAGAGTTATAAATAATAATTACAAACATATTCAAGAGATACAGAAATGATTAAAGTGAAATTCACAGAGATTATTTCCATTGCCTAACATTTTGACACACACATATGTATCATATATACACATACACATATATAATACACATATTTATATTTCACACTTATCTTACAGATAAACACAACTTTTATGTGTACACTCTAAATATGTATAATATATCTGAGGAAGAAAAATAGGGAATTAGGATAGATAAGGGTTGAGGCATAAGTAAGCAAAGAATAATAGATGCAGCCAGTTCTAGGCAAAGGAATAGCAGATGCAGCCAGTTCTAAGCAAAGGAATAGCAGGTGCAGCCAATTCTAGGCAAAGGACTAGCAGGTGCAGCCAGTTCTAAGCAAAGGAATAGCAGGTGCAGCCAGTTTTAGGCAAGATTAGGCAGCATACAGGCCACATCTTCACTCTTGTGATAACAAGACAGAAGTTTCCCCTTCAGCCTCTGTTGGGTTGCAAGCCCATCTTTCATAGGGTATAACCAATTGGAGGCCACTAAAGGGCACCTAGGGGTGTTGCCAAGTTATTTTGACTTTATAAAAACCCTAATTGGAGAGGCTCTTGATCTGCTTGCTACAGCCGCTCCCACTCTGTGAATTGTCTTCAATAAATCTGTGCTTTCCTCTCCTTGCTCCATTCTCCGGTTGCTTTGTTTTTCCTTGCTTTGTTCTTTTGTCACTTTGTTTCTGCATTTTGTTCAATTCTTTGTTCAACAGGGCAAGAACCTGGACAACTCTATCCAGTAACATATTTATGTATACATAATACATCACAAATAGTGCCATAATGTGCATCCTGTTTTTGAACTGCAATTCACTTAACAGTAACTCAGGAAGAGGCAGGTGGAGGACACAGCAAGTAAGACTGAAAAAGTATGGCCAGGAAGCTAAATAAGAATCTAGAGAATAAGGTCGTGTAAGACAAGAATTGAAAGACTTTTTGGAATGGATAATTTATTGTCAAATGCTGCAGAATTAAGAACTGAAACAAGAACTAAGACCTATTGACTGGATTTGGTAATTAGACTAGATGTGACCTCTGCTAGAATAGCTTCAGTGGCATGGCAGGGTGGGAACCTGATTGCTGTGTTGAGACGCAAAGAGGGGGTGTTAATAATCATGAACTGTTTCTGTGAGAAAGTCCCTTGAAAAGACAGGGGAAAAACATACTCTTTTCTCCACAGCCTCATCAACATTTGTTATCTTTTGTCTGTTTAATAATAGTCATCCTAAAGGTGTAAGGTGATATTTTATTGTGGTTTAATTTGCATTTCCCTGATGATTAGAGATGTTGAGTACTTTTTCATATGCCTGTTCACCATCTGAATTTCTTCTTTTGATACGTGTTTATTTAAGTACTTTGCCCAATTTTTAATTCAGTTATACTTTTGGTACTGAGTTGTGTAAGTTCTTTATATATATTTGGGTATTAACTTATTAGGTGAATGGTTTGCAAATGCTTTTTCCAATTCCATCAGTTGCCTTTTGATTTAGGTGATTGCTTCCTTTGCTGTGCAGAACTTTTAAGTTTCATGTAATACTGGATATCTATTTTTGCTTTTGTTGCCATATCCAAAAACATATTGCCAAGACCACTGTCAAAAAGCTTTTTCCCTATGTTTTCTTCTAGGAGTTTTACAGTTGCATGTTGTGTTTAAGTCTCTAATTCATTATAGATTGGTTTTTGTATGTGTGTGATAGGGGTTCAATTTAATTCTTTTTTTTGCATGTCGATAACCAGTTTTCCAAACACCAATTTTTTTTTTTCTTAAGGAACTATACCCATTATGTGTTCTTGGCACCCTAGCAGAAGATACATTGACCATAAATGTATGGGCTTATTTCTGGGCTCTCTACTCTTTTCCACTGATTTAGATGTTTGTTTTTATGACAATACTGTACGGTTTTGATTACTATAGCTTTGTAATATGATTTGAAGTCAAGCAGTGTGATGCTTCCAGCTTTATTCTTTCTTCTTAAAATTGCTTTGGCTATTCAGGGTCTTTTGTAGTTCCATGCGAATTTAGAATTGTTTTTTCTATTTCTGTATAAATTGCCATTGGGATTTTGATAAGGATGACATTGAATCTGTAGATTGCATTGGGTAGTGTGAACATTTTAACAATTTTAATTTTTCCAATCCATGAACACGGAACGTCTTTCTATTTGTGTCTTTTGAAAAATTTCTTTTGGTAATGTTTTACAATTTTCAGGGTACAGGTCTTTTATTTCTTAATTTCTAAGTATTTCCTTGTTGTTATTGTTGCTAATTTAAATGAACTTGTTTCTTGGTTTTCCTTTTCTAAAGTTTGTTGTTAGTGTATAGAAACACCACTGATTTTTATATGTTAACTTTGTATCCAGTAATTTTATTGACTTTTTAAGTTCGTTATAATAGTGTTTTGTGTAGAATCTTTAGGGATTTCCAGGTATATGATCATATCATCTGCAGAAAGAGATGATTTTTATTTTTCCCTTTCAATTTGGATACTTATTTTTTCTTCTTTTTTTTTTTATTTAGGTTTTAGGGTACATGTGCACAATGTGCAGGTTTGTTACATATGTATCCATGTGCCATGTTGATTTCCTGCACCCATTAACTTGTCATTTAGCATTAGGTATATCTCCTAATGCTGTCCCTCCCCCCTCCCTCCACCCCACAGCAGTCCCCGGAGTGTGATGTTCCCCTTCCTGTGTCCATGAGTTCTCACTGTTCAATTCCCACCTATGAGTGAGAACATGCAGTGTTTGGTTTTTTGTCCTTGCAATAGTTTACTGAGAATGATGTTTTCCAGTTTCATCCATGTCCCTACAAAGGACATGAACTCATCATTTTTTATGGCTGCATAGTATTCCATGGTGTATATGTGCCACATTTTCTTAATCCAGTCTATCGTTGTTGGACATTTGGGTTGGTTCCAACTCTTTGCTATTGTGAATAGTGCCGCAATAAACATACGTGTGCATGTGTCTTTATAGCAGCATGATTTATAGTCCTTTGGGTATATACCCAGTAATGGGATGGCTGGGTCAAATGGTATTGCTAGTTCTAGATCCCTGAGGAATTGCCACACTGACTTCCACAATGGCTGAACTAGTTTACAGTCCCACCAACAGTGTAAAAGTGTTCCTATTTCTCCACATCCTCTCCAGCACCTGTTGTTTCCTGACTTTTTAATGATGGCCATTCTAACTGGTGTGAGATGGTATCTCATTGTGATTTTGATTTGCATTTCTCTGATGGCGAGTGATGACGAGCATTTCTTCATGTGTTTTTTGGCTGCATAAATGTCTTCTTTTGAGAAGTGTCTGTTCATGTCCTTTGCCCACTTTTTGATGGGGTTGTTTGTTTTTTTCTTGTAAATTTGTTTGAGTTCATTGTAGATTCTGGATATTAGCCCTTTGTCAGATGAGTAGGTTGCAAAAATTTTCTCCCATTCTGTAGGTTGCCCGTTCACTCTGATGGTAGTTTCTTTTGCTGTGCAGAAGCTCTTTAGTTTAATGAGATCCCATTTGTCAATTTTGGCTTTTGTTGCCATTGCTTTTGGTGTTTTAGACATGAAGTCCTTGCCCACGCCTATGTCCTGAATGGTATTGCCTAGGTTTTCTTGTAGGATTTTAATGATTTTAGGTCTAACATTTAAGTCTTTAATCCATCTTGAATTAATTTTTGTATAAGGTGTAAGGAAGGGATCCAGTTTCAGCTTTCTACATATGGCTAGCCAGTTTTCCCAGCACCATTTATTAAATAGGGAATCCTTTCCCCATTTCTTGTTTTTGTCAGGTTTGTCAAAGATCAGATAGTTGTAGATATGCGGCATCATTTCTGAGGGCTCTGTTCTGTTCCATTGATCTATGTCTCTGTTGTGGTACCAGTACCATGCTGTTTTGGTTACTGTAGCCTTGTAGTATAGTTTGAAGTCAGGTAGCGTGATGCCTCCAGCTTTGTTCCTTTGGCTTAGGATTGACTTGGCGATGCAGGCTCTTTTTTGGTTCCATATGAACTTTAAAGTAGTTTTTTCCAATTCTGTGAAGAAAGTCATTGGTAGCTTGATGGGGATGGCATTGAATCTATAAATTACCTTGGGCAGTATGGCCATTTTCACGATATTGATTCTTCCAACCCATGAGCATGGAATGTTCTTCCATTTGTTTGTATCCTCTTTTATTTCATTGAGCAGTGGTTTGTAGTTCTCCTTGAAGAGGTTCTTCACATCCCTTGTAAGTTGGATTCCTAGGTATTTTATTGTCTTTGAAGCAATTGTGAATGGGAGTTCACTCATGATTTGGCTCTCTGTTTGTCTGTTATTGGTGTACAAGAATGCTTGTGATTTTTGTACATTGATTTTGTATCCTGAGACTTTGCTGAAGTTGCTAATCAGCTTAAGGAGATTTTGGGCTGAGACAATGGGGTTTTCTAGATATACAATCATGTCATCTGCAAACAGGGACAATTTGACTTCCTCTTTTCCTAATTGAATACCCTTTATTTCCTTCTCCTGCCTGATTGCTCTGGCCAGAACTTCCAGCACTATGTTGAATAGGAGCGGTGAGAGAGGGCATCCCTGTCTTGTGCCAGTTTTCAGAGGGAATGCTTCCAGTTTTTGCCCATTCAGTATGATATTGGCTGTGGGTTTGTCATAGATAGCTCTTATTATTTTGAGATACGTCCCATCAATACCTAATTTATTGAGAGTTTTTAGCATGAAGGGTGGTTGAATTTTGTCAAAGGCCTTTTCTGCATCTATTGAGATAATCATGTGGTTTTTGTCTTTGGTTCTGTTTATATGCTGGATTACATTTATTGATTTGCGTATGTTGAACCAGCCTTGCATCCCAGGGATGAAGCCCACTTGATCATGGCGGATAAGCTTTTTGATGTGCTGCTGGATTCGGTTTGCCAGTATTTTATTGAGGATTTTTGCATCAATGTTCATCAAGGATATTGGTCTGAAATTCTCGTTTTTGGTTATGTCTCTGTCAGGCTTCGGTATCAGGATGATGCTGGCTTCATAAAATGTGTTAGGGAGGATTCCCTCTTTATCTATCGATTGGAATAGTTTCAGAAGGAATGGTACCAGTTCCTCCTTGTACCTCTGGTAGAATTCAGCTGTGAATCCATCAGGTCCTGGACTCTTTTTGGTTGGTAAGCTATTGATTATTGCCACAATTTCAGAACCTGTTATTGGTCTATTCAGAGATTCAACTTCTTCCTGATTTAGTCTTGGGAAGGTGTATGTGTCGAGGAATTTATCCATTTCTTCTAGATTTTCTATTTATTTGCATAGAGGTGTTTGTAGTATTCTCTGATGGTAGATTGTATTTCTGTGGGATCGGTAGTGATATCCCCTTTTTTATTTTTTATTGCATCTATTTGATTCTTCTCTCTTTTCTTCTTTATTAGTCTTTCTAGCGGTCTATCAGTTTTGTTGATCTTTTCAGAAAACCAGCTCCTGGATTCATTAATTTTTTGAAGGGTTTTTTGTGTCTCTATTTCCTTCAGTTCTGCTCTGATTTTAGTTATTTCTAGCCTTTTGCTAGCTTTTGAATGTGTTTGCTCTTGCTTTTCTAGTTCTTTTAATTGTGATGTTAGGGTGTCAATTTTGGATCTTTCCTGCTTTCTCTTGTGGGCATTTAGTGCTATAAATTTCCCTCTACACACTGCTTTGAACGTGTCCCAGAGGTTCTGGTATGTTGTGTCTTTGTTCTCGTTGGTTTCAAAGAACATCTTTATTTCTGCCTTCATTTCATTATGTACCCAATAGTCATTCAGGAGCAGGTTGTTCAGTTTCCATGTAGTTGAGCGGTTTTGAGTGAGTTTCTTAATCCTGAGTTCTAGTTTGATTGCACTGTGGTCTGAGAGACAGTTTGTTATAATTTCTGTTCTTTCACATTTGCTGAGGAGAGCTTTACTTCCAACTATTGGTCAATTTTGGAATAGGTGTGGTGTGGTGCTGAAAAAAATGTATATTCTGTTGACTTGGGGTGGAGAGTTCTGTAGATGTCTATTAGGTCCACTTTGTGCAGAGCTGAGTTCAATTCCTGGATATCCTTGTTAACTTTCTGTCTCGCTGATCTGTCTAATGCTGACAGTGGGGTGTTAAAATCTCCCATTATTATTGTGTGGGAGTTTAAGTCCCTTTGTAGTTCACTCAGGACTTGCTTTATGAATCTGGGTGCTCCTGTGTTGGGTGCATATATATTTAGGATAGTTAGCTCTTCTTGTTGAATTGATCCCTTTACCATCATGTAATGGCCTTCTTTGTCTCTTTTGATCTTTGTTGGTTTAAAGTCTATTTTATCAGAGACTAGGATTGCAACCCCTGCCTTTTTTTGTTTTCCATTTGCTTGATAGATCTCCCTCCATCCCTTTATTTTGAGTCTATGTGTGTCTCTGCACATGAGATGGGTTTCCTGAATACAGCACACTGATGGGTCCTGACTCCTTATCCAGTTTGCCAGTCTGTGTCTTTTAATTGGAGCATTTAGCCCATTTACATTTAACGTTAATATTGTTATGAGTGAATCTGATCCTGTCATTATGATGTTAGTTGGTTATTTTGCTCGTTAGTTGACGCAGTTTCTTCCTAGCCTCGGTGGTCTTTACAATTTGGCATGTTTTTGCAGTGGCTGGTACCGGTTGTTCCTTTCCATGTTTAGTGCTTCCTTCAGGAGCTCTTTTCGGGCAGGCCTGATGGTGACAAAATCACTCAGCGTTTGCTTGTCTGTAAGGTATTTTATTTCTCCTTCACTTATGAAGTGAAGCTTAGTTTGGCTGGATATGAAATTCTGGGTTGAAAATTCTTTTCTTTAAGAATGTTGAATATCGGCCCCCACTCTCTTCTGGCTTGTAGAGTTTCTGCCGAGAGATCAGCTGTTAGTCTGATGGGCTTCCCTTTGTGGGTAACCTGACCTTTCTCTCTGGCTGCCCTTAACATTTTTTCCTTCATTTCAACTTTGGTGAATCTGACAATTATGTGTCTTGGAGTTGCTCTTCTCGAGGAGTATCTTTGTGGCGTTCTCTGTATTTCCTGAATCTGAATGTTGGCCTGCCTTGCTAGATTGGGGAAGTTCTCCTGGATAATATCTTGCAGAGTGTTTTCCAACTTGGTTCCATTCTCCCCGTCATTTTCAGGTACACCAATCAGACGTAGGTTTGGTCTTTTCACATAGTCCCAAATTTCTTGGAGGCTTTGTTCATTTCTTTTTATTCGTTTTTCTCTAAACTTCCCTTCTCACTTCATTTCATTCATTTCATCTTCCATCAGCGATACCCTTTCTTCCAGTTGATCACATCTGCTACTGAGGCTTCTGCAATCTTCGCGTAGTTCTCGAAACTTGGCTTTCACCTCCATCAGCTCCTTTAAGCCCTTCTCTCCATTGGTTATTCTAGTTATCCATTCTTCTAATTTTTTTTCAAAGTTTTTACCTTCTTTGCTATTGTTTTGAATTTCCTCCTGTAGCTCAGAGTAGTTTGATCGTCTGAAGCCTTCTTCTCTCAACTTGTCAAAGTCATCCTCCATCCAGCTTTGTTCCATTGCTGGTGAGGAACTGCGTTCCTTTGGAGGAGGAGAGGTGCTCTGCTTTTTAGAGTTTCCAGTTTTTCTGCTCTGTTTTTTCCCCATCTTTGTGGTTTTATCTACTTTTGGTCTTTGATGATGGTGATGTACAGATGGGTTTTTGGTGTGGATGTCCTTTCTGTTTGTTAGTTTTCCTTCTACCAGACAGGACCCTCTGCTTCAGGTCTGTTGGAGTTTACTAGAGGTCCACTCCAGACCCTGTTTGGCTGGGTGTCAGCAGCGGTGGCTGCAGAACAGTGGATTTTCGTGAGACCACAAATTCAGCTGTCTGACAGTTCCTCTGAAAGTTTTGTCTCAGAGGAGTACCTGGCCGAGTGAGGTGTCAGTCTGTCCCTACTGGGGGGGTGCCTCCCAGTTAGGCTGCTCAGGGGTGAGGGACCCACTTTAGGAGGCAGTCTGTCCGTTCTCAGATCTCCAGGTGTGTGCTGGGAGAGCCACTACTCTCTTCAAAGCTGTCAGTCAGACAAGGACATTTAAGTCTGTGGAGGTTCCTGCTGACTTTTTGTTTGTCTGTGCCCTACCCCCAGAGGTGGAGCCTACAGAGGCAGGCAGGCCTCCTTGAGCTGTGGTGGGCTCCACCCAGTTCGAGCTTCCTGGCTGCTTTGTTTACCTAAGCAAGCCTGGGCAATGGCGGGCGCCCCTCCCCCAGCCTCGCTGCCGCCTTGCAGCTTGATCTCAGACTGCTGTGCTAGCAATCAGCGAGACTCCGTGGGCATAGGACCCTCCGAGCCAGGTGTGGGACACAATCTCCTAGTGTGCTGTTTTCCAGGCCTGTTGGAAAAGCACAGTATTAGGGTGGGACTGACCTGATATTCCAGGTGCCGTCTGTTACCCCTTTCGTTGACTAGGAAAGGGAACTCCCTGACCCCTTGTGCTTCCCGAGTGAGGCAATGCCTCACCCTGCTTTGGCTTGCGCACAGTGCGCTTCACCAACTGTCCTGCACCCACTGTTTGGCACTCCCTAGTGAGATGAAACCGGTACCTCAAACAGAAATGCAGAAATCACCTGTCTTCTGTGTCGCTCAGGCTGGGAGCTGTAGACTGGTGCTGTTCCTATTCGGCCATCTTGGCTCCCGGGAAAAACTCTCTACTGTCAAACTTTCTGCTTTCTGCTTACAATGCATTCCTTTCATATTTTTTTCCTTTCTTGCCTTCTATTAAATTATACTTTATTTCCTTTTATCTCTCTATTGACTCAAGAAGTTATACTATTTATTAGTGATTACCCATAAAAATTTAACATGCATACTAGATTTCTGGGGATTATTAATATTTATACCTTCCTTCTGAATAATAAAAGACCTTTAAATATTTTAACCCCAATCTCCATCCCTCTCATTTTACAAATTGTTGTTATTTAGTAATTAATTCCACCTTAGTTTTATACCTCATTAACGATATCTTACTTTCCCCCTCCTCCAGCCCCTGCTTATTTAGATTTATAGACATATTTATTAATATTGTTTTAGTTTAGGTTTTTAAAAATTGTTTTCTTTTGTTTTACTTACATTAGTTCTTGTATCCTTCAGTCTGGGTTCAAATTGTTTTTTCCTGAAGTACATCCTTTAGTAGCCCTTTCAGCAAGGCTTCTCATGTATTGGCCATATGTTAGACCTCTTTTGCTATGCTCCATCTTTCTTAAACCCTTTATGTAATTTCCACCCCTCTGTCTCCTTGGGCTATTCTGGTTAAAGTGTCTGAGGCTTATCCTTCAGTTCACCCACCTCTCTGCACTTCACTTTCTTTGCATAAACCTTGCTATTTAGTGATACACTGAGTTTTTATTTTAGTTATATTTTTTATTACTAAGGGATCTATTTGATTCTTTGACATTGTTCTTTTTCACTGGCTTTCTTCTTTCTTTAAGGTTTAGTATCATCTTTCGTTTGTTTAATTATCATTATTATCATACTCATTTTACAATCTTTTTAAAATCTAAAAATGTGAAGATCTTATTTATTGTTTCTGATTGGCAAATGATTTTATCATATATTTTTGGTTTTTTTTATTATAAGCTCTGAGAATTCCATAGGGCAAAAATTGCAGTAGTTTGCATTTGCTTCTGTCAGATGCCCCAGTAAATCATGAACTTGGATCAATTTTCATCATACAGTGTAATTGCAATGTAAACAAACAAAAAAGTAAATTCATACTTAAAACATATACTAGGAGTAGGTTTGAGTTCCAATCAATTGAGGATATGAGCAGTATAAAGGGACTTAATTCCAATTTATATCTATTAGGACCTGGAAGCCTCCATTCCTGTCTGTGCTGGGCATTAAAATCCCAGCCTCTCTTCATTACAGATTCCTAAAATCCCATCCCCAGTGTTTTTGTATTAACTTGAGTGCTTACTTTGTTGGCTTTTCTTTAAAAAAAAAGGAAAAAAATTATGTTTCCCAAACTTTCGCCTTTCAAATCAGACCAGGTTTGCCTTTAGTATGTATTGTCAAATAATGTTGTATTCCATGTGATCATACTTTTCTATGGAGTTTGAAGTGGAAACCAGCTGTCAGAATTACCTATTCAATGAAAGACCCACACATTTGCTGGGACTGGTGCTTCTCCCATTGGCAAAAGCAACTGCATAGGTACCCCCAAGTTTTTCAGATTCTGACACCTAACCGTATCTGTTAGGCACCAAAGCAATTTGTTTATCTTCAAACTCTATAAGATCATTTGTGTTTACATAAATAATAACCTTGACAATAGGAAAGGGCTCTGTCCTGAAACACAGCTCCATAAATTGTGGGCTGCCCCAAATATGCAGAAAAGCATATAGAGGAAAGAGATTCATAGATTTAAAAGATTATATGGCCAGGCGCGGCATATCGCGCCTGTAATCCTAGCACTTTGGGAGGCAGAAGCAGGCGGATTACAAGGTCAGGAGTTCGAGACCAGCTTGATCAATACAGCGAAACCCCATCTCTACTGAAAATACAAAAATTAGACGTGTGGTGGTGTGCACCTGTAATCCCAACTACTCAGGAGGCCGAGGCAGGAGAATTGCTTCAACCTGGGAGGCGGAAGTTGCAGTGAGCCGAGATGGTGCCATTGCACTCCAGCCTGGGAGACAGAGTGAGACTCTGTCTCAAAAAAAAAAAAAAAAAAAAAGATTATATAATAGATGTTAAATATGTGTAGCACAGAAAGAAGGTTCAAATAATACGTATTTTAAATAAATGGAACAAAAAATACTCAAAGATGGAAAATGTAGCCTTCCAACAAATGAAACTTATCACAATGATTTTTATCTTGTTTTTGACTGATAAAATGAAACATCATTCTTGGTTTTACTTATGAACTATTAGATTTGTAATTCTAAGTTAAAACAAGCAAATAATCATATTAATTTTATTTTGAAATAAAATATTAATCATAGGAGCAAAGAGATACCAGAGATGGAAGAACAAAATAAAGAATTCAAGGAAAATCTGTACTCTTACATTTTGAATTGGAAATATCAGTGTGAACTTGTGGTTTTTCCTCCCTTAAAATTTTTTTTCTGGCTTTGACCACTGAAATGACATATTATCAGTGGTTCTAAATACCATTTTTCTCTAAAAAGAACCTAGGACTGGTGTAGGAAATGAACAAAAAGATTCTGGAACATCTTGTTGGCACAAAGATCAAGGAAGCTATCAGAGGCTAATGGGATCGTGTCAAAGTACACAAGCCAGCTTGATGGGCTCCCATGGCAGAAGGTGACAATCTGAGCATCAGTGAGAATAATGATTGCAATTGCTTAAAACTCACTGAAAATATAAAAATCTGTGAGTTATTAGTGATATTAAAAAAAGAATAAAAAAGAAGTAAGACATAACTCATTGTTACAATATTGGAGGTTGCTAGGGCACAAACTCATTACGGTGAAAATTGATAATGAAAGGAAAAGAACTGAGCATTTACTCTGCCTTTGCAAGCACGAACTGTGTTTCACAAGAAAAAATATCCTTAGTGAGTGGGTTTTTCTGTACAAAAACTGCTAATAAATGCGGAAGGAATTATGAAAAGTCACCATTTTGTAACTTATAAAAAAAATCACTTCAGACAGTGGTCATCAATGGGCTGTAAAACTATTAGATGAAATGTCAAGGGAAATGTTTGCAATGAAGAAACAGGTTGTCAGCACCCGAACCCTAAACTTTCTTATCTCTGTAAGTGAGAATACCAGGCTTCATGTGCTTCCTAAAGTAATGCAATGGGAAAGTAAGGCATTACTTGAGATGAAATTTAAGCAAGCCTCTAGATCTAACTTCCAGTCTACAGAAATACAGGAGACAGAGAAACAAGTTAAATCGTAGTAAGAGAAAACCATCAGCAAAAGTCAGAACATGGAGTGAACTTAGTCTCTTCAATATTTAAAGCATAAAAAACTAAATGAAGTGGGGATTTTTTATATTATTTTATAAGAAACAAGAGATATAAGCTGGGCATAGTGGCTCACGCCTGTAATCCCAGCACTCTGGAAGGCCGAGGTGAGCAAATCACTTGAGCCAGGAGTTCGAGACCAGCCTAGCAACATGGTGAAACTTCGTCCCTATTAAAAAAAAATACAAAAATTAGCCGGGCATGGTGGTAGGCACCTGTAGTCCTAGCTACTCAGGAGGCTGAGCTGGGAGGATTGCTTGAACCCAGGAGGTGGAGGCTGCACTGAGCCAAGATCGTGCCACTGTGCCGAGACTGTGCAACTGCACTCCAGCCTGGGGGACAGAGTGAGACCCCATCAACAAAACAAAACAAAACACACACACAAAAACGAAACAAAAGATATAAGAAAATATAAACAATGAACCTTATTTACATCTTAATTCAACCAAACAAACAAAAAAAGACATCTTGGGCAATATATCAACTTTGAGAGTTTTAATGTGGAATGAATATTATAATACTCAATATTTGATAATATTAAAATTATTAAATGACTGCTAATATTAAATAATAATAATTATTAATTTTTATAATGGTCTGTGGTCATGTAAGAAAATGTCCTTTATTTTTTGAAATTCGTATTGAAATGTTTAGTGGTAAAAGAACATGACATCTGATATTTGTTAAAGAACAGCAGCCAAGAAAGCTGGTGGGGGTAATAAACAAAACAAGTATGATAGTGTTAATGTGGTTGAGGCTGGATGGTAATTATGCAGAGGTTCATTATATTCTCTACTTTTGTGTATTTTTGGAATACTTCCTAACAAAAAATAACAAGAGAATGATCTATCTCATTGTAAAGTCACCAAATTTCGAAAATAAAGACTAAAACTTTTCAGATATTTTAGCACATGAAGCAGTTTACCTGCAAAAGACTTTTCCTCTGAAACATGAAATGGCAGGAGATCATGAAGAAATGTCCACAAAGTTGAAGGAAACCTAATGTAACCCCCAAATACTTCACATAATCAGGGCTAGCTTTATAGGTAAGGCAACAGATAACACACTTTTAAATATACAGTAATTCTGAAACTATAATAGCCTTAAACTCTTATTTGAAAACATAATCCTGCCTAATTGAAGATTAATCAGAATCAGGAATCCATGAATGGGGAATTTATGTTACTGAACTGCACAAAAACTGCTAATAAATGCACGGACAGTCTATGTCCATTTAACCCTGGAATAATTCTAAATAATTGTGCTAATAATTTTTATAAAACATAATGTAATTTTTTAAATGAGTGATAGAAAAGGCTGACATTCTCTCATAGTTCCCTATTTTCCTGTATAGTATTTATTACAACTAATAATTTACATATTTATTTGCGGGCTTATTTGTTTAAGATCTGAATCCATCATGAGACTACAAGCTTGTTGACAGCAGAGGCCATGGTTTTAAAAATGTGCTTAATCTTCATCACAGCATGGACTCAACATTTAAAGCTGCATGTAGACTAACCCCCATTTGTTAAGTGTGGTTTTTGTGTTTTAAGGTACATTCTTATGTTATCAAATTAATCTTCCTCTTCACTATGGGCCCAGATAAATGCCAATCTTTTTTAGTCCTGTTATTGCACTCTCTCATCAGCATCCTTTCTTCGGATGAATCCCACCATGTCTGGCTCCTTAGTGTCCCTACCAACAGCATCCGTAAATTTGAATACATTCACTAATGCTATAAGTGAAACAAAACAAGGACTCTTCAGTATTTTACTTCTGTTCTTATCATCTCTATTTGTCGTGAGGGCTTCAAATCTCTATATGCTGAAGTACGCACAACTACATAGCCATGTCTCTACCAAGATGGCCACCTGTTTTTAAATGTTGTTTTATAATTTATAATCTTCTTTCTAATTTAAGAACACCGTGCTTCAAAATTCAGCACTATTGTTTAAACTTCAAATTATATATATTATATTCTGGAGAGAAAAAGAAGAAGGAAAGTAGAAGAAGAAGGGAATTATGATGTGTAAGGATCTACTGTTATTTCATGCACTGTAATCAGTATTCATGAACATTTTCTCTTTTAATACTCAAGACAACTACCAGGTCATCAGCCACCAGGTCAGCCTATCCTTTGAGATTTAGCTAAAATGAACTAAAAATTATTTTATTGTGCCTCTTTCCTGGATTTGCAAAATGTCTGTGAATTCTCAGGGGTTGTTGTAGTAGACTTTTTGTATTGTCCTTCTTTCCACCCAGCATTCATTCTCCTTTTCCTAAAAGCCCCTTAACACTGCTTGTAGATTCATGTATTTCCAGGGGTCCTGCATCTGCCTCCAGCTCCTGCAGTATATTACACCGTTGAAGCTATTCCCTTGAACACAGACTGGGAGGGTTAGGGGTGTGACCTAATCTGGTCTAAAAAAAAGAGAATCTTTGGATTTTGTTTGGATATTTGAAACAAAGAGCTCTCTCCTGTTTTAGATGGTATAGGTTGTGGTATGGTATAAGGCCTGGAGTTGCTGCAGCCTTTCACTACCACGAGGGGAGCCAAAACCAATGGATAGATTGAAACAGAGCAAAGGGACTCATGGAGAGATGTAGCTAGAACTCTATTTACATTATTATTATTGCCATTATTATTATTATTTATAGAGACAGGGACTTGCTCTGTCATCCAGGCTGAGTGTAGTGGCACAATTGTAGCTCACTGCAGCCTCAAACTCCTGGCCTCAAGTGACATGATCTTCCTGTGTTAGTCTCCCAAGTAGCTAGGACTACAGGTGTGCACCACCATGCCTGCCTATTTTTATTTTTATTTTTTGATAGAGACAGGGTTTATTAGATGTTAAAAACCTCTAGATCAAGCCAGACCTGAGGCCCACTAACCTCTGTACTTTTTAATTTTGTGAGACAGAAAATTCCCTTTGTTGACCAAGTAAGTCTGAGTTTGGTTTTGCATTCCTTGCATGATAACAGACACTATTTTATATTGTCACTTCTTCAGACTTCGCCAAATATTTGAACACATTACATCTCATTTTCCATAACTCTTCTCTCAGCTTGTTACTGTTGATCCAGATGTGGGATTCAGCCTTCCTTTCCCTGAAAAAATGTCCCTCACACAAGAATTTATGTGTGTAGTCGATTTTGCTGAAGGTTTGGGATTCAAAGCATATGTACAATGCAGGGAAAAATAAACAACAGCAATATATTCAATTAACATTGTATATTAGCTATTCCCAGTTGTAAGACTCTCACTGCCCTCATGGGACATGGTGGGGAATTTCTCATCCACTCCCGCACGCTCAGGCTCCAGCTGCCTGGTCTGTCTTGCTTTTCCTCCTCCTCCTCCTTCTTCTTTGTTCTCCTTGACCCATAATTTTATTTCATCTAGCTATGTCTTATTACTTTGTCTTCTTCTACCTTCCCTTTGGGCCTGCCTGGCTAAGCTGTATATCAGATATTTTCTTGAAGAAATAAAATTCCCTTTGCAAGATAATAATCTTGAATGCCATGGCTAGATAATTAAACAATTAATATAAACTCTGTTCTCTTTAATGAATATCTTTTTTTTTTTTTGCCCAGTGCTTCAACTGTAGTTTTACAGTCAAATGAATGCTTAAAAATTATATATTTTAATCTTCTATGTTCTGTATAGATCTGTTTGCCAACTAACATGGGGATGTGGCAATTACAAAATATTGTAACTGGAAGGGCATTAAAAATCCAACACCTTCATTCAGGCCCAGTAGGAGTGGGCGGTAGAGATGGGAGTAGAATCAGACAGCCCTTAATTCTTTTGCCTCTACTTTGTGGCATGTGATAGTTACTAGGGACATTTGATTTACTGGGACATAGGTTTGATGCTGATCATAGATGAGTATCCTTTAAAAAACCTTTAAAAACTTCAACAAAGTGACTTTTTTCCAACATTTCCATCCAGGAGGTATTGCATATCTCAGCTGACTCTCATATAAAATTATCGTTTTGGACATTCATCCCTAAGAACCTTTGCATTTATAATATTCAGTATAATACTGCCCTCAATGTCCTCATCTATAAAATCAGGATAAAGAACACATACTTTCTAGGGCCAGGGTGAGGATTAAATGCATTAGTATAAGCGAAGTGCTTAGAACAGTTGCATGGCAAATATAAATACTCTAGGATGTCTGCAACCCTCAAACTTTTTAGTCTTAGAGTTTCTTTACACTATTACAAAGTTATTTAAGACCTCAAAAAGCTTTTGTGTTGTGGGTTACGTTTACTAATGTTTACTATATTAGAAATTAAAACGAATAAATTTAAAAAGTTGTCTTACTGATTTATTTTAAATAGCTACATAACATAAATAATTTGTTTTATGAAAAAAATTATATTTACCACAAACAAAATATCTAGTAAAAAGAATGGCTTTGTTTTAGATTTTTGCAAATCTCTAGTAAGTGTCTGACTTACTAGAAGATGATTGGAGTCTCATGTCTGCTTCTGCATTCAATCTGCTATGAAATCACATATCATGCAGCTTTGGGAAATGCTACTGTATGCTCTTCAGAAAATGAGAGTGAAAAAGGAAAAAATCTCATTTTAGTGTTATTTTGAAAAAGTTTTGTCCTTCCAGACCCCCTGAAAGGGCCTCATGAGCCCCCAAGAGTACTCAAACTACATCTTGAGATCCTCTTCTATGTTTTCTATAATTATTATTGCTGTTATTATTATTGATGATGATGATGATTACAGAGAAATCCAGAATATATATGGGTTTTCCAATAGAAGAGCTGCAAGTTTTGAAGTTCTCTTGATGAATTTGGTTCTGTACAGTCATCCATTTAAAAACGTTTGTCTTTAAAATGGTGGAACTAGGTCTATGTGTTGCGAATCTATTGATATAAGGAATAAAAGGACAGTGGTATTTAGCTTTTTCAGGCATGTGAAGCTATAACCATGAAATAAAAAAAGAAAAAGTCCTCTAGTGTACTGTGGCTGTAAGGAAACAGAATATGTGTTTCCACCGTTGTGGAGAATTTTCATGAGAAGTTATGTGTTAACATTTGGGCTCAGACACAGAAACTACCCAAAGTACAGTAAAACCCAGGGGCATTTTAATGCCGTTTTCCAAGCATATTCAAGCAGAAGAAATACATTCTAGAAGACCTAGAAATGCATAACTATAACCAAAACGTTTCATAAAGAGGGCAAATGGAAATAAAGGAACTGGCTTCATGTGTTGGCTTTTTCTGTTTTTATCCTGGACAAAGTTCCCTGGTAGAAAGGATGACGAAGTTGGAGGTCTGACAATGCATTAGTATATTCACAGAGTCAACAGGCTCTTGAACTTCTCAGCTGTTCATTTTAAAGGCAATATCTTGTCACTGTTTCTTGGAGGAAAACCAGTGCTCCCAAATTATGTTGTAGAAGAAAACTGTAAATCATAGGTCATCACAACTAATGGTGCCTTGGCTCAGCAAAGTCAAGCCCCTCTCAACTCTGTAGTCTCTGGGCTTGATGTGTGGGGTTTCTTCCCTTCTCCCTTTCTCTTTTAAAAATAATCATTCTGTTTTGGATATTTTTCCTGTCCTCGACTTCCCTAGAAATATGAAAATAACAACAAAAGATCCCAGGGTACAGATCAGTTATGCTGGTCAACGTCCTCTGGAATTAAGAGACCCCTAATGTTGCTTAAGGAAACTGACGGTGATGAAAAAGACCATTCCAGAGAAATGCTCTACAAAACTTGAAAGTAGACAAAAATGTACTGTTGTGGGGGTGAAAATAGAAAAAGCAATGGATCATTCCAGAGGCTGATGGCAGCATATGAAATTCTAGGAAAAACTGACTTTGAAAAGAAGGGCAGAAGCAAAGCCAACTGAAGAAGGGAAAGGGCAGTCAATGAGGAGTCTTGATTGGGTATGTTGATTCTTGTCCCCCTGTCATCTGATTCCCATGTCAGCCTCAAAAATCATGTGATGAGAGACAGCTACGTGGTGAGTCATGCTGTAGAGAGTGCTCTGCCATGATGCTTAATCTAGGAAGAAGACTGGAGTCTAGTAAACTAGGGGTGGGAGATTTAAAATGACAAATAAAACAAGTCGGAGGAATGGTAAGTTAGTCTTTTAAAAACCAGGAAAGATATGTATGCAAAAGCAAGAAGTAACAGAGAAATGAAAAAAAAAAAAAAGAGTAAAACTGTAAACAAAAAAGTAAACAACTACAACAAAAAGAACAGGTCTCAACAGAGAGAAAGGCATGTCATATCGATTTGTAGTACATCTACATGTTATGATAGCGTAAGTAGAAATATACTAAGTCTAGTAAGAGTGTCTTGATGACTTTTTGAACCATCTATTCACTTTTTTTTTTTTTTTTTTGCTTTTGGTCCTCGGATTAAAGAAGCCTCCAGGTATGTTAGCTCTTCTCATCCCTAAACATTGCAAAACATTCATCAAAACAAACGAAGACAGAGACGACCAACATCTGCACTTTATCTTGATTCCCAGTCCTCCATTTATCTATCAGTGTCATTTGTGGTTTAAGAAATCAAGGACATCCCTATCCTCAGAAGCTGGGGACTGGGATTTTGGGCAATGGTGGGACCTCTTTTGGTTTGACTTATGGTGACCTTTTGCCATCACTGCTGCCTTGCCTACAAGAGTATCTTGGAAAAGGACATATCTAGCTGCTTCATGATCCAGGAGGGGGCTTTAGAGGGCCATAAAATGCACAATATTATGGAAATTTGATGGGAGGTAAGAAAACAGAGAGATGATGGTAATGGTAAATATTTCACTCAAGGAGTCTCCTTTCCTAAATGCTACTGTGGGAGTGGGAATCAACATTAGTTGGCATACCCCCATTCTCTCCCATTTGTTTTCCATTAATCAAACCTTAGAAGTGTCTGCCACCCACACTGATAGAGAAACAGATGGTTTGCTCATGCTATTCCCCTTGCCCTGAACAGGACCTGCCCTCTGTTTATATCACAACCCAAATCTTTTCACCATCTGCATAGAGGCTTCCTCCCTTTCCCAGGAGAATTAATCTTTCCTGCCCTCCATAGAACTCCCATATGGGAAAATAACTAACACTTGCTGGGCACTTACACAGTATAGCTCAATAAGCTTTCACAAAACATTATCTCCCCAAATCCTTACACTACCCTTGAGGGATTATTATCTCTGGTGTAAGACACGAAATCCATGACTCAGAGAAATGGCACTTTCTCAAGGCCACGCTCCCTGAGAGGTCAGGAGGGAGTCCATCCCAACCTGAGCCCGTGCATTACGGTGCCTAAAAAGTGTCAGCATGTTCCACCAGCTAGCATCAAACAATTCCCCCAGATAAATCTTTTAACCATTTGGTTTATTTTTATTATGTTTCTAAAGCAATCTGTGCTGTTTTGCACTAACACCAATACAGTACTTGGCACCTAGCACAGGTTCCATAAATACGTACAGAAGAGTGGGTGCTTCATGTGTGATAGTCACTATTGTGAACGTTACTTGACTCTGTGGTTTCATATGAAGGGGCTCCAGTTTTGGATTCAGAGCAGTTTCAAATTATATTCCTATTAATCATGAGTTGTTATCTGTTTTTTTTTTTTTTTTTTTTGAGCCTCATCTGCAAAATGGGAATAACCATCCCTGCCTCACTGAGTTGTTATTTCACATGTAACGTACTGTGAAGTGTCTGACACAGTGCCTGGCTCAGCCTCCCATCAATGCTGGCTAGTAATAATTATAATTCATATAGGCCAGATGGTCATGTAAACAACTGGAATATAAGCAAAGAGTGTTGTCCCTAAGCCAATCGGAACCACCATAATTTGTGGGACAGAGCTTCAAAGGAGGTCTTCGGCCTCATGCTGCAGCTTGGCCAGCCTCTCCCACCCACCTCCACCCACGCCCCCCAGCCCCCAGCCCCATAGGAAGGCGCTTAAGAAGCTTAGATCCCAGGGGAAGTTGAGCCTGCGATCGGGTGGCAGCGCGTGGGGATCCCAGGCTGCACTACAGAGGACGCTGGACTCCAAAACCACCCCCGGGCTCACCCCACACGCGCACCGGCTCAGCTGCCTAAGTCCGAGGACGCAGGCGGAGGGCGCGGGGCTCCGGGGCGCCCAGGAGAGCCGTGCCGCCGGGGCGCGCTCCAGGCTTGACTGCAAGCCCCCCAAGAATTAGAAAGCGGGGGCGGCTGCTCAGCGGCTGCTGAGGCCTGGGACCCCAGCTCGCCCCTCCTCCGCAACTTCCCACTGGTCCTATCACCTGGCTTTCTGTCTAGTGTCCGCCCAGGCGGGATCCCAAGAAGGCGATGCCACGAGCAGTCGCGCTCCCTGCCCTCTATGAGCCCGCAGGATTCGGGCAAGTTTGGCTCAGTCCTTGTCGATGCTCCAGGCTCGGCTTCCCTGGCCTCCCCTTCCCTGGCCAAAGGAGACGATGGGACGCCTGAGGTTCTGATCTGGGATAACTGCAGAAACCCCCGGGTAGGACTTCAGCGCAGACGGGACATTTAATGATGTTTAGAAGGGCCTTTCCTCAGTTAGCCCTCAGCTCCCAGGAGGGCTACCCAGTTGGCGCACGGTCTCATTTTATTTGGGGATGCTGATTTAACTGTGTGTGTGTCTGTGTCTGTGTGTGTGTGTGTGTGTGTATGTGTGTTTGCGCGCGCGCGCGCTTCTGTCCTTCATTCTTTGCTCCTAAAGATTTCTTTAACAATGTTGAAAATTGTTTTTTGTTTTTTTTTCTTACTTGAAGTTCCTTTTGATTAATTTTCAAGCAGTGGATATTATGCAATAATATACATAATAGTATATATTGTGTATTAAATCGTTCTCATTGCTCCCCGACCTGTCATCAGTTTAGAGCCTTGAAAAAAATCTCCATTTTAATATTAACACAAGGTTTTCCCATAAATTCTTTTTGAAAAGTTAGGGAGAGTATACTAACTAATGAACTTCAGTTAAAAAGTAGACAAATGCAAATGTTCTTCACAGCCACAAAGCCACCAAGTTAATGGATGGTGTTTATGGTTTTGGGTTTTTGGAGAGCAACTTTACAATACCTGTAAGATTGTCTTGAAAGTCAGGTTCTGATCTTTAGCCTAAGAAGGTTAAAAAGCTGGTAAGTTATATTCTTGTCACCCTTAACAATAACTGAACCATAATGCATTAGCAATCTGTCCCTAGATTGTGTGGAATCAGATAGTTAAAATTAAATTTAAAAAGTTAAAATACTTGTCATCACATTAAAAACATATTACATTAGTTTAGATGAGCTGCAAGTAAATCATCCCCTTACCTTTTAGAAGATAAAAAGTTTAGTGACTATTTACACACTTTGAACATTTTATATTAGAGTGGTCATCATCATTTACACGGGTGATTTTCTATGTCCATTTCCAATCCACAAATATCAGGGTGTTTGTTATGTAGCAGTTAACATTTCGAGCTTCTCTGAAAAGGTGTCTTTATATAAAACAACAGAGATAACTGCATATTATCAAAAGGTCATTTAGAGATTTTAAAAATAAAATCATTAGGGACCCCTTAAGAAAAGTAGAGCAATGAACTATAACTTTAAAAATGTGTATAATAGCACAAAAATCAAAGTCTTAATGGACACTCACGTGAGATAGTTCATTTTGTTTTTGTTTTGTTTTAAACATAAATTTCTAGAGCATTAAAAACAACCCTCATAGGTTTGTTAAACCTTTAGCGGAAGATTACAGCCCATGTTTTTGTCTTTGGTAAATAGCTGTTTGTCTCACTTTATTTACTTGGTATTGGATATTTGTCAATGTCATTTCATATCTACAGAAAATTCTTACGCTCTGTGGAGGTAGTGAATGTGTGTGTGCTTGTCTGCCGGAGGTCACATGACGGTTTCATCCTATTTGGTGGAGCAGCTTGACTTTTTTTCCCCTTGCTTTTGGTGATGGTTGTGAGTGCAGAAGTTGATTGACAGATGCATGCCAGAAACCCCCATTCTCCTTTTCAAAGACAACATATGATGGATTGCGATCTCTCAGCGCAGCAGGACACGGGGACCATGCAAGCTGTAATTGGTCAGGTATGGAGTCAGCCATTTCTCAACTCCCCTTTTTTCCACAAGGGTCTCACCATATGATTCACATAATTCATATTTACAGTACCATCTTTCTATCTGTATCTTCAGCTACCTGCCAGTGTAGTGCTGAAAGTGTGAAAGGCAAAAGGCACCCATTAAATCTGACCAGGGAAATCTCAGCTTAAAACTTCAATGCGATCCTTTTAAACAAAAACTAAAACAACAAAAACATTGAAGAATAGATCTAATTTATAATTTGGTCTGAATGTTTCTTAAAAATCGATTTTAGAAATTTGCTTTCTTTTTAGATTTTGATCTCTGAAAGAAAGAAAGTGCGAGAAGAGAATCAAGTGTGGTTTCCTAGGTAGTAGTTAAAATTTTTCTAATGCTGTTCAATATTTTTATTTTGATTGTGTTCTCTCCTTCTCTCTTTCTCTCCCTCTCTCCCTTTCTCCATATGGGAAATATAAATATATAAATACATGTGCCTTGACTTCTAACCCAGATAATGTGTGATTGAGCCCGGTAAATGTAGTAGTAGTCTTGGCTGCTGCAGAGGGGCAGGCTGCAAATTAAACACTGTCACAATCTGAAAGGTCCAGGTGGTCTGCTCACGCTTCCTAATGCAATCTAGCACAGCAGCTTTAATAAACAGCTCTATTTAGTGCCTCCTCCTTGTATCTAGGGAGGTGAGCTGGTCTGGGGCTGCTGTGATGAAATGCCAGAAGAATATCTCTCAGAGGCCTCACAAGCTGATTTTTAGAGCTTTCCTGCTCTGTCGTCTTTGTCTTCCAAATGGGTCAGTGAGTCTTGCTCTTTCTGTTTGGTGCTTTCCGTAAAGTCAGTAGTTTATGTTTGTGTTAAAATGTTTGCATTGTAAGCTAAATCAGAAGAGGAAAAGGATCATTGTATTTTCATTTGCCTTCAGATAACTAAAGTGGTGGAAGGAAGGATAGTACCCTGCTGCAAAGGGAGGGTGATTTTTCTGCCTATGATGGGGGTGGGGTAAGGAAAAAGGAAATATACATGGTTTCTTTTATTTTTTGTAATATATTTTTGACTAAATTTTTCTAAGTTATCTATGTTTACTTATGGGTTGTTAACTCATAAACCAGACTATGGTCACGAATATTTATAAACTCCTAAAAGTTTTTTTTGTACACTTTCCAATCAAGACAAGCTGGCAAGGCAATGACATAAAATTTGTTTGCTTTATGTTAATAGCATGGTGGAAAATATATTATCTTATTCTGTTTTCAACAAAATTATAGAAAAGCACTTCAGGGTTCTGAAAGCACATGGTTTATTAATACCAGCATGCTTGCTTCATAATGTATTTTTAGATGGAAAATGTCAAATACATAATACCATGTTTTCACAGGCTCACACTATTTTAAAAGAAGTAGATATTTGCTTCGACAGAGAAATATTTTTTAAAACTTTCAAGTTAATTTTTGTTCTATAGGCATATATAAAGTGAAGTCTCTAGGCAGGAGGAAATATATAAACTGATTTTACATGCTCTTAATACCTGTTTCAATGTAAGTATTCACTGATTAGCAAATATATCAAATATAGATAAAATAATTGTGGTGTAGGGAATGAAATAAATATCTGTTACAATGGATGATTTTTCATATTGAAATAAAACTTGAGCCCCTGATCACTGTCTTGTCCTGTTTAATAAAACTTTTCTTAGGTTGCAAGTCCTGTCTTCTGTATGGCATAGTTGTGGTTCTTAATACTGTGCAGAATTACTGTACTTCAATCTCTAATAAGAATAGGATTTCCTTTTTCTATATATTTCTGGTGAAAAATCAGGAAAGTCACTTGTAGTTTGTTATTCAGTATTGTTTATTGGAAATCAGTTGTAAAGGCATATACTTTTTAAAGGCTTAGGTATATACTTAAAAAAAGGAATCAGTAAATATTTTTACAGATAGTAGGCTTAACTTCTAATTTGTCAGGATTTAAAATTAGTTATTATTACATAGCTCTGTATTTTGTATGTACGCTTTAGTATAATTTTTAAAGGTTCCACATGTCTAAGAACTCTACATGTTAATGACTTCTTATGAATACATTGTAAATAGTTGCATCAAAGTAGTCACATGCTTTCTGAAGGTGTTATTTCTCATAATTTGTTAAAAACGCCTCAAAATGCCAAGTCAGTAAATTACAAAAGCAATTGTGCTGAAGGTTGTAAACATTTCTGTGCTAAAATTTACAAACTAGAATGCTTATTTTTTATTTGAAATTGAAACAGTAAGTATTTAAAAGGAAAGAAAAATAGAATATTGTCGTATATGTATACCATAAAAGTCAGAAAGTCTATACTGAAACCATATCTAGAAATAAAAAAGAAAGGTGGTATACATATTTGAAATGAATTCATTTTAGTAGTTATAGCACAGATAAGTGTATTTATTCAAATGATTACTTCTAACAACAGGAAAAAGAATGTGAAAATAATTTTTATTGCTCTGCTATCACTCAAAACCAGAAAGGGATGGTTTATTTTTTAGCTCTTGTCTTAAATATCATCTTATATCTACTCAGCAGGTGTGAATAATCCCATTTAATAATGCAAATGTTTGTGTTTGTTTCTTCTCAAATACGTTTTGGAATAATTATTATTTTTGTCTTTTTTTTTCTTTTTTCCTGTTCTGAGTCCTGTTCCTAGATGGCTTTGGGTTGGAGGAGCAAATAACCAGTTTTCAGTCAGAGTATTGAAAGATTCCCCTGAAGTATGAGCTTTAGGTTTTTTCATTCACTCCTAGGATGAAATATCCACAGTTGCCTCCACTGTAGGGAAGAGTAGACTTTTCTGTGTTTCTGGCCATGATCCAGCTCAGGACACAGCGCTGGCTTCACAGAGTAGAAATTGCTCATATATGACTTTCCCCTAGGATTTCTCCTCCCCCAAGCAAGCAATTAAGCAGTCTAGTACTTGGAAGAACAAACTCCCTGCCTAGTATATCAAGATGAAGAAACTTGTTCATTCACACAATTTTTGGAAATCAAATCAGATTTCTGATAGCAATGACCTGTAGTTAGCTTCCTAACCCCTTGAAGGTAGGATGGATTGTTATCCAAGGGATGATTTTCAATTCAATTCAATTACACAGTTAATCAGTTTCTGATCGTGGGTTTGATTATCATTTAGAAATGAAGACTTGTATTTCCATCTCTTATGGCCATTAAATGTTTAGTGCTTCATTTCTTTTTTTTGCAGACCTGAGCTTGTGAGTGACAGATTAGTTCATCAGTACTGCGGACCTCCTGTTTTTGTTTTTTCTCATCTCATACAGTTGGGTCACTGTGTCCAATACTCCTTCTGGCACTGCTGTCCCCAGAGGACCTAGCCAGCCCACCATCCTGATGCACAGGCCTGAGGGTCCTGGTTGGCTTCACGTCTATAGACTGACTTTTGCAAATATTGCAGAACAGAGGATATTAAATTAGTTGTTAATAAAAACAACAGATGAACCAAATCAGATGAAAATATTTATCAAGTATATCTAAGAGTTTGCTGGGAGTGAGGCAGACAGCTGGATAAAGTGATCATGGATGCACTTCCAGCTGACATTGCTAAAATACTAGTAGAAGAGAGAAGAGACCACACATTCTATATTTTAATAGCATTAGAAGTGCAATAAAAAGCTGTTTACAATTTCCCTTACTGGTACAATGGGTCTTTTATTTTTCAAAGTACATTTCGACCATTTGAAGTGTTGTAAAGTTGTACATTAGAAAACTAATGCAAATGTCTCAGACATTGCTCAGTATATGTGCATGCATTTGGCTTAACAGTATCTCCATGTATGTTTTCTTATATGGAGATTTTAAAACACACAAATATTTCACTGTTATAGCATCAAAACAATTAATTTTACATGGAGGTTTGTTTATACCATCCCTTGTTCCCAAAAGTATTTAACGTAGATTTAATAATAATTTGCTTACCTAAAATATGCTCAAATTGATATGTGATGCAAGTGGTCTAGGGAGAGGGGACGTTGGCATGATGTAAATAACACACTTGAAGATTGCCTTCTGTCAATTTAGACTGATATTCATGCCTTAAGTATAAAAATGAAACACTGGGGCTAACCTAACCCTGTTTTACTCATGTGAAGCATAATTCCTATATACTCTTAAAAAAGTCATTTTTGTGGATGTGAATGCCTATATTTTTGAAACTGACAGATTGCTTCAACAAATCTATGTATTTTGGGAGTGTGAAATTATTACTGCTTGAATTTTATTGAGAATATTTTTTCCCCAAGGTATTATGGATGAATGGTATACTAGAAAAAATACATATTAATTAAGGATTATTCTTTCTTATACATACTGGTGCTAGTATTCTTTTGGTAAGTGCCAGACTCACCAAAATTGAATCTGTACTATGTATTGTTTATTGACCTAAAAAACTTCACTTAATATTTCATTCATACTTACAGGAAAGTCTTATGTTAACATTTTACATTTTACCAGATGGACTTAATTTTTATTACATTTAGAATTTTTAAAAATTAAAGCAGACATTTAAATGATAAAGTCAATTTTGTCCATTTAAGTAAAATTTATCAATATAGTAATACTACTACTATACAATAATGCTAATACTAAACAACAATTAGATGAACTTGAGTCTTGAAACCGAATTTTCTTTTCTATCTCTAAGGTCAATTAATGAAACTCTCTGTACCATTCAAGTATCATTTTCAATACTTAAGAACTTAAAACTTTTTGATTCTTACCTCTAACATATGCAGAGAGGTGGCTGCAACTTTTAGAATACAAATGCTTACAGAAGAAAGTTTACATGTAATAAGTTTCCTGCATGTAAAATCTATAATATTTGTTTCAGAGGTCGGTGAAGGATGTTTCATTGAGCTTTTCTTTGCTATGTAAACTGCATTTACCAGTTTCAAGTGTTTTTCTCTTTATTGCTTATGAAAATTGGAATATAATTAACATGTCTGCAAATATTGAAAAACTTCACTTTTCAATTGCATTGTGATATTTTACAAGCTGTTACTCTTTTCTAATGCTTGATTGAGTAGAAAATAAAGTTGTGACATAAAGTGCAAACATGACAGGATCAGATTTGAAGAAACAATGTGCAAAAAGATAAATATTGACTTTAATTTGAACACTAAAAGAAAATCCAAATTACACAACTTTTAAATTAATTTGTAATTTGTGGCCAAATCTTTACTTGGGAGATAATAGCTGCTCTATATATAATCTCAAACTTGGATTTATGTTCTTTTTCCCTTCCCTCCCTCCCTACATCCCCTTCTTCCTTTCTTCTTTTGTTCCTCCCTCCCTCCTTTCTTTTTTTTTTGTAGGTGAAATGTGTATCCAATAAAGTAAATTACCAACTCAAGCTCTGCTCTCTTAGCCTATGTAAATTGCTCTGTTGAGCCATATTGTCTTAAACTGATCCAAAATTGTAATCAAGATTTGTACCAGTTTTGCTTTTTACACATTTCTCCTGCATCTCAATTTGAAGAAAGGGTTGTGAGTGAAACACTATCACTACATTTCAGTAAAGATTTATTTTTCTTTTTATTATTTTCTTGTTCTTCCCAATTCCACAATGTCAGCAAATTATGGCGAATATTACTTAATTTTTATTGGAAAAATTCCTTCCTAGTTTGCTGTATGCTTGTGTTGTTTTTCCACACCCCACTTATAAACGATCATATTATTGTTATTTCAGGGATAGCACTTCTCATAAATGTAAAACCATTGTATGTAAGTAATAGCAAAATAATTGAAAACATCTTTGATTATTTACATTAAAGGAAATTCTCTAGGTTTTAAAACACTTGTTTTTCAGGTTGGCTGGTCTTCAGAAAATAGCTTATTGTTTTATCAGTAGCTTTAAAACCCCCATGGTATGAAAGATTCTTTCTTTAAAAGACAGACACTAGCTGTTGATACTTGGCACTGATTCTAGGTGAAATGCAACTCTATTCCTTTCAACAGCACTTTTTAAATTATAAGACAAAAAAAAATTGAAAATCAACTGAGTATTCTAACTTTCACCTATTTTCAGGATTCCCCCAACCCAGGAGGTATATTTTTCCAATGGGAAAATGTACCCACATAATTTCCAGCACTTCCCTAGTCCTAGGCTCAAAGATGCAAATAAACGTGTTGACACCTTTAATGAAAAGGATATAGTCGCTCAAAAGTATTGCTCTGACATCTTGCTCTCTTTCTTCACTGCCATTTCTCCATCAGCTTTTCTTCTCTTTTCCACTGTGAACCAGAGTCAGTTTGATGAGTAATAAGTGAAAAGTGAATCTTTGTGGGCTTCCCAGGCAGGAAAGGGCACTGGAAAGAGAGACAAGACCTCGAGCAAAACAAAGCAAAAAGGCAGCAGCAAACTCACCAATATACCTGCTTCTTTAGTTTATATTTCTAAGTTATTTTGTAAGCTTACCTCATCTCACCTAGCAATTCAAATCACACACAAAAATACAGTGAAATAATACGTTAGCACAGGAAAACTAGAATTAAAAAATAAAGTCTAAGAAAAGGCCTCACAGCGCTTGTGCTGTACACAAATTTCAATATTAAGGAAAACTTTTCTTTAAATCTTTAGAGCTTTTTACAAGAGATTAACCAGTGCTCCGATGCTGTGAAATAGTACTTATTATTTCTGGAGTTTAATATGATGTTGACCCTACATATTTTATGACTTTGATTTTTGATGAATAATTTAAAACAATTTTTAGAAAAAAACATTTACCTCTAACACCTAAAAACTTAGAGAAACAGGAATATTTTTAAAAGATTACATACCTGTTAAATGGTGTTTTTAGCATTGATCAGAACTCAGGCAAATTCCTCTTCAAAAGAAAAAAGTACGACATTTATAGGGAACTTAGTTTTCAGCACGGAATTCATATACGGATTTTTTTTAAAGGAAGTAGGTTTTTGTTGAGAGTAAAAGGTAAATATTGTACCAAGACAGAAGCAAGGATACCAGAAGCTGTAATTGATACTGAGGAAATATGAGAGAAAAGTAGATGTTCTTAATTCTTCAGTTCTTTTCCTCCAAATTGGAAGGGCAGAATGGGCAAGAATGGAGCTGGACACACAGTAGTAGGGACTATGGCAAGCCAAACTTGCTTCAGACAGAGCTAGTTAATTTTGTAAGTCTTAAATAATACTAGAAAACAAGCCTCTTTCAACCTTTTCTCCAGAAGGTTGAGAGTTAGGACAAATGTAAAATGCTGCTTGATGGGCACAAATAAAACCGAGAACATCAAACCCATTTCACTTAGTGTCAGTCCTGATGATTCATCATTATGGTCAGGGCGAACTGTGGTCTTTGGGCTGAAACAATTTTATCCATTAAAAAAAATCCAGAATGTTCCAGCTTGAATCTTATATCCTTAGGGTTACGATATTGAATTCCGAATTGGGAAACTTAATCTTGCAGCCAGATTTGACAAGATGCTGGTTGAATGGTGGGCAGAAGTGATGATTGTGGGATGATATGCCCCAGGGTCAGAATTTGGGAAAAATAAGAGATTTTATGAAAGTTTGGCTGTGATATAAGAATGCCAAGTTTGAAAATTTCTCTCTGTTCATATCAGCAGATGGTGTTCAAGGGTCCTAAAAGTAAATCTCTGTTGTATTCATTTTCTCTGTTTCAATATTTCTTTAACAAAGTGAGTCTTTGCACATTCTTAGGTGCATTTCTTGGTGTATTTCTGTAACTGCTAATACAAGAGGTGTTTGTAGTAATATTCAGAAGGTTTCTGGGAACAAAGGCTAATATGGCTCAAATCCCAAACCGTCCTGCATTGTTCCTAGGTAATATATTAATCCTCAATTCAAGAACTAAAGTTGTGATTTCTTTTCTGAAAACTTTTTTCATTTGTAAACAAACCTATATCTAGGTTTCTAGTGACGAAAGAATTTAGAGTAAAAATGAAAATGAGACAGTCTAGCAATCTAATTCATTAACACACATGCACACTCACAGGCATACTTTAAACATTTTAGGAATACTTGACTAACCTCTAATAATCTAAAAATATTTTGTCTCTTTTCAATCTTAGTACCTGAAAAAATTATGGTAGATGTTTACTTAAAATACTCTTCTCAACTTGGTTGAGAATGGAAAAATACTTTGCAACTTTTTTGTTTTTGTTTTGAGATGAGGTCTTGCCATGTTGCTGAGGCTGGCTGTGAACTCCTGGGCTCAAGAGACCCTCCCACCTCAGCCTCTTGAGTAGTACTTTGCAGCTTTTAAACATCAAGTTTATGGTAAGAATTTGAGTACATAGTCGATCGGAAAACTGCAAACATATGAATATTGCGGTTATTTCCTTCCAAAAACGGGGGCTGTTTGCTTTGCAATGTACTGCCATGTGTACTAGTGCTGAAACCTATAAACTGCAATTGCTTTCTCCCTTTCTACCTTTATTTATCAAATAGAATTTAAACAGCTAGTTCAGGCAGGGAGTGGAACATCTGAGTAAAAGTGACAGTACATGAACAGAAGTCTTATATGCACGTGATTGAAGTGAGTTAGTTACATGGTAGACTCCTATGAGTATTTTTGAATTTTTTACTAAAAAATTATAACAGTAATGCCTGCATATGGCAAACCATTTCAATAGCACAGAATAGTATAAAGTGGAAAGTAAAGTATCCTGATTCCACTCGCCACAAATAACCACTGTTAACTATTTCTTATATATCCTTCCAGAGATTTTCTATGCATGTATATGCAATCCTTGTACAACCCAAGTAGAACCATACTATACATAGAGTTCTGCGACTTACTTTTACATATAAAAAATATTTTGAACCTCTTCTCATGTGACTATGAATAGATCTGCATCCTTCTCTGTAGTACTCCCTTTTATGGATATACAGTGATATTTAACCAGTTCTCTCTTGATCTAGCTTTTAAAAATAAGTTAGTCTCTGCAATCAGTCTAACAAGTAGAGAACTTTCATCTCTCTTAACATAAAAGATTTCAGAATTTTCCAAATAGGATTTGTTTGAGCAAAAGAACTCATAAATAGTGTCTCCTGAGAGAAGGTTAAGTGTAATGTTAAAGTGAAGAGTAGCTTTATGCCACAAGAAAAGATACTTATCATTTATATATTGAACACGCAAACCAATTAAAATAGCAATAAAGATCACAATATTGTATTTAGTAACAAAGAGGTAAGAATGACAGAGAATGGCATAAGGAGCTGGTTCTCAGTCAGACACATTATGACTTGAAAACCTTTATGCTTGCTCCAAGCCACCAAACTCAACCGAACAAAATGCTTGTTATTTTCTTTCATGAGCCTCAATGCTGTTTATTAAGATAATTGACATAGATGTATGTTTCCAATGTATGATTCAGTTAGTGTATCTAGATTAGTGAAAAAGAGACCAGAAGAAATTCATGGTAATTAATGTCAGTTAAATTTCTGTTTTCTATATTTCATATTGTCAGACCAATCCTTCAACCCTGATTCATAAGTTAAACAATGCAGTCACAAACAGGGCTAAATAAAAACTAATGAGACTTAGCTCTTGAATTCTACTAATTTAGGGTTTTGAGAAGGTAAACAAAGTGTACATTATTGAAATATTCCAGAGAATGTAAAAAGTTATGTTTTACGTTTCTTTTAGTATATGTCTCTGCTCGTTCTCTTTAATTACATCACCTCACATATACTAAGAAGACAGTAATGTAGGTGGTAATGAAATCTTGTATTTGAATAAAAGATGGGAGTGTGAGCTGACCATGCCATCTTTCCCTACACAGACTTCCAGAATTGAGTCTATGGAACTGTCCACTGGGTAGGTGTGTGTTCTTTTTCCTCTTGTTTCTTCCTTCCAGATGCTAAGACAAGTATGCTTCATCTGTAGATTTAAAGGTAGCTGGCTTCTTTGCTTGGAGCTTAAAATGGCTTTTAAGAACAAATCGCAGAGTATGGCTTTAATATTAATGATCTTGTTTGAACCCCACAGCTTTAGAAGTAAGTACAGATCATCATCCCCATTTTATAGAAGTGGAGGCTGGCTCAGAGAGGTTATGTATATTATTTGTAGCCATATTGCTAATGAGTGGAAGAAATGAGACTTGAACTCATATCATTTTCTAAAGTTTCACTGTTTCCCTCTGCCTGCCTTTTAGAACCACCAGGGGCAACCTTTAAAAATCTACTGATGTGAAGAACTCATTCTCAGAAATTCTGGTTCTATTTATCTGGGTGGAGCTTGGGTATTAGTATTTTTAAAAAGCTTTACAGGTGATTCTAGTGCACTCTATACACCTATGAAAATTGAACAATGTAACCCCTCCTGCCCCCCGCCAATCATAAATCAACAGCAGAAGAGGAATGGAGGGAATGTAGTCTGGTATTCATTTCATGTATCCCTGTGTGTCTGTGTGTGTTTCAGTGGGGCTCTTGTAAACTTTCTTGAATGTCTAATGTTTAATACCATTTGTCATCCAGAAAAGGGCTAAATATTTAACCATCCAAAAAACAATATATATATTAGGCACTGTTCTGTGTGTGTGTGTGTGTGTGTGTGTGTGTGTGTGTGTGTGTGTGGAAAATTCCCATGGGATTGAAAACAGGTTCCTATCTTTAAAATGCTGATGGAGTCTGAACTATTTGAGATTCATAGCCTCAGAAACTCTTTTATCTTTTGATAAATTAACATTCTGTCAACCATCTATCATCTGTATATCTATCATCTTTTAACTGATTAAGATTCTTGCTTAAATTTGAAATCAAATTCAACTTATTTGCAAGATAAGTTTGCTTTCTCCATCCATTCTTCACAAAAACTCAACAAAATTCCTGCCAAATGTATGCTGGCACTTCTAAATTCATTTTTATGAAATAATTATATTGTATCATTAAGGATTATGGTGATATGAAGTCAGAGGATTCTACCAAAAAAAGTATATCTTAACTCAAATTTTGGAAAACTTAAAAAAAATCCTGCGGTATTTCTCATATTTTGAATTCGATAAAGGGCATCTTTTATCTGGCTGTTTTCAACTAATCTTTTTCCTGTCAAATGGCATTTTAAACAGTGTGGCCCTGGAGACGGAGTGGGGCTGAAAAAGAGAACTTTCTTTCTACTTAGTAGTTTGAAATGCTCACAAAATGTTATCTTATTTACATTTATGTGTTATGAATGTAAGGCCAAATGGAGCGTACTCCTAAATATCTCCTTTCGCTTTTACAAATGATTCAGCCATGCCAGACCTCATGGATATATGGTTAGAAAACAAAATGCTGATTTGGTGAAATAAATCAACATGATCTTCAACAAAGCACTTACTGCCTTGGAACATCAGAAGGGAACATAATGCTTGGTAGAGACAACATTGTTCTTTTTCTTTTTTGTCTGGGGCCTGTAATATAATATATCTTATATCTTGTACCGCCACCTCTCCACACCTGCATCCCTCCTTTCAGTGATCACTCTGAATCACAGGGAGGAGACATGGTCATTGTTCAAACAGATAAGCTGAGCCTTGATACCATCTCCTGCAAGAGCCCAGCAATGCGGGAAATTGGGTTGAATCTTTTGAGAGGGAGTCAAAGAGAGATGTGTGCTAGAATCCAACACAGTAGACAAGGATACGAGTTAGAGATTTTGTGCATTAAGATCTTGGTAGGTTTTCTCGTCTATTCACACCTCCCTTCCTTCAATATTTCTTGGTGGTTTTCTTTCTTTCTGGTTGGACCAAATCTTTATAAGAAACAGAGATTTAATGGAAATATTGAAGACAAGAGACCATGCTGCCCCCTGGTTATTTGCTTAAAGTCAGCATATTAACTTGATACCACAGCACAAATTATGGGCTCAAATTATTAATATGTTTATGAACAAATGAACAAAAGAGTATGTCCCTGACTTAACCAATTTTTATTTATGTTTAGGAAGAATTACCATTATACATTAATAAAAAGATAAATACGTGCCTCATGCACTCATTTTATTCTATTAGAGTTTCAAGGGACAATAAATAAGACCCTTTAATTTCTTAGTTTGTTTTCATTTAATACTTATAAATCTCATTGAAAACTGTGGCTTTAGACCTGCAACCAAATTGGTTTGCTAGCATCTTGTGCCCTGCATTTTAATCTTGGTACAGTCTACCAGCGGAAAGTTTGGGTCTGATGAAGAGACCCATTTACCCAGGGTTTCTGCTTCCTACTGGGAGTGGGACAAAGAGGGAAAAGATCAAATTCACATATAGGACTAGAGGCCATGAATGTCATACTCTTATCATGCACCAATGTAATACAGAATTGCTCCTCGCATGGGTGAAAAGTATGTTCACATGAAAACCTGAGACCAGGGGAACAGAATGCCTCCCACCTTTCTTTATCTGGGCAATTCCTTCCAGCCACTTTTTTCAGGAAAGAGTGATATTGGTGTATTATTGAGGCCATTGTCAGACTGAAAATCCAAGCAAAGGGGCTTGAATAGAATAGAATTATGGGCTGTTTGTATTTTCAGTTTAGACTGGTGCAGAGATGTTTCTTTTCCTTTCACTTCTCTCTCTCTCTCTCTCCCTCTCTCTCACATCTCTATCTTTATCTATCTTTAACTGTATAACATTTTGTCTTCTGTCTCCATACACCCTCCCTCCCTTCTCTACAATGGAATTGGCCCACAATCATCTTAGAACAGGTGAAGAGTTGAAAGCATTGCTAGAGACCACACAGGTTGTTTTTTTCTCTTCATACTCAGCATCTTACTCCTTCCCCTTATCTCCTACTTCCCGTACAACTCCTAAGTCTCTCTAGAGGTATGACCTGGCCTGTAGTGGGAGCTCAGTGGGCACTATGGAATGACTGCTTCGTTACAACTGTCACTCTGTTAATTTATACCTCAGTAGAATGCTCGTCTCAAGTGGTTTTGAAGCCTCAAGTTGCCTTTGCTCCATTTGTTCCCTCTCAACATTCCTTGTCTGGGAATTTGTTTTTTGCGCTCTGCTCCTAGCTTCATTTCAGAGTGTGTAAATGAGGCTATCCTTGAAAACAGTCATTTTCTATTTTCATATGATGTCTAAAAGGAAAGGGCTCCTCAGCCATGGTTCCTTATTCATACTGCATAACACGTTTAATTTAAGCAGCCACCACCATGGTATCCAGCAGATGCTTATTTTTAGAAAGTCATAATGTTGAATCTTAAAACGTGAAGGGGGGACACGAGGTTCTTTGTAACAGATCTTAAAAGACAAAGGGGAGTGGAGAATGAGGACACAGAGTTTGTGTTTTAGGAGTTTACATTGACTAGATTTTAAGTTACATGGGGACCAGATAAACAAGACATGACCAAAGGAGCACGACTGAAAAACAGCTTATAAAGCCAATATCATTGTCTTCAGGGATTTCATGAAAATATTCTTCTATTTTTTTTAGTGGCAAAAACAAATCTGTACTAACACTTTGCCACTTTTAAAACATAGTCCCTGAAATATTACTCCAGGTGGAAATATTGTGTTACTATTCACTTTAGCAATGTTTTATGCAGTACAAGTGACTGTGAATAATTTTCATTTTTCTACAGTCTGGGAAATGGATTATTCAAATCATGTTTTAAAACTTTTAATACAAAAGGCCACAGAAGAGTATGTTAATTGGCAGCTTCATGCGTACTTACAAATTGACAAAGTTAATGAATAATAAAATATAATGAATAAAGAGATTATTTTGGTAGTACTTGGAAACAGTGACTTGAGTTTAGGATCTACCCTAGTTGGTTCTTGAATAATATTTTCTCAAAATAATGTCTACGTAAAGTTATGTTAATGGACTATTTTTTATTTCTGTGTATAAAGATAAGCAAATAGTAGTATCTGATCACTTGACATTTAATTTTTTCTTGGTTTTTCAGCTCAATTTTCAACATAGTAGTGAAGCTTATTTATACATATACATATATACCTATATATATTCTTTTTAATGAAATAAGTATTTTTCCTCTGTATAACAAATTAAGGAAAAAGGAATATAGGCAAAGGTAAAAAGAAAATAAGATTTTAGACTAGATCAGTAAAAAATGCAGTGTTGACTGGTTTCATTTATTTGAATGAGTGTCATGCATAACGGTTATAATTTTCAAGTTTTAAATTAGGATTGTGTAACATTATAAAGTATAAAATGGTATCTAAAAATGTCAGAAATAATGTCTGAGACTGAAATCAGGATTTCTCAGGGGTTTCAGGTTTAAGTTTATGATTCCAGAAATAACCTAAGGGAAAATCTGTCTAGCACTTGAACTGACACTGAGCAACACTGATATTTGAATTTCAGGATTTTAAACACACACACACACACACACACACACACACACACACACACATCAGTGGTTCATATTTGTTTTTTTAATAGTATATGGAAACCTTTTGTGTTTTTTTGGTCTTTTCACAAGAAGTCAAAGCTTGTGAAACATGTAAAGTACTCCAAGTTTAACGCATCAACGTAGCATTCCGTGGAAGAAGAACATGCCTGGTGTTCTGAGTGCGTATTTCGGAGCATTGGCCTCTTGCTGGTCCAAAGGAGTAACGTGTTCTCAGGGGCTTGAGTTTCTCCCTTTGGAGGCAAAATTTAGCTCAGTCATTCCTTAGCACCTTTCACAGCTGTGGGTAATATTCATTTTCTTATCTCTCCTAGAAGTGATTTTTCCACTTGGTTGAACAAACCTTTTGTCCACCTAGAATTCAAAATGTCTGAGGCTAATAAAAAGGCAAACCCATCAATTTTGTTAGTGCCAGCTCTTCTTTGTTATTCTCAATTTTCCTATATTCATTGAGCTTTGGATAAATATCATGTCATCTCTTTCTAAAAAACATGGGAACTCCACGCTGCAAGAGTGCTGCATGGATGTGCCTGAGTGAATCAACAACCTGGAAATCGGAAATAGACAGCAGAGTGGGATGGGGTGGGTGTGAGGAGTCACTCAGTTGGTCAGGAAAGCCAGGCAGAGGTTTTGCAAAACAGTGTTGTGTCATGATGGTATAACGACTGGTACTCGGTGGGTTTCAGAGGAGGTAAGAGGAATAGAGGGAGGGGGGAGAAACAGGGAATTGATTCCTTGTAAAATTGTAAGGTCCCAATGGATACTTTTTTATTAGCTACTGGAGGCAGGGGCCATATTTTCCCACAGCCTGTAGCACAATTCTTTACACATAGTGGGCACTCAATAAAGATTTGTCAAGTGTACGAATGCACAGGGTTTTCATAAAGGCATGATCCAAGGCTGTTCAGGTGGTTCTTACTCCATTTTTATCGCCATTCAGAACTTACAGGTCCCATAGCAACAATAACTTGTACCTCTCAAGCATATGTAGTATTTAGTATTTCTGTATGTGGTGTCAACTTTCATGTCATAATATACTATATATGTAACTGGTTAAGTTACTGCTGTTGTGGGAACCATAGGCTTTTTCCCACCTAAAATAAGCCCTTGCTGGCCATCCTTGTCTATGCAGAGGTGACAA
The DNA here is from genome assembly GCF_009828535.3 of Hylobates moloch. Lineage (NCBI taxonomy): Eukaryota > Metazoa > Chordata > Mammalia > Primates > Hylobatidae > Hylobates > Hylobates moloch. The sequence continues at coordinate 130,117,607 of NW_026652276.1, read as the reverse complement.
CTGTACAACGCTTCCACGCCTAACTCGTCTCACTAACCCTAGGCCTCCTGTTTGGTCGACACATCCAATGACAGGTTTACGTGCTTTTTGTAATGACAATGCTATGCTTAATAGTCTTTTTTGCTAGTAACACTGTGACATTAATATTTTGAAAGCCCACTTTTAGATTTATTATTGCTTTGTTGGGGGGTACCGTTTTATTACATGTACATTTTGAAAAGGGGATCAATTCAATAAGCAGTCTGGTTATGAGATGTTCCTAGGCACGATGGCATAGAACAAATATGTTGTCTTATCCTGTCTCATGCCACCAAAGATGAAATGTACTTGCTTTGTTCCCTTAAAGTAGGTACTAAAACTTTTTATTTTCTGTTCGTAATGAGAGATTTTTTAAAGGAAGCTTCTTGAAACCTGGAAAAAATAACCAGCCCTGATTTTAGTTCATTTTGTAATTCATCTTTGTGAATGGCAAGCTAAGGAAAGTGGACAGTGAACAGTGAGGGGTCAGTTAGGGTAACTCAAGTGGAGTTAAATGCGTCTCCTCTCCAAGTGCAGCCAGCAAGCATGTTTGGGGGGACATTGAAGCACACTGTTTAAGCAGATTGGCCTAGAGCCAGCAGATTTCTGTTTGTGTTACTTGAAGCTTATAGATATACTCTTGGGAAAATCCTCAGAATATGTGTGCTTTTCTAAATGGGAAGCCTCTTACTGTTTAACAGTGATTCACTTATAAGGCTTTTACTTCTAGTGATCACTTGTACTGTCTAGTGAAGCAAATACAATATTTTTACCAATGTTTATTACACAACAGCCACTAATATTAGACTGCTCTCCACTGTCTATCTTCTGCTAAATGTTCTCTTCATTTCTTCTACATCTCCACCCTTTCCATTTTCTCAACACACACACACACCCTCCCAACTTACAATGAGATATTAATCTCTCATGCATTCATAGCCCTGGCCTCAAGACCAATTTTTGTTTCTCCCAATGCTATAAATTGGGTCACTCAAACATATTTGCTGAAATGGAACAAAAGCACTCTGACATTTTGTTTATAGAGCATCTAGAAAAGATCAGGGTCAGCAGACACTTGTCTTCCCACTCCTGTCCTTTTCATGTCTTCTCTACCCCATGCACAGGGTCTCCTGTGCACTGTTGGTCCTTCCTTATCAATAACGTGGCCTTTCCTTTTCCTTAGATCTCCCAACACCTTGGTCCTTGGCAAGCTAAAAATGACCTGCCCAGTGTTGTTTGTTCAACTCCAGCCTGGGCGACAGAGCGAGACTCCGTTTCAAAAAAAAAAAAAAAAAAAAGAAAGGAGTGATTAAGCATATTAAATCCATAAATCATGTGACATTACAATTGTTTTCAAAGAAATTGATCTGGGTATATGAATTCATACCTAGGTATTAATATGTGAGTAAACATGCAGTATTTATTGTTTAAAATGAGTTTCTTGGCATTACAGTATATTATCCTTAAAGATTAATTTAATGGTGGAAATATCATATTGGGAAGGTGAGAGAGATGTTATTGAGTGAATAGTTCCTTACCTCTTAACCTGTGCGACCTATCAGGTTACTTTTCTACCTTGATGTTCTTGATTGTGCCTGCATAGTTGGTAAATAGTTTAAAATGACTTATGGGTATAGCAGCATTAAACTTCCATAATGAGACAAAATATACTAGAAAGATCATTCTTTGACACAGGCCATTTTGATTTTTTTTTTTTGCATTGGGTTAGAGTTTATAAACAAAGAGTTATAATAGGTGATATGTTATTTAATTCATGTGATTTTTATCGAATACTTGTTATGGGTCAGGTACCTATCCTGGGGATAGAAGATTACTAAGATAACTGTGGTCTCTGTTCTCACCTAGATTGCATTGTAGACAAGCAAACATGAGAAACAAGTAAAAAAACAAAGGAGAATCTCAATTTGTGATATGCACCAGAAAGGAAATGAAACTTATTACTAAGCTAGTGAATTATGATTGAGGATGGGAAATCTACTTTAGATGAGGATATGTGGGAAACTATGTCTGAGCTATTTCCTAAAGGTTGCATGGTCAACCTGTTGACCACAGCTGGTGATGCCATGGGAGAAATGGTGATAATGGTGGTGGTGGTGGTGATGGTGATATGATGTTGATGGTGATGGGATGATGATATAATGGTGATGGTAATGGTGATGATGATGTTGGTGATGGTGGTTATGTGATGGTGATAGTGATGGTGATGTAATGATGATGGTGATGGTGGTGATGTGATGATAGTCATGGTGATGTGATGATGATGCTGATGGTGTTGGGGATGATGATGTGAATGGTGATGACGATGTTGGTGATAGTGATGATGTGATGGTGATAGTCATGGTGATGTGATTTGTTGGTGATGTTGATGGTAATGTTGATGGTAATGTTGATTATAAGCCACAGTGGGGTTTAAAACTAACCTGTGGTAAAAATAACAGGGCTATGTCAAATGTAACTCCTTGACATATTATCAAAGAAGACCTAGAAATAACAGACAGGATGATATTAAATAAGTTGTTTATTCTTACCTTTGGCTTTAAACAATTTACTCTTGAAAGTACACTTTGTGGCAAAGGAGCAAGCAATACTTCTAGAGTTTATGCATTTTCTATGATAGGTAATGAATTCTAGGAGAAACAAAGTGATTGCTATTACTTTGTTCTTCCTTAGGCAAAATCAAGAGATTTTGAAACCAGTTTGTTAATATGAGGTTGATTTTGCCTTGAGGTTAGTGATTTACAAGTTTTGTTGTTGTTGTTGTTGTTGTTGTTTTCGAGACAGGGTCTCACTCTGTTGCCCAAGCTGGAGTGCAGTGGCACAATCTCAGTTCACTGCAATCTTTGCCTCCTGGGTTCAAGCAATTCTCGTGCCTCAGCCTCCCAAGGGGCTGGGACTAGAGGCGCATGCCACTATGCCTGGCTAATTTTTATATTTTTAGTAGAGATGGGTTTCACCATGTTGGCCAGGCTGGTCTCGAATTTGTGGCCTCATGTGATCCACCCACCTCAGCCTCCCAAAGTGCTGGGATTATGGGTGTGAGCCACCACACCCAGCCAGTGATTTGCAAAGTATTAAGGAGAAAAATAACATTTTAGGGCAATAAACTGATTACTGACTTACTGCTTTGGTAATTTATTGATTTGATTAATTTCTTCAAGTGACTACAAGTTGTTTTTCCCCTTGGGGGAATTTTTGAATTTTTTCTGATGCATATCTTCTTCCCAGCCTTGCCCTTTCCTCTCTTCCTTTTCCTCCCTCTCCTGCCAATATGTCCTCAGCATAGAAATATGAAGGCTTCCTTTATGATTTAGTATGAATGTTAGACTATGAAAAGAGCGTTTTAAAATTTACTGAGTTGCTATTAGTTATACTAAGCCTCATTCATAATCTGTGGGACAGCACTTGTGGAAAGCCAACACGATTTAGTTATCTTCGTTTCTGAATCTGGAAGACTTTCATGACATGGAAAGAATCTCAGTTATTTAGTTAACCAGACAAAGCAGATTGTAGTACATTTGTACTACATGCTTCTGTTTTATAAATAATACAGAAAGATGAGATGCATATCTAAATATTTATGGATGTGTACAAAAAGCCATCAAGGATATACTAAAATGTTAATCTCTTACTTGTAGGATGTTTTGAAAACATTTTCTTTTTTTTTCCTTTTTCTAACTTCAAAATTTAAATTCTAAAGTTCAAAGGCAAAAAGACGATTTTTGAAATAAACCACAGAAATAGTAAGTTGTTGTCACCTTTGACTTAGTAATTCTACTTTTAGGAAATATGCAGAGACCTGGATAAAGAAATTATATTAGCACTCACACACAAAAAGGAAGCATCTGATGTCTTAAAAGAAGGAAGTGATTGGGCTGGGCGTGGTGGCTCATGCCTCTAATCCCAGCACTTTGGGAGACCGAGGCAGGCGATCACGAGGTCAGGAGATCGAGACCATCCTGTCTAACACGGTGAAATCCCGTCTCTACTAAAAATACAAAAAAAAAAAATTAGCCGGGTGTGGTGGCAGGCACCTGTAGTTCTAGCTACTCGGGAGGCTGAGGCAGGAGAATGGTGTGAACCTGGGAGGCAGAGCTTGCAGTGAGCTGAGATTGCACCACTGAACTCCAGCCTGGGCAACAGAGCAAGACTCCGTTTCAAAAAAAAAAAAAGAGTGATTAAGCATATTAAATTCATAAATTATGTGACATTACACTTGTTTTCAAAGAAATTGACCTGGGTATATGCTTATGATATAATGTGTAATGTTAAGTGAAAAAAAAATAGCTTATGTATTATGGTTCTAATTATGTAAATTTTAAAAGTGTAGAAAAAAAGACCATAAATAAATAACCAAACTTTTGGCAGTGATAATTTTTAGGTTTGGGGAATCATGTTTTTTTAACTTTTCAACGAATAGACATTCCGTTTAAAATGAGATATACATATAAATGTTTATATATATTTTTCAAAGAATCAGAATAAAATCTCTGATAACAATTCATCTTGATGTTTTGGTAATAATAATTGGGAAGGCCTAGAACATATTCCTTTTCACTGTGTTCACCCAGTGCCTTAAGGAAACAAGTAACAAATCAGAGCCTCAAATTTCTTGGACACTTCTTATATGCTGTTTAAACTTCACAGAAATATTTTTAAAAATCTCAAGCTTTAGGGAGTTGGATTATAAAAGCAGCTATAGCTTGGACATATTATTGTCAATATGAGTATTAGGCACATTTGATTATCAATACAGTCAACTCTACTCAGTTGGTCAGGACCGTTCAATCAGATTGACAGACAATAGAAGATTTTCCTGTTTCCTCGCGTTCTGGACATTTTGAATGAGAATTTGTTCCACTAAATTGGTGCCTCTGTTAAGCTCCAGGACAAGCCCAGTGAAAGCTGACTCAATTGTTTAGGCATCTTTGGACCTCTGAGTTAGGGGAAGAAAACTGTGGACTAGCAGTGCCTGTGCAGAGGAGGCCCTCAATAAATAAATGATGGGCACCTAAGGCACATTTAGTCTTGTCCACACTTCATCCCACAGTTTAACCTGGAAAGTTGGTACTTTATATATGTATATTATTTACATGAATGATACTCGTCTGGGACTAAAAAGTAAAATAGGAGAAGTAGTTGTATTAACAGTAATAAAAATATATTGAAAATGAGGGCTGCCAATTATTGGTCCACCTGCTGTGCTCCAGGCCCTGCAAGAGATGCTGGCATTTGTCTTCTCGTTAATCAGTGATGCCGCCCTGATTTGCTACAGTACTTGCCCTTTCCTGAGGATTCTAACATGTGAAAAGACACAAGGGCCAGGCTCTCAGCACATATGGTGTCTAATGCCCTTCAACCCTTTCCACCTCTTGTTTTTGGTCTGTGCCCTGATGGTTTTCCATCTCATCTGTGGCAGATGAGATTCAAGGTGAGAGAAAGAACAAACCCTATAAGGTAATTCTGTCACTCACCTCATCTTCATAATCTTCCCTGAGCTTCCTCTGCTGCTCACCCTGGTATTGATCGTGTCACTGGCTATAGCAGACCAAGGCAGGGGGCTGCAAACCTTTCCTCACAACCCTCGCCAGTGCGCCTGTTTCAGCTCCAAGAAGAAAAGCCTGCTGTGAAAACAATCAGTGCATTTGCTTTAGATCTAAGTGATTCCAACTAGGTCGATGCTTCATGCTGATGTGTTGAAAACATTTAAAAAATTTCTCAGAGTTTGATTTCCACGGGAACATTGTGGCATGTGTCTCAGTGTCTGCGGTTGTTATTTTTCACGAACGCAGCCGACAACTGCTTCCTGCCACAGCACACAAAAGCAGTAGGAAAACGGAGGCTTTTGTCTGGATGGATATTTACTATAAATGCATTTTGTGGAAAGGAAGAAACCTGTGTGTGTGTGTGTGTGTGTGTGTGTGTGTGCGTCTGTGTGTTTGTGTTGTGTGTTGTGTGTTTGCGCGCATGCGTGCAGGCACGCGTGCACGTGTATGTAGGTAGGGTTGATAGCCGCATGCTATCTTAACCTGCCGTCAAAGAGGTTTTTGTTTTAGTTTTTGTTTTTTTTTTTACTCCTGAAGTGAGTAAGATCCAATGTTGACAGGGTACAAATGCAAGAGAATGGACTACTGTCTGGTTTGGGTTTGAGTTTTGAGATTTCCTTTGTTTTGACACTGACTTTCCTAGACAAATAATTCATAATAATGCCAAGAGTTGCTTTATCTTCTAAAGGATCTAACAGATCTCTGCAAGTTTATGTTTATATCCAGAAACAACTGGACCCTTTCATCATATTGTGGCATGCAGCAGTAAAATGGACATTACGAAAGGGAGCTATCCTCACACAAATTCATATGTATTTAATCTCTGACAGAGATCCAGGATAATATTTAATTGTAGAATCTAAGCTAACAAGTTTTCCACCTGAAAAGTAATCTCTCTAAAGAAAAGGAACGCTGTGCCAGCATATATGTGGTGTATTGTGGTATTGGGGGGACACGATAAGGGGTAAGTGGCCCAGTTTAAAAGTGTTGGAGTCAGGAGCATGGACAAGCATCTTGCACCTGATCACATTTTTAAGTCCCCATTCTAGTTATTAATAATACAGTTGGGCCGGGCATGGTGGCTCACACCTGTAATCCCAGCACTTTGGGAGGCTGAGGCAGGTAGATCATCTGAAGTCAGGAGTTCGAGACCAGCCTGGCCAACATGGTGACACCCCATCTCTACTAAAAATACAAAAATTAGCCAGGTATGGTGGCACACACCTGTAATCCCAGCTACTCAGGAAGGTGAGGCAGGAGAATTGCTTGAACCTGGGAGGCGGAGGTTGCAGTGAGCCAAGATCATGCCACTGCACTCCAGCCTGGGCGACAGAGCAAGATTGAGTCTCAAAAAAATAAATAAATAAATAAGTAGAGTCTAGGATTTGTTTTAAAAATATAGAACAATGTACCTACAAGCCACACCTTCAAAATTGCTTCTTTATTTAGAGACAAAGTCAGAGAGCTGACATTAGGGCTTCTTATTTTCCCATGTAGCTCCACAGAAGATCTGTGGCTAAGTCAGAGTCAGAACCTAGTTGTTTAGTGTTCTGTCTGCCAAGTCCTGTAAAAAGTATGTGTGTCATTTCAGCTGAGTTTTCTTTGCAATGTCATCATTTAAATAAAATGTTGGGGTTTTCTTCTAGGCATGAACTCTCTTGGGTTGTGTTACCCTGTGTGCTGTTTACTGTCAAGATGCTGAAAGAATGTTCTTATAATGATCCAAGAGGAAGTGGCAAATGAGTGCTCTTCTTCAGGTATTTTGTTGATATTTCAGAACGCCTACCAATAGGAAATTTCCACAAAACTATAATCTGTGAGTTTATTATATAAAATCGGAGGGAAATAATTGTCATGTTTCCTTGAGTCAAATGATTGAGATTCCCTTTTGCTCTGATGTGCTGCTTCTTCAAAAGGTTAGATTTATTTTATGCCAGAATTATTCCTTAATTCATAAGCTGTATCCATGGGTGATACTACAGTTTGTTTTACTGAACACCTACATTGAATATATATCTCTTTCCTTACTGTTTACATACTTGACCATTAGAGTTTATATTCTAAATACAAGCTGCACATAAATAATCTTTTATGGAATTTTATTTGCTATTCTTATATTTCATTTTAAAAATAAGGTAGATGTTGCTTTTATGGGAAAAGATACTCTAGATTTTTGAGTATTACTTTACACTTCTATTTCGAGATATCTGCAATTAGGAGGCTTAAAGTATTTTGGGGGGATGTTGGGTCAGTAACACCCACAGTTTCCTTAGGAATAAAGTGGGAAGAAAATTTCATGGAATGTATTCTGTCTTGAAGGCACAGAAAACTTGAAAGGAGACCTAGGTCATTGCTGATGGGTCTAGGAACAGAATTTATCCCCAGTTTTCTAATTGCTTATTTTAAAATTAGATACGTACTTTTTAAAAATGGGGTAACCAGTGTCTTGGTCTGTAGAGTTTTAGACTTTTAGAATGCTGGGGATAATATAATCAATTGATTCCAGCATGATAATGATATTTTGCAGTGTTCTATAGCATAAAGAAGGCAACATTTATGCTAAACATGGTCCCTTCCTTTCTGTTAATGGCATTTGTCTATAAACACCAAGGGAGTGGAGCTGCCGTAAGTCAATGAGTGGAGGAAATAGTTGTAATATGTCATCTTTCCAATGTCATTTCATTCATTTTAAAAATGAACTCCTTGGGTGTGCTGTAGAAACACTATTTTACTTTAAATATACTATCAAGAGCCCTATTTGTAAAGAATTTATGCACTTAATTTATGTACTCATCTTGTCAGGTTACTTTGTTTCCAGATTTTTTCCCTTCAGAGCAATGAGAGAGTCTTCATGAGTTGCAAAAAGAAAAACCATAGGCTTATAATAAGCTTATACTGGCTCATGTGTGAAGCTTAGCCTACTATAGATTTTCCAGAAAATCAAATATGGATGTGGCGGAAATATCTTTTCTGGCTAGGAGAAGCGACTCATTATGAGACAGTTAACTGTACATCTCTTGCGAGTGTCTTTCAGTAGTTACTTAAAAGCCAATGTTTAGCAGCAGAACCTTCAGAGAGGCATAACCCAATGCTGGCAGTGTAGGAAAGCAGCTTTAAATGAACATTTCCCACAGGAGATTGTTTCAGACAGGGTGTGGAAATGGTAGGTGAATGAAGGTCTCTTCTAGCTAACTGGAAAAGCATGTTTTCAGGAGAGCAGATGCTATAACTACAAAAATGAAGGTGAACATACTGAAAAGTAGATAAAATTAATTTTACAGAAATGATAACATGTTAGACATTGTTGAGCAACTTTTAATGTTAAATCTTTCTCCTATGCCTTGGGTAATACAAAGACAACATTGTTGAGTTAGTTTTAAGAACGTCTATGTGCAAGGCAAGTCTTAATTCACCTGATAAATCCTTGTGAAATATGTGTGGAATTTTATGGATTCAGAAAAAGCTGAATTTTTTTTTCATTCTTTGTCAATTTATCTTTTTTCTTTTGTCACCTCCACATGTTGCTATAGCTTAGACCTGGAAAGAAAATTGCGAAATTTTTTTTTCCTGTTTTCTCCACACCAGACTTCCTCCTAACGTCAAAGGTCCTGCGGATCATTCTCACACAAATGTTGGAGAGCTCTTTTTCACAGTTGGCTATACAAATACATCCTTGGTTTAATAAATGATGGAGCCTCCTACTTCTTAGTTTCCTTTTGGCAAAAGTGGAACTGTTTCCATGAAGCTGTGACTTCCTTTTTGCTACTGCTATTGACTCTTCCATTAGGTGGAGTCAAGAGCCTTTGGGCAGAAGGATGGTACACCATAAATGACCGTCTTCCTCCTCGTGGTCTCCATTCAGATGACCACTGAGAATATTTATCATCTTGCTTACGGATTTAAAAAAATTATGTCAGTAACTCTGTTAGAATATTCTGTTTTGTTCAGGAGCAGAATTTTAAAAATATATCAATGCCTAACAATTTCTTAATCTTAGAATTTATTTCCTTTTTTAAAAAAATATGATGACTATTAATGGTATCTGTAGGTTTGATTTTATGTATATATTATATACCTGTATTATAGATATCTATATTACATATAGAGATATCTATTATATAGAGACATATATCTATAAATATCTATATATAACAATATATATCTATTATATATATATTATATATTGTTATATATCATATCTATCATATCTATAGTATATATAGATATATCATATCTATAGTATATATAGATATATCTATATATAGATATATCTATGTATATATAGATATATCTGTAGTATATATAGATATATCAGTAGTATATATAGATATATCAGTAGTATATATAGATATATCATATCTATAGTATATATAGATATATCATATCTATAGTATATATAGATATATCTATATATAGATATATCTATGTATATATAGAT